>NC_138048.1:16536366-17076366 GCF_964194185.1 Rhinolophus hipposideros
ACAATCAGAGAAAATGCAGCGTCTGCAGCTTGGAGAAGGAGGCTGAGCAGGCAGCTGCGAGAGAAGAGGATTTAACGAAGAGGAATGATTTTTGCAGCAGAGATATATTACACAGCGCAGCTCTGTTCTGAGTCAATAATGATGACTAACTAAGACGGGATGAGAATTAGGATAGCAAATGATGCCTATGGAATGAATACAGTAAGAAAGACGGAAAACGCATCATGTAATTATGACTATTTTATTTTTCCCCTAACTGTGGAGTAGTACAAAGCAAAAATTGGTGAATAGTGAGGAAGTCACACAAAATAAGCCAAATCAATAACACTGTTAGTTTGAATAGATATCCAGATTGCACACATTTACATTATAAATGAATAAAGGAATGCAATTTACAAATAATATAAAATGTATTATGTTATTGATGACTCAGGTGGAGTTGACAGCAAAAGTTCATGGTAGCAAAAAAAGAGAAACTGATTCTGGACAACTGATTCTGGAAGAGGAAATCATTGTAAATATACTGAATAGCTTGTAGGATCTCTGGAGATACAAGCACCAGATTTGGAGGCCACACAGCCCAAAATAATTCCAAATCTTGCTGCAGATCTGATTAGCCACAGACATAACTACCTCTGGAAACCAGATGATGCTTGTTTGCCTCATGGAAACTGCTGAGACAGAGTCACAGGAACCACCTTTAGGAATGCAGCCATTGATGAGACTGGCCTCCGCATTTAGCTGCAATCACTCCAGCCATCTGTCGCCAGAAAACATTTTGTAATGTCCCTTCTTTCTTAGATCACTGGCTTCTGTTTCAGAGTCAGTGTGTGATTGCCACAACCTTAGTCAGGTGTTTGTACTTTAACTGCCAAGGACTGGGGAAGTAAAGATCCAGAATACTTGGCTTCTACAGAACACTGGGAATGCCTCATTTGTTGGGCAATTTCTCAAACATAGTGCGGAGATTCAGATGGTGGGTGGACAAAAAGAATGGCAAATGGCCTTTGAAACAAATGAGCAAATAAAACTAAAATACCCTGGGGTATGACTATTCTTTTTGCAAAAGGGCTTAGAAGCCCTATCCTATGAAGATCACCATTATGCCATGGTTCTTACCATCAAATGTATATAACGGAATAGAGTTACTATTACAGTCTGGATTTTCTAAGCAGGCTCAACGGTTTAGCTAAGGGACCTAATCAACCACTGGCTTTTAAAACATAGATTGATTAATGAATAATAATAGTTGTTTCATCACGTATTATTGCCTGATTTGGGTATTCTGGCGAAAATATATTCCATTCAGTATAAATGCCACATAAGCTAATTTTTGCAATTTCATTTTTAATCCTCCCATTTTAGTGTTTACTTCTTTTCTGAAAGTAAGCAAACTTACATCTGTCCTATAGTGCCATAATTATTGCTACATCTCTGACCTACCATTGTACCACTATCTAGTCAATAACATTTTATAATATGTATGTAAGATGTTTCTCTATTTCTTGTCCTTCAATGAGACATTTCTGAACAGCTTGGAACTCGACTATTTCACTTATTATTTCATTGCGTATACTTTGCAGGGATGGTAACTAATAACTGTCATATTGGTGAATCCAGTGTGTTTTTCAGTCTTCTTCCTCTACAATCATCACCATTTTTGTTTATACTTCCCAGTGCATCATAGATTCCTGTTTCCTTCAGTTTCTATGTTACCTCATATTTATGTTTCTCTTCCTACCTTTGTGGTCACTAATGTTTGGCTCTTTTTCCTCTGCTTTCCTTCTAAATGCAAATATCTTTCCAAATTCTAATTTTCATTCTTTTCTCCATGTTACACATGGAGTCACCTTTGGTCATTCATTCCATAGGGGATTTTGTAGAGTCTCATTAAAGTGTGTTATTCCCCAATATACATCTTTATTCTCAATCTCACTTCTCAGCTCCTGTTCCATTTCCAGAAGCATTGCAAAGTATTTCTAAAGTCAAATTCATCACATTTTCTCCCAAACCTGCTATTCCACAGGATTTAGTATCATATACACTTTAAAGCATGAGAGAAAGCTGAATTGTAGGACATTTGGTCCAAATACCCACCTATAAATCTTAATCTCACTCTCCCACAAGGAGGAATGTTTTATTTGTGATGGTTATGCATGTTAAAATTTCCATGGATACAAAACCTGTAAATACTTGGAAGGGAACATAGAATGATAGCAATTCAGAAATAAGAAGCAGACTGGGCTTATTTCCAATCAGCAAGAGCACAGCATTTTATAATTTATATATTTTATATATAAACATATTTCATATTTTATAACTATAGTCTCCATTGTCTTGTTAATCAACTTTTTCATGAGCTAAGTGATGAAATTTGTATTCTATCTTTAAAGAATTTTCAGTAATAAAATTTCAGTTTCCAAATGCAAGTGCCACATCAGAAAGAATTTTTGTTGCTGGTCACTATTTTATGGTATTCAATTTATTCTGATTCTAGAAAAATCCCCTAATTCTCTTAGTTACATTTCCTCTTCATCTCTATGTTTATCCCTTCAAAATATTACACACACAACCACATCCCTTTCACAAACACACTGCTGCCATGGACCTTTCTGCTGAGCACCATACTTTTGTTTGCCTTCCGATTGAAGAAATGAACATAATACTCCATATGCACTCAGTCTACTATAAAAATTTGTAATCCTAGACATTTGCAATGTTTTCAAGGTTTTTATATGTTGAACCAGCCAAAGCATAACATTTCAACTAGACCTGTCTAAAATAAGCAAAAGATAGTGATCAAGCACAAGTTCAGTGAAGAAGGTGATCATCTTCTGTTATAATAATTGTATAAACCAACTAATAATATTCAAATATTCTATTTCTCAAAGATTCAGGGATTAGTCAGTGAACTGCTCTCTCATAGCCCAGCAACTGAGATGAAATATTAAAAATGGTAACTTGTGAAAAAAAATGTGCCTTTTCATTCCAACTGTATGATAAATTTTAGAGAAGCAAAGGTTTTAAGTATATTGTCTTAATAATAAACATGAGAACAATGTCATTGTCACTAATATTTCAGAGCTGAAATTCTCAGTCATTGATTAATGGTCATGTATAATTAATTTATCGGACAGAATGTGCTGACACATGCACAAGAATAGATGTTATGAATTTGATCAATTCTGTTAGATTTTTATGTTGAGAAGTTTTGTGTGCATTTAAACTTATGAGCAGAGGCTGATGGCCAAATGAGCTGTGGCACTGAAAAAAAAAAAAAATATGAAGGAGTTCTCTCTCTTTTTCTCTCCTGTTAAGAATAAAATTACTTTGAACATTAATGTAAAAGTCTTTCTTAGCTATATCTATACATTAATCATGTATTTAGAATGAATGTTAATAATATAAAAAGGCAAAAAGGCAAAATAAATATTGTCCCACCCAGCGAAATTTGTACCCTACTCCTATTAACTTCCACCAAAGTAAATTTGCTTTGGTGTTACTTTTATATCTTTTGTACTTATTTCCTAGTTTCAAATAATGGGCATCCAACTCCTTATCAAGATATATTATCAAAATGATTGAGTTTCTTTTATAAAATATTAGGAATTTAGCCTCTTACATTATTCCCACTTCCTCATTATATTCTTCCTCCAAATTTTGCTAATTCTATTTTCCTTTAAGCTATTCTATGACTGAGTTTTATGGCTTTAAGTATAATTAAACCTCAATTTCTTGATTCAGAAACTTTGAACACAACATTTAATGAAAGGTGAGTAAAGTAGAATTCAGAATCTTCCAACTCATTCACCGTCCATCCACCATTTTTTTGTGAATGTGGTAAGTAGGGGGAAAAAAAGTGTTCTCGAAAGCATATAAGTTCCTAATTCTTGAAAACCTGTGAATGTTACCCTATATGGAAAAAGAGTATTACCTTATTATACAACAGAAGATGTGTTAAGATAGGATCTTGAAAGAAGGAGCTTATGCTTTGTTATTTGGGCGGGTCTAAATGTGATAATATTTATCTTTATAAAAGAGAATCAGAGGGAAATTAGACACACACAGAGAAGAAGGCTACTTGGGGTGATACGACCATAAACCAAGGAATGCCAACAACCACCAAAAACTGAAAGAAGCAGGAAGGATTCTCCCCCAAGAATCTCTGAAGGTAGTGTGGCTCTGTCAACAGCTTCATTTTAGATTCCTGGACTCCAAATCTGTGACAGAAAACATGTCTATTGTTTTAAACCACAATAATAGGTCTGTCCATTTTAAACTGCATGGCTGTTGTTTTAAACTTGCTGTTTAAGCCACAGGAAACTATAAATTTCCTGTGGTTGCTTGTAACAAATTACCACAAGTAGCAAATTACTTGTAATTCGTTACAAGCAACCACAGGAAATTTATACAGTGAGCAATATCTTTGATTCTGTGTTGTCAAGGCTTATGATTATCTGCTCTGAAGTATAATATAGGCTTTTTGATTTACTTTATTTTGCTATTTTAATTTTATAAATTATAGAATGTTTCAAATACTATATAATATAAATATCATAGAGAGCAAACACTGTGACCAGACTCACAGAAAGAAAAATGTCATTAAAATTAGGGTACCTAAAGGGTGTTTTAAAACTCAATTCTTTTTTCTTTTATTTATTCCACTAATTTTTCAAAATCACTTCATATTTCAGTTTATATTTGGAACATACCTTTCTGGGTCATTTTCCTTCACTAAATAAGCACTGCCTTTACCATATTAATTAGATAACTTGGGTAATAAAATCCACTTTATTATTAAAGATATTCTTCTTAGAATCCTTTGAGGTCCTGTTCTGCATTAGACATTAGATTGAGTGCTTCTCACACTGCTACACACCTGTCATCCTGGGAATTTTTTTTATTTTTATTTTTTGAATCCTTGGATTATTTCAGTTTTTACCTCACATCTTTCTTTTGCTATTAGTCCATTTTACTTTTCTGGCATTTCTTATCAAATGATACTTTTAAAAAATAGTTTAAATGTTTGTATACCTATATTCAGCTCTGACACTAGAATATTTGTTTGACCTGCTATTAAATTCTGAATTGAGAATTGTGCTTACTAATAATTGAAAGACTGTCTATTAACTCTTAAGATTTAGATTTGATGATGAAAATTCTGACACTTATGTGTGGCCTTGGCCTTTTTCCTTATTCATGGCTAAGTAATTAATATCCTCTCTTCTTCTATCTCTGGAAGATTTCAAATGTTTTTCTTTCTGGAGGAAGATTATTTTCCCCCATTATTTACTGTTTTCAATATTTTAGAACTATGTCTAGGCATACATTTTTATTTAATTATTTTCTCGGCCTTTCTTCATCTTTGAGAAATCTTCTTCCTTTATTCATTTATTGTCCCCGTATTGTCTCTTTCTTGAAATTCCTATTAGATAGATGTTAATGTTCTGAATTAATTTTAAAAGTTTCTTAAATTTTGTTTCATTTTTCATAATATAACAGACTTCATTAATTTTATATTCCATCTGTTATATTAACTGGATTAATTCAAGTGGTGAAACCTATCAAAAGATTGATGGACCAAGGCATGAATGGCTACTGTCTACACCTACAAAGTGGGCATTGAGCTAGACCTCAGACTCGACATAGAATGTCCAGTATTGCACAGCAGATAGGACTGGGGCACTGGATAGTGAGGACATTGAATTCTAATCAGGAAACACATGGAAATCCATAGTGTTAAGCAAAGCCTATAAGGTCAGTTATAGTTTGAAAAATATAAAGCAGTTCATTTCAGAGTGTACCTTGTAGTCCACTTAGGACCTTTATCAAAATGTTCAAGTCCTTTAAATAGTGCTTAAAGTGAAATTCTGTGAATCCCATACTTTTATGTCTTTGTGCAACATGATATGTTCTAATGATTAACTAAATATCTTGGGAATTTGAGTATGACAGCAGGTTGTTAGAATGCAGTAATTTAGTAATTCCTGAGAAACAGTGGATGCCCTGGTCGTGGGCCCCACCTATACCTCCTTTCTTGTAAAGTGGGTCCTCTTCTCTGAAGTGGTAATATGTGGAAACCCATTCTGATGGATCAGACACTCCATAAGCTCTTCAATACTACTGTTTTCTAAAAAGAAAAAGCAGACCCATACCTGAAATATGCGTTTATTCCTGTCAGAATCAATGCTGCCACTTCAAACAAGGTGCTGTCATGATACTTTGGGGTCTCTGGATGTCATTGTCAGTTTAGATGAACAATCCTCAGAATGTTTGGAAACTTCCTTCTCCAGTGTATAATTACTTAAGTAAATGGTATTAATTATATTTAGACAATAATCAGGATAATTGTTTCCATGTACACTTACTATTTATTGTGGTATCCTTCCTCTTAGGGATTTGGTCTCTGGATTCCATGTCAAAACCCAGCTCATGTCTGTAAACAGGGGCAGAGACTATGGCTGTTTATTGGGGCAAATGCTTTCAGTTTCTTGATCATTCACTTTTGCTTGAATGCCCATCTATTTTGTACCTCTGAATATGTTTTCAGTTAATATGTCCAAATCACGTAGCTCATCAGGTCCCTGGGCCACCCCTGTGACCTCATTAGGATAATTGTATTCACTTGGTTTCTAACTGCTGCCATTTAGCCTCATTGCTCAGAGGTCAAATCATCTATCTCTTTGCTATCAGTGAGGCAAGTTCTGTATCCACCTTTCCTACCGTTGCTGGGTGCAAAGAAGAACCAGAACTGAGCCTCTTTGTGATGTCTACACCCTGTGTCCTCGTGCATTCTTCTAACCTTGATAAATGCCTATTCTCCAGACCATCTGTGGAACAGGATTATTTTATGGCTTTCTGGCCTTACCTAGCACATCTATTCTAGCCTTCCCAACATCTCTGATCCTTTTCATAACTTCTTTCTATCATCAAAATTCTTTCTTTTCAATTTAGCATGGACCATCACTCTTCCACATGAGTAGGACATATCCCAGAAGCAAATTTATGTAGGGGGCGGGTGCCTGTAAGGCACCATCACATAACTGAGAAGCATGAGATAGAGGAAGTTACTTGGGTCTTTAGATAACACCCACATTTCTGTAGGGGGTGTCTGGTGGCTTAAGACTGCTAGCCTGTGGCAACCCTTCTTATGTTAATGCCCCTCCACCCAGCAAAAGAATGTATATAACCCCTGATTGAGCTGCAATAAAGAGAGACTTGATCAGAACTCCTGTCTTGTCTCGGTCTTTGTGTCTCCCATTTTCCTCCCTTCTAGGTGCTTCGGGGTCCCTCCTGTAGTGTCCCGCGGGTCGGGACAAATTTACATTATCTCCTGGAGTTCATGTGAATGTTCTATGCCATATCAAAGAAAAGTGCTCCTGAATAATCTCTCTTTGTTCTACTTAACTCTTGGGTTCCCTACCCTTCAGCAAAGACCTTCAGAAACCCATCCCATGCCTACCTTCCTAGTTTTTTTTCTGATTTTTCTGGCTAGGTCTTTGAACTTTTTAAAAATATAATCTCTTTCTTCTATAGGACAAGCACATCTCTGGCTAAGGTTGGTTATAACTTAGTCATATATATATATATATTAGCCACAAAAGGAGTTGGGAGCAGATTCTAAGGAGGACCCTAATATTTGCAGGGAAATCTTCTGAATGATTTTCTTTTTTTTTTTTTTTCATTACTTTATTTTTTTATTTTTTATTTTTTATTTTTTTAAATTTATTAGTTTCAGGTGTACAAGACAAGGTAATACTTAGACGTTCATCATTTATATCCCTCACACTGTGAATTCCCCTCCTCCCATCCACTATCCCTCCGACCTCACACCGAGCCATCACATTATATATATAAAATTATAGTTGGCATTCATTATTGTTTAGCGTCTGAATGATTTTCAAACAAGGGAAGTGAAAGCTCCTAAAAAAACGGTTTAGGCCACTTATGCCATCTCAGAGATTTCAAGGAATCTGAGGATTCGAGATACAGGAACATCAACACAAATGTCCCTTTCCATGCCAGTGTCACATTCTTGTCTAACCAAGGCCCCAAGCATGACAGAGAAAACCTGTGTTAGTGGAGAATTTAGTCTCATTTGGAGCCTGTCCTCTGGCTTACACAATTGCTTTCAATTGGTGATCAATTTTTCTCAATATTTTGTTATTTTTCCAGAATGCCAACTGAGTTTAATAAGATTAATAATAGCCACCTGATTTCCTTGTACTTATAATTTCTATTTCCCCTATGTTTCTCAAATACCTCTACATCGCACCAGCTAATTCATTCCTCTCATCCCAATGTACCACTGGTAAAGTTTAACAGTTTAACCATTGGTCCGTCATTTATGTCAAGAACTGACATAATGATGAGACCAATGATGGGACCTCATTACCAGCCATACAGCAAGAGATCTAGCTAGCTCGAGCATCGAGCATTGACCTGAGTGTCTGCTTTCCCAGACCACTCTACATACCAAATGCCCCCTGTTTCCTTCCCTAGGAAGCAGATTTAGAGGTGGGATTTAGGATGCAGGGTGTTTATTGAAGTTTCCCTGGGATTAACACCTGTGAAAAAGGGGAAAAGAAAACAGAATTGGACAAAAGAAAAAAATGAATTGCATTAAAAGTTCAATGACAAACTCAGACAATCCCTGGAGCTCTGAAGCAAGAATCACTCTTTTTTTTTTTTTAAATTAAATATACTGGTTTGATATTGGTTAGTAAAATTAGATAGGTTTCAAGTGTATATGTCTATAATACCTCGTCTATGTATTGCATTGTGTGTTCAGCACCCAGTTCTCCTTCCATCACCATATATTTTGCCTCCTTTACCCTCTTCTACCAATCCCCTCTACCCTTACCCTCTGGTGACCATTATTGTCTGTGTCTATGAGTGTTTGCTTCTTCATTTGTTTGTCATGTTCCTTTGTGGTTTTCAGTTTTATATCCCAAATATCAGTGAAATCATATGGTTCTTGACTTTTTCTGCCTGATTTATTTCGCTTAGCACAATAATCACAAGATCCATCCATGTTGTCATAAATGGCAGTATTTCATTTTTTCTTAGGGCAGAACAGTATTCCATTGTGAAGAATGACTTTTTATAGTTGTTTCTTATTGGGCTGGGGTGACCAGATTTTTTAATTCCTGCATTAATCAGACTTTGAGTGTGACTGCCCTGGGAAGCGGCATGACTTTGGACGAGGTAGTTTCTGCTTCTGGGATAATCTCTGAGGTGGCTGACAAAACTTCCAGCAGCTGAGGAAACAAATCCATGCAACAAGGGTGACTAGCGCAGCACATCATATTGTCTACCACGTATCTACTGCATATTCGTCACTGCTATTGACCCAACCCAAATTTAAAATTGTACCCCATTGAAATATCCCCGTGCATGCAGTAGGAATCCTTATAATTGTAAAAGTTTATTTGAATCAGTTCAGAAAGGTTCTGAGTTAGTCTTGATTTTAAATTGATACAAATATTAGTTTTTCCTTTATTAGCTACTTTTGTAATTGTTGGACAATTTGATTATCTTCACAATTTATGGTAATGCATATTTGCTTTGTCTTTTTTTTTTTGTCCTTGAACAACATGGGTTTCAAACTGTGCCAGTCCCCTTATACATGAATTAAATATAAATATATATATATACATATATATATATATTTACATATATATACAGTAAATGTATTTTTTCTTCCTTATGATTTTCTTAACATTAACATTTTGTTTCCTCTAGATTACTTTATTGTAAGAATATAGTATATAATACATGTAACATTCAAAATATGTATTCATAGACTGTTTATGTTATCAGAAAGGCTTCTGGTTAAGAGTAGGCTATTCTTCGTTAAGTCTTTTGGAGTCAAAAATCATATGTGGATTTTCGACTGCACGAGTATTTGGTGTCCTCAACCAGCTCATTGTTTTAGAGTCAACTGAGTCAACTGTATATTTTAAGTAGTAAACTTGTGGTAGTGTAAGACATACTTGTTTGGTTGTTTTAACTATGTGAGATAAGACAAAATGTTTGGGATTTCTAATTTTGGAAGTAATTCAGGAGCCCTCAGAGAAAACACACTGAGAAAGAGAAAATCCTAGGGAAGAACTTGGTTATTTTTTTTCTTCCTTTTTATACTGCTTTTACAGAAATGCTTATCCATGGTGAAGGTGAAAAAAAAAAAAAGGAAAAAGAAAAAAACTATTTTTGTCAGGGCCAAGAAGAGAAGCTAAATGGTTTTTATTTTTAAGAAAATAAAATTTGGGATCCAAATCTCAAGTAATATAAATATAAATTATTCACTATAAAAATATTGCTATTATACAGTATTAAATTTCTATTGTACTGAGTAAAATCTTTCTGAACATGGAAAAATGTCAGATTTTGCCACAAAATACAATATACATTTTTTAAAACCAGAACTACAAGTTATGGCAACAGTAATTTACTTGATCTGCTTTATATCTCTGTTTCATATATAATTAAAAATATAGACAGAATGATTTAACTATATTTCAGATGTTCTAATTTTTAATCAAGAATGACAAATGTTAATCCTTGCTTGTCTCTACTTTAACTGATACATTGAACAACTATTAAACAACATATTAAACATCATAACATGTAAGATGCAGCGTTAGTTTTGGAGAAAGATTCCAAAATGACTTAGATATAGAGCTTGAATCCAAAGAGCTCACAATTTATGTTAGCTTGAACACGATTAAGTTTGTAGCGTAATTCTTCAGCACTAACAAGACCGAGTGAATTCAAATTATAATACCTTCTCCATGATGCTAAGAATGTAAATAAGTGCTCAAAGCTCTAAATATGGGCAGGATGATGATATTTTACATTAAAAGCAATGTTTTCTATAATTAAATATTTTAAATAATGTTCAATTAGTATGCATTATCACATGGCTGTTCGGGAAGTGTTTCCTTATCGATATTCTGAAAAAAAATTATTTACACAGACGATATATTAGTTCCCCAGGATTACTATAACAATAAAGTATCAAAAACTATGTTGCATAAAAGGACAGATATTTATTGTCTCACAGCTTTGGAGGCTAGTTGTCCAAAATCAAGATGCCAGCAGGGTTGGTTTCTTCTGAGAGCTGTGAGCGGGGATCTGTTTCAGGGCTCTCCCCAAACTTTTGGTGGTTTGCTGGCAATCTTTGTCATTTCTTAGCTTGTAGATGCCATCACCCTGGTGTCTGTCTTGCTCTTCACACAGCATTTTCCATGTATCTCTTCACGTAGTCTTCCTTCTGTGCATGTTTGTCTCTGTATCCAAATTCCCCCCTTTACAAGGATATATGTTGTATTGACTCAGGGTCCACCTTAATGTTCTTACTTTGACTCAATTACCTTTATAAATACCCTATTTCCAAATAAGGTCACTTTCTGAGGTATTTCAGGTTAGAACTTCCACATATGTTTTTTGAGGATACAATTCAAATAATAACAAATGAATAATGATTATTCAAATCTATAACCACATTTGCAGCTCCAAATTTCAAGTAGAAAATTAAATAAAATAATCAACTTTACATAGAAGTTATATTTGCTACAGCGTTTTAAACTCACAGAAAAGTATGTTTTATAATTATTTTAAAATGCTCTTTCTGTTCTTGAAAATTTTCTATCTTGTTTCATAGCTAGGTCCTTTTGCATATTTTGTTTGTCTGGTTATGCATTAAAACACAAATAATTTTAAAATCTGTGTGCGTTTCATCTGCCTTGTCTATTTCTTTATTATTATAAAGAGCTTATTACCTCAATAACTTTAGATCTAAAAAGAAATAAGGATGCATATCTTGCTGGAATCTTTTTTTTTCCTCAATTTGTTTTTTATGTTCTATTCTACCAGATTCTTCTTTTTTAATCCTCTGTAATATCAGTGCACACACATTTTATAGGTATGATTTGTTAAATTAGATGAGTGCTTTATTCTTTAAAGCAATGGTTCACAGCTTTGGGTGAACTTTAAAATCACTTGGGAAAGAGGAAATGTTAAGAGGTTTGGTCAAAACTAGTTTTAAATGAATAGTTAGACCACTATCAGGACCTTAATGACCTTAATGTGGTTATGCAGTTAGTTTTCTGTCTTTTTTTTTTTCTTTTAATATTTCTCCGGAGAAGCTTGTGATATTTTGGCATTCAAGTTTCTTTAGAATGATTTAATCATTTAATAGGCTTAAGACATCCAGTAGGAAAATCAATATTTTTTATTTCTTTCCAGGAAAATAACATTTTTTTGTAATTATATAATGTACCACACGAAGAAATACAGCTTTAAATGAACTAGTCAAGTATCTTTTTTTTCTGGTAAAAAACTACTCTTATACAGCATTGCATCCTCTTTGTTCCACCATTTCAGAAATATCACCAAATGTTTTCAATATTAAGACTCTTCTCTGTCTAGTACCCTTTATCATTATTCATCCTGTCAGTTTAAAAAATGGAGTCATCTCTAATAACCACTTCTGTATTTTCCTAAATGAGCTGACCACAAACAACTATGAAACATATTCAAAAACTTTTTCTCATTTAATCCAAATTGATTATTTTAAAGTACAAATCTGGTGGAATTACCCATTTGTGAAAAAACTGTCAGTAGCTTTATATTGTTCTCAATATAAAAACAGGCTCAATATAATAATATGGCAGCAGAGGTGTCCATGTTCACAATCCAGGCTAATGTTAAGAAAAATTTAGAAATTTTGCAGTTTCATTTTTGGCGATTCCTTTCTGAACCTCTGGAAGCGCCTTCATTTTTCATTCCCTAACCACTCTCATTATTCCCCAGCTTACAGAATTGATTCTCTACTCCATGACCTCAATTCTCTTTTTGAACTCTTTTATTGAGTTTCATAACTAAAGCAAAATTAGTAGTTTGCTGATTCTTACATACTGATGTATTTTCAAAAACATCCATGGTCACTAACATTGCTTAGGTCAAAATTACAAAATCTTCTTGTACAGTTATACATTCTAGAGTACTCCAGTGATGGAGACTTTTTGGTTCATGAGGTTTTCCTTGCATACTTTTAACACTTACGATGTATGCAATCATTACTGCCATATAAAAGTTCTTAGATTGAAATAAGTACAGGAAATGGTAGAAACATATTTTTTGATATGACAACATATTGAATAGCAGTAAAAAAATTATAGACCAAAATTTTGTTGAAGATTCAAATACTCTGTCAAAAAATGTTAAAAGTAAACATTGAAAATAATTCCATTGAAATGAATCAGATTTTATTTTCCTGTTTATATCATTAATAACACCTTACTTTTATTTTATGAAGTTTTCATTTACAGTTTTAACTTTAAAAAATTTTATTGAGTCTGCTCAATCAAATATTCTCTAATGTATTTGAAAATTAGAGGATTTTATTCCAGAGTTAATGCCTACATCTCAACTTAAAACTATAAAATCAAAATAAAAGTTTATAAACGAATGGAAAATTATGGTATTATACTGAGAATCAGCATATTTATAAGTAAATTTGACAATCTTTTTTAATATATCAAAAAAATTCTTAATGAAAAGTAATAAATGAATGCTTTTCATTTTGTAACCAGGTCAAAAACAAAATTTCTCAGAAGCATGAAAAGAGTTGTTTTCTGAATCCCCTCCAATGCTATGCACATCATATACCTTAATTTTTATTCTATATTTTTAATAAATTGAAGGGTGGATGTACTTCAAAGCATGTAAGTAGGAGACAAAGATTCTGGTCTTCACTTTGCACTAAACATGTCATTTAGTCACTTACCTCTCTAAAGAAACAAATGAGAGGTTTAGACAGAACATGGACATCCATTGAAAGTTGAGAGTTATACAATATTATAGGTTGTGTAACACTGGGAAGTTGGTTCAGGGCGATATGGGATTGATTTGCTGAAAAGCTAGGCTAGAGGCTAGGTTAGAGGCTGACTAAAAGAATTACTATACCAACCCAAGGAGGATTTTATTTTATCGTATACACTAATGGTACTCAAACCTTGTTGTATGTAACAATAAAAAAGTTATTACGAAATGTTCATTCCCAGGTCCCAAATTTTCCATTAGGGATTCTTATTTAATAAGACTAAGGTAGGATAAGGAATACATTGTTTTTAACAAGTACTCCAGGTACTTTCAGATAATAATCACTACTCCAGGCATGAAGAATTAATTGGTATCTTAAAAATTAGGGAATGAAAACAGATTGATTTATTTCTATTAAAAGCTGGGGTATTATAAGTGATGGCTTAGCATGTGTATGTGTGAAAGTTATTACATTAATTCTTACTAAAAATTTCATGTGATTTCAAATAGAGAAATAATTCTACATGTAGTATGCTACTGAGAAAATATGCAGAATCTATGATCATATATACAAATAAATGACATTCTATAAATGATAGGTGATATATTAGTGACACAGAATATTATAAACAATTTGTATTATTGGTATGGCATGCCTAGGCCTCTTAAAGAAATATGACTTTCTAATAGGGTGTCATTTTATATAATATCCTCTGTCTAAAGCATTTACATTTATAATTGGTACATAAGTGTTCATGAAAAATGAAATAATCATAAGGCAAGGAAAACTTTTATGAAGAACAAGACATTTGATGGATGTTTCTGTAAAAATGAACTGTCTGCATTAAAAAGTGAAGAGTTTTATAACTGTTCATAATACTAATCTCTTACTAGCTATAAAGCAGTTAGCAATATATAAAACTTTGATAATAAAAATATTCATCATACTGTATTGCATTATAGAAAACCATAGTGTTCATTATTATTTTTATTTTTATATTTCCTTATCTTGTATTTTTATAATAATATAAAAGCAATTGCATATATTTGAAATTGCATTCAATTATTAACCTTGAGATTTTCTCCCTTTAACAGAAAGTAAATTTCAAAACATAGATCAGTTTCACTGAATGCTTAATATAATCATTATATTTTCTGATAGAAAATTTCTGAGATTTGAGAAATCTCCACAGAGTATAAAAATTTTCTACAATTGTGATTATTATATTTAGATGGGAAGTTGCTAATTTAGTGAAAGTTTACATTTTATTCAATCTTTTTCTTCATTGTATTTCCAAATTATTTTCAAATACTAATTTATGATCTCTGTAAGACTGACATAGTTTTAGACATTTTATTTCTAAGTCTATATTTAAAGTTTCCCCTTGTTAATTAATGCATACTTTTATATTTATATCATTGATGAATATATTTTATTGTCAGTAGTTATTGATTATTCCTAGTTGTTTGAGAAAGTCCACATTGAATCACTGACATTCACTGTTACCAAGAAAATGGATCAACAATAGAATTTAATAAGTTAAGTTTCACAATAAAAGCTTTTTTGTTTGTTTGTAAACTTGTAGTCAATATAATATTTTGAAATGGAAATGCTATATCCAGATTCTTGAGACACAAAATATTTGAGTTAGAATCTAAAAATTTGATTTTAATACAAAAATGTACATCTTTGCTGCATCAAAAGATATAGAGTTTTTATAATGACCCAAACATGTGAATGCATCAAGAGTTTAAGGAGACTATAATTTTACTAGAATTTTTAAGTATAAATATTCATAGGCCTAAGACTATAAAAACTGTTTTAAAAACTGCCTCTACACACACCTTGTATGTAAAAATGTGTATAGTATGTATCACCGAAAAAGCAAGTTACATAAATATTCTGTAAGTCACTTTATCCTCAGCCTTTCGTAGGCTTTCACATAATAGATATAATCTTTTTCATATTTATAAGATATATATGTATATATATAATATTTTATATATGTGATATATATACATATATCTGTATATGTGTATATAAAGGTGCCAAAAAATACATACACATTTTATAAAAGGAAAAACTACTAAAATTCAAATACTCAATATACACCAAAAAGATGAATACAAGTCACGTTTGACTTCTGCAATTAGAAGAGGTGCTCAAAGTGGTTACCATCAACATAATTTTAATATGTTTTTTCTTCCTTAAAATATGTATACATTTTTTTTGTCACCCCTGGTGTGTGTGTGTGTGTGTGTGTGTGTGTGTGTGTGTGTGTGTTTGTGTGTATTAGAATCAGTGTTCTTTGCATAACTGATTGGGATGTTTTCAGAAGAAATTTAATAGGCTTATTTATAAATCTCTGTTCTCTTAAGTGGATATTATGCACATCAAGCACCTTAAATATATAGGTTCATAATACACACTTTATTATACTTCAACATGCAAAAGAGAAATCGACGATTCTGGTCACATCCTTTGCTCAGTATAAACGAGTACATTACATAGACTAACATAGTTATCACATTTCTCTTACCCAACCCTTCAACCTTTTAATATGCAAATAATGTCATGTCTTTTCCCTGGTTAAACTTCTCTGATGTTTTCCAGTTGTGTTTAGAATATAAATCAAACCCTTTCTCGAGGTCTGCATGCAACTCCATCATCCTGTTTTGACCAGAATTCATGCCATGCTCCTCCCTACTCACTGGCCCCAGTTGCCCTGAACATTTTCTTTTGTGTGGATATACCGACTTGTTCCAAATCAACGACTTCGCATTTGCTGTTTATTTTCCCTTAGATCTTCAAATATTTTACTCTATTTTTAGTATTTTTAGTATTTTTAGTATTTTGAGTATTTTGAGTATTCTGAGTATTGTCTCGGGGAAAAAGACCTTTCCTGGATATATTCCACATGTATTTACTTATATACAAACATACTCACACTCACAGCACAATGCTTTATTGTTTTCATTACACTTTTCACTATCTAATTTTACCATTTATTTGACTGCTTGAGCTGAGATTTAAAATTAGTAAATAATAACAGGCAAGTGAAGTGTTTTTTTTTTTATCTATATGTCTATTTTATTCATTTTGGGTTTGAGGATACAGGAGCTATATAAATATTAGTAATTGTAATCAGTAACCATATGATATGTGGGTTACTAGATATAGTTTTAGGTTACTAGCACACACATTAAAAAGTAATAGGTAGGGAGATATTAGTCTGGAAAGTTAAATTGATTTCATATGGACCATGGAGAGCTTCGAATGTCTTGCTAAAAAGTTTGACTGCGACAGGAAAACAATGAAAATTTTAAGCTCTTGAGTGATATCATCAAATTTATAGCTGAGGGGAAAAACAAATATATATATATATATATTATATATTATTATATATAATATATATATATATAAATATATAGATAGATAGATAGATAGATAGATATATGTATATATCCAAAGTATAGCAAAATAAGAGAGTTGAGAGGTTTTTGCTATTTTACTAATTTGTATTCATTCATTCATTTATGCAGCACTTATTTATTGAGCACTGTTTTAGACATGAGGATACAATGGTACACAAACAAAATTTTCACTTCTATGAAGCTTACATTCCAGTGAGAGACACAGAAAATAAACAGATGAACAAATAAATATAAATGTAAATATGAAATTCTTAACAGTGATAAATACTATTAGGAACAATAAAACAAGGCCAAGGAAATGTACTATGTTGGTGTCATTACGTTAGGAAGATTCCTTTAGTGGGTAAATTTTGAGCAGAAGTGTAACTCTGCTGTGGGAGAGAGCCATACATGAGGAAATATGCATACATCACATTTCTCAAACATATTGGTCTTAGGATCCCTTTGCATTCTTAAAATTGTTGTGGATTCCAAAGAACTTTCTTTCATGAGTCATGTTTATATCTATATCTATGTATACCTATATCATCTCTATATCTTATTAGAAATTAAAAATAATATTCTAAAATATTTATTAGTCCATTTTTAAATCACAGTAAAAACCCATAGCATGTTAAGATAAACAACATGTTTTAATAAAAAGTAATTATATTTTCCAAAACCAAAAAAAATGTAATGAGAATGTTTTGCATTTTTGCAATTGTCTCTAATTTCAGGGTAAATAGAACCTAACTGCATTTTCAAATTTGTTTCCACAATCAATATTATGTAATGTGTTGTTTAGATTATATGAAGTATATGAAGTATATGAAGAAAACACGACCTCATGCAGACATGCAATTGGAAAGGTGAATGATATTTTAATAATCCTTTTAAATAATTATAGATATTCTTTGCTGTTGGTACTACACCAAAACTCGACAAGCAGTACTTTCTTAAAGGTTTATTTCAAGGTGTAATTCTAAACCATATCAATAAACTTTTCATGCTCTGTGCCAATAGAATTCATTGATATACTGTGTACTTTCAGTATTTTATTCACATCTGATTGTATAACATCGTGTATTAGTTATTTGGAAAATATTGATTCACTGAGTTATAGTGCTAGCACATTTTATTATAAAACATCAAATAAAATTACGTTTGTTATTATCACCACCAATATTATAGAAAACAATCTAAATGTTGGGAAACTGCCAATATCTTGGTTGTCAAGACAAAATTTCCAAAATTCTAAATGCTTAAAATCAATGTGGCTGTTTTTTTTTCCCCCTTAAAATGATAGGTAGATTCACGCTGCTAATTTCTGAGTGAGTAGCTTGTCAAGTCCAGATATCCATGGTTTAACAGTTTTTCTCTCAAGTAAAATGGTATTCAAAAAAAACCAAAAAGTGTCGAGTTCAGCTCACAATTCAAACAAGTGCTTAAATTATTTTCTTTGAGACAATCATTGTACTGAAGTATGCATCAGAAATGTGTTTTGTATGCTTCTTTTATCACACAGAATATTAAAAAGATGCTTACACAAGAGTTGAAATTTAAATAATGTTTACTACATCATCAAGGACATTTTTAAGCAAAACAGAAATTTTATTTTGTAGCTGTGTGTGTTTTAGTGAAGAATTCAATGACTCTGTACAATATGATAGTTCTGCTTTGATTCCTGCTAAGGTGCTCATGCTTTTACCCCTATCCATGCAAAAAGCAACATGGCAAAAAAGCAAATAACATTGTGGTATTGTTATAAAAAAAAAAAAAAAAAGCAGTTTTGAACTAACAGATTACCTGAATATTTCTCAGGGTCACCCAGGATTACATAGTTCTTGAGAATCATTGAAACACATTCTATATTGGATTGTGCATGAGAGCTGAGTTGATATAATCCACTCCTTCTCAACAACATGTTTTAATATTACATTTTACAGACCGAGGAGACAGTCTGAACTTAGAACAGAAGAACAGAAAAGAGCTTATGAGAGATTTACATATAGTTATAAATTTTCTATCCTTCTATCATATGCAAAGTTCATTTCAAAAAGGGGTTAGTGCAATAAAAGCTCTGAGTATAATATCATTTCAGCTATTATCTATTTCCAAGTGCCTGTACAATGCAGGATATTTAGTGACAGTAGTTATAAAACTGTTTAGATATATACATAAAAAAGCCAAATATGCCTGCCAATTTATTTGGGGAAAACCCTGGAAAGGTTATTCTTACATATAGATATAGATATCCAGCCAATACACAGAGTTAATTTTAATAGTTGTCACGTTGTTCCCTCATTCGTCACATTCCTTCACCACTTTTAAGGATGTGATTGGTCACAAATCAGATCCTTGTCATGGAGAGATTGGGGATCACTGAAATGGCCATATAAGCTTTATAATTTCCTGTTATAATTCCAATGCATTCTATCATGTACTATAAAACAAATTGACAATCTATCTTGTTTGCATAAGTTCCCTATAAAATAATATCTAGAAAATAGTTGAAATAAAATGCCATCTGAAGTTACTAGTGAATGTCTCTACTGTTATGTGGCTTATAATCACCTCATATTGTTTCTATACACATCAAAACCTAGGTTAGTACCAGAAAGAAAACAAAATTGAAAAGTGAAAGGTGTATCTACAGAGCTTTTCTGAATCGACTAACTCTGTTCTTAATGTTAGTCACTTTCTCTTCTCCCTGTAGATACACGTTTAGCTAAGAGACAACTTGAGATCAATTTAACACTTCCTACTGTTCTCTGTATTGATTTTTAGTTATTTATGCTCTGAACATAGTTTACTAGCACAGTGTGGAAACTTGAAATGTGGCTGAAATAAAAGTTAAATTTAGTCAAACTACATAGTTTAAATTCATTAAAAGACATGACCTTATTCATGTTACTTAAATTTTCTGTCTCTGCTTTCTCTGTGAAGATAATAATTGTATCTACCTCATAATGTTGTTTTTGAGATTAAATGTATTAAATAAGGACAGAGAACAGTGCCTGTCCCGTAATAACTGCTTAAGAAATAGTATTATTCTGTTATTAGTAGTACTATTATTTACACTAGTTTGCATGTTTAGTCTTCTCTTAGTTGATTTGGCAAATATATAATAACATACCTACATTTGTACTCTAATTTTTCTTGTTATTTCATAATCAATATTAATTATCTACCTATCTATGTGTGGGGACAAAGCCCCAAAAAGCAGTTTCCAGACTGTCGGCCTAACATAGAAAGGTGCTGGCTCAGGTAGTAAATGGCCATTAACTGTGAACAGATGGCCATCGGCTGTGGCTAGTTGGCCGTCAGCTGTAACCCGTAAGCCATTGGCCACTAATGTAACTTCTGTGGCTACGCTAGCAGAAAAAGAATGGGGGATAACAAGAGCGGATTGCAGAGAGGCGGATGCCGCCGGTGAGAATATAGTGATATGACTCCCCTACTTATGGCTCCGTGGGTGTTCCTTTTTGGCCTCACCATGTCCTGCGTTCTTATGTGGGGAACGGGAGCAGAGACCCCGCCGGACTCCCCGCACTACACATGGCGCAGCGAACAGGGTCCCCTGCGCGACACATGGCATAGTCGGCAGGATACAGTGCCGGCCAAAGCTCTCCAAAGGGCGATGGAGCAGTTTGTGAGTATGAACACTCGGTCACAGGAAGACCAGGAGGAGCAGCTGCCAGAGAGCTCGATTCCCGTGGATGGGTGGAAAGACGTTGATGGTTCCCCAACCAGCAGAGGCCGGAGAAAGCAAAGGTTGTTGCCGCCCTGTGGGCTGGGAAGTGCTTGCTGAGGCAGCCTGAATGTGGGACTTGTCCCAGGAGGAAATGCTTGCTGAGTCCTCTGTGGGAGATGAGGGTGAGGTCAAGGTCATCCCTCACCCCCAGGACAGCCCTGGCGAACGACTATGGACTATGGGGAATTGCCTTCTATCCCTGATTTAATGGACGCTTGACTGTTTGGGAACATACCACCATGTAGTGGGACTGGCGGATGTTTGCTTTTGTGTCTTGACTGGCTGCCATTGATAACATGTAAGCACCTTGATGTGAGCCGCTGTTGTTCCAGCACGGTACCCCGAGAGGCCCAGAGAGAGGGTGGCAGTGCCCTGAGAGCCCTGGCTGTGTCCAGGAAGTCTGGCTGTGCCCAGAGAGAGTGGCAGTGCCCTGAGAGCCCTGGCTGAGTCCAGGAAGTCTGGCTGTGTCCAGAGAAAGTGGCAGTGCCCTGAGAGGCCCTGGCTGTGCCCGGGTAGACAAGTGGTACCCTAAGAAGCCCAGGAAGTCTGGCTGTTCCCAGAAGTACTGGTGGTGTCCTGAGAATTCCAGAGAGCCTGGCTGTGTCCAGGATATTGCATTCACCTCTGGGCTCCTCGCACAGGACCCCTCATGGAAGACACTTGTCACGTAGATTGTGAGGCGAGACCCTGTAGGGGTGGAGTGTGGGAACAGAGCCCCAGAAAGCAGTTTCCAGGCTCTCGGCCTCACATAGAAAGGTGCTGGCTCGGGTAGTAAATGGCCATTAATTGTGATCAGATGGCCATCAGCTGTGGCTAGTTGGCCATCAGCTGTAACCCGTAAGCCATTGGCCACTAATATAACTGCTGTGACTACGCTAGCAGAAAAAGAATGGGGGCTAACAAGAGCGGATTGCAGAGAGGCGGATGTCGCCGCAAGAATATAGTGATATGACTACCTACCTATGGCTCCGTAGGTGTTCCTGTTTGGCCTTATGTGTCCTGCGTTCTTATGTGGGGAGCGGAAGCTGAGACCCCGCAGGGGACCCCATATGACACTATGATATACTAGTAATGGAATTATTTTCTTTTTAATTTAGTTTCTAGATTTTTACTTTTGTCTGTAAAACCTGTGGCCAAAAATTGCTTTACTTCGTTTCAAGAATCTATGATATAGAACTCAAAGCATCCTTCTCAAAGAACTGTAGAGGGGTAAAAAAAAAGGATAGCCTAGCCAAAAATTATAAATCTCCTTCCAAGACTATCATTGGCTGGAGAGATTGCTTTTGCCAAATAATTAACTCAAGCTTTGGAAGTGTGTTGTTTAATCTATTTTACAAAAGAATACAAGACAAAGCCAGAGCAAATAAAACCTTACAACCATTCTTTGGGTGTATCTAATTAGGGCTGAGAACCATGTGAAATAAGAGTAATTGCTGTGTAGTGGGTATCTAGTTTATTATATTTTTAATGCAATTATAATTGAATAAGGCTGAAAGAAGATTATAATAAAACATTGGTAATTTTTGGAGTTTAAAGATAAAGGCTATCATCTCCCTCGTGTGTTGGACAGACGTGTTTTTGGCAACCACTTTGAATTTTTGCCCAGGACCTATTACCACCATCCTTATCTCTTTCATACTCAGAAATTTAAAAAAAGAAAACAAAAAAAAAAAAGAAAAGAAAATAAAAAGACAAACCACAGTCTGCTGAAGCAGGAATAAATGCATTGTGTATCTGATATAGTTCATTCCACTGAAAAAAAATTCTGGCAGTTCACCAGTTTGTAATAGAAAAAATTATTTTCAGTGGTGAAATTATTTCTATTGAAATTGCAAGACTCTTTCCACTAGAAGACTGTCTTTTGTTAAGCTGAAGAGCAAAACTAAACAAAACAAACAAAATGCTATGAGAGAAAGGAAGAAATTGATCTTACCAAAATAATATATATCTTGCAGCAACTTGTTTTCATCAGGTGACTGTTATTTATGGGTGAGATAGTTGAGATTAATTGGAAAAGCTTGGGAACGGAGAACTAGAATATTTAAAATATTTCAAAAAGATTGAAAAGTTAAGTGCTGAGAGTTATTATTTAAAGTATGTATGCTCTCATACACACGCACGCATGCACACACGCATGTATGCACACATCCTAAAGGTCAGACAATTAAATTCGGAACTTGCCACCTTGTAAGGTAAGCACACAGTGGAAAGTTTGCAAACTTAATTGTCTGGCCTTTCATGTATATACCACATACATAGTATGTGCAATTTATATATATATATATATATATATATATATATATATATATTTTTTTTCTTTATTGTATTATTTGACTAAATAGTGATAGTTTCATCATAATATAATTACAATTTCTGGAGAAAGTAACTTTTAATTCCATTACTGATTAGTGTTTGATAAAGACTATGAAAAGGAGAATGAAATTCTTTCAAGTGATAGGAAACAGAAAATTTCTTGCTAAAGACAACAGTTCTTAGTGAAAATACTTGATTGGTATAGCACTATGCAAGAAGACTTTTCTTATATTTTTATTTGTGAATAATCCTCACTGTTATAAAGATTTCTAAGCACAACTCAAGAAAATTAGAAGCAGAGTTAGGATGTGGTAGAACCAATATTATAATGGGAGAATGAGAAGATTAAAAAGACTTTAAAATACTAACCAAGTAAAATAAAGACACACATACACACACACACACACACACACACGCACAGACTTCCATAAGTATGACCTACTTGAGTTTCTCTTTGTAAATGTCAGTGTCTTAATGCCCTGAGTGATTTTTTTTGTTCTTAAATTCTAATGGACAACAGACTTTAACTTATTATAATTATTAAAATTCTTAAAATATATTTTATTTTCCCCCAAAACATGGACAATGACTGGCTTAATCATTCATTTGCAAAAAAATATTATTGAATTAAGAAAACATTTTGTTAGGAAATTTACATAGAAATTTCTAGCAAAGTCCTTTCTGTATATTCCAACTAAATAAAATATATTTGCAAAATTCATTTAATAGAATGTGTATAGCCTCTTATCACATTTCTGAATAATTTCAAAAGGCAAAGAAATAACAGATTTTTCTTTATACATATTGTACAATGAAGTAAATGACTAAGACATGGTTATCTGATAAAAGAGAATTATGTGATAAAATAATTCTGAGTCAATTCCTTTCCAATATTCTATTATCACTCAGATATTAATTATCCAGAGTCAAACTATGAATTAATTTTTTTCAACACTTATTTATTTTGTTGCTTACTGAGTACACGTCGGTTTGCTGATCCAGGGGTAAGAGGTGACCAAGCTCTTGTCTTTGCCTTCAAAACACTCACAGTTTAGAATAGAATGTTAATGCTTCTTTGCAAGTTCCGTGCATTTCTTTTCTCTGCTGTTAGCTACCCACGCTCCTGATTGTCAGTCCTTCTCTCAGAATACCACAAAGGGAAAGATGAGTGTTGATGTATCAGGATATGAAACACCTAAATTATATCAGATGCCATGTATAAATGGAAATAGTATCTTCTGTGTATCTGTTCCTTCCTATTAAATGGTGAAAAAGAGACAGTGGGTGAATAGAAGAGAAAGCATTTAACTTTAAGAAGTATAAACAACTGGTTCTAGTTCAAAGCAAAAGAAAAAACAAATATACAAACAAAAAGCAAAAACAACAATAAAAAATGCTAGGACAGAAGGGAAGATATATCCTGCAGCAACTTGTTTTCATAAGATAAATGTTGAGTAGGGATTAGATTATTTAGACTAATTTTAAGAGCTTGGGTAATGGGAAATGAGAATATTTTTTTTTTTTAAATTTCAGAAGTGTACTTGTGTGCTTACATTTAAAAATGAGGGAATTATCACACTGCATACTAGTAGAGGCACAAAGCACAGCAAGGACTAAAAAGTGTTTTTGATTTGAAGATATACAGATACGTTTATTTTTCTATTGAATAACATTTGTTGATTCAGTTTTTATTAGTTACTATTTTTAATTTACCCTGTAGATTGGCTAGATTCCACAGCATTATATATTCTGTTAAGAATCAAAATCTACTAATGAAATGGCAATTATAAATAACTAAAAATACTATTTCAAAGGTACTGACGTAGGTATATGTTCTCAAATTCACTTTCTTGATAAAATGATAAGGTATTTCGTATTTTTACATCACATTCAAAACAATTTTCATGCACCACAATCTGGCCAATGAAATTAATTAGCAAAAAAGTCCTGGTAATAGTTCTCCCTCACAAGTGTTGTTGAAGAGAGAACTAGTTTCATTAATGAATAGGAGGTACAGTAAATGACAAGTGAACAAGGAAACTCTTAACCATTCTCAGCCAGTGAAAACTATTTAATTACTTTAGGTAATGCTTTGAAAAAGATACTCCGCATTATAGATAAAATAAACAATGTTTCTACACTGCCATGTGGCAGATCATCTTATCTTCTCTCCAAGACCTATTTTCTCCTCCAAGCACTCAGCTCGATTGTATACTCCAGTTTCCTTAGCATTTAAATGCGGCTTTGTGCCTAGTTCTCATCAATAGAATGAGACCAACTGTAATGTGGATCACTTCCAAGCCCGTGCTTTTGAGAAGTGTGTTTGTTGTGCTATGATCTTTACCCTCTTTTCCTGGTGAGAGGTGGCCAAATAATGATGAGGCCTCAGTGGCAGTAGAATCAAGGATGTCACTGCCTGGATCCGTGGATATTTAAGTGGTGGAAAGATGCCCACAAACCAGTACCAACTCCCTGTATGTACTGTAGGCAAGAGGTATAGCTTCATTGTTTTGAGTCAATAAAAACAGGGTTTATTAGTGACAAGAGCTAAATTTATTTTAACGTGGTGAGGCTACAAGCTCATACTTTACCTATTAGCTTTTTTTGAATATTAGCTTGTTAACAAGAAATCAGGAAAACCAAACCAAATACACCTAAATATAAAAGGTAATACCTGGGAGGGCTAGATAGTGTAGTGGTTAAAAGCACAATTTAAAAGCAGACTGCCTGAGCTTGAATTCTGGTTATTTCTCTATTTTGACAATTTTAAACTTAGGTGGATCGTTTAACTTTATCAATAAAATAAACATAATACTAATATTTAAATTAGTTAATTCCAGTAAAGCACTTAGAACTGTTTTCCAAATAGCAAATGAGTGTGAGGTATTTTATTGTTATACTAATAAGCAGTTAAATAAGCTATCTGATTGATTTGTGGAACTTGGTCTTGTTTTTCTAAATTCTCATTTAAGTAAAACAATAGTTGCTTCAATTCCTCCCAACATAACCATTTATATAAATAAAATAAAAAGCTTTTGGTTAAAGATTTTTTTTTAGGCTCTAAGTAGATTGAGTCAACAATCTAGCAGCTCTGTATTCTCAGAAAAAAAAATGCTGAAACTCCAGCTTAAGGTGTGATAGTTCTGTGGCCTGAAGGAAGTCCTCTGCCTCCTTTCATTTAGATTTCCGGGAGCAAGCCCTTCAGCTGTCAGTCACCAACTTGATTCTGCAACGTCCTGTGGAACATTCCTCCTCCCTACCTCCCCACCCCCTCTCATCTTTCCAACCTCAATTCACATTTGTTCACCTTAATGTGCCTATGATGCCATCTTTATATATATATATGTGGTGCTCTTTTTATTTACCCATCAGTGACCTTTGTAACTTCATGCAGAGGTTATGATGGCCGTTCTGAACAGGTACATTTTCAATATATTTTATACATTGATATTGACTTAAGTTTTCTTTGTTTTTGAATAGTCGTTGTTGTCTCACATTAGAAATTTTTTTTTATGTATAAATATTTTGGAACCTAAAAATATACAATGTAATATATATTTGTTATTTATGTTATATACATATTGCAATATATACATTTGATGCTAACAGATTGGTTTTTTAAACGAAGTTTAATTTTCATTAAAAAAATCTGTATTCTTTCTTTTTCTTTTTAACATTATTAGTGTATATAGTGATTGGATATAATTTAACTACTCATTCCTTCAGAAATGCTTGTGGATCCTTATAATAATATTCATTATAGAATATTGCATTTAAAGCAGGCACAATCTTCATAAGGCCAAAATGATATGAAACCTGGATGATAAAAGAGAGGTATAGTATAGCTAAATCTTCTATTAAGTGGCAAAAAAACTTCTGGATTAGAGCTTGACAAACTTGGCTTTGAATCCCCAAATTTCCATTTATAAACCTTTGTCAAGTTTATGCAACTGAAAATTGAGGACAATAATACCAACCTTTTTGGCTTGTTATGTGGATTACCTGAGAGGTGTTGGTTAAAAATGAAAGCAGCCAATATTATATTTGAAGATGAGTGCTATTATATATCACCACCTTTAGGCATGCACCGTGCTCAGGTTAGCATTTTGGTTTGATTTTAAGGAATTATTCCAATTGCTGTATTGGCACTAAGGCTGCTTTCCTGTCCCCATTAGGCCAGAGCTTCCTTCTTTTATATCAGAGAATCCTACTGTGGCGAGGTCATTATTTACCCGTGACGAAACTTTGAAAATTATTAGCATGTGGGACTTGGTCCACCATATTTTGCGTTAGCCATTACAAGTGGTTTGTTGATGCTAATGTGTGACACCCTGTGGTGGTTTTTTTACCCCCTTACTCTTTGACTTTCTCTTTTGTAACATTTCGCATGTGGAGTGAGAACGATTAATATTTTATGCAGTTGTTCTTATGTGCAGCACGAGCCTGTGTGTTCCATTCAATTCTCCAGTATCTCTGCTGCCACTGAAAGGTAACTAATAGCTCGATCTGGGGCTCTCATGGCTCTGGGAGGTCTCCTGCGAAAGAGAAACAGACAATATCTTGTCACATCATAAATTTATAAGGAGTTAATTAAAGGCTTTCCTTTGCATCTTAAACACATTCAGAGTCCCATATCACAAGGAATGATTCCTGTTTAATTACCATTGGCTTGTAAAAATTTGCTGCTCAAAGTGTATTTTAATGTCAGGCAGATTATTAGTACAAATGGAAAGCTGTGCCTGGAAAACGTCCAAAGAATATAAGACTTCCACCAAAATATGTGCGTTTATTTTTCTCCTAATTATTTGTGCAGAGACAAAAAAATTAATTTTAAAACTTTTGAAGATGTCATCATAAGAATTTATGCCTTTATCACATTAAATTATAAAACTGGATATTAATTTACCATCTGATTAGCATTTTCCCAACCGGTACAGTCTATTAATTTCTGGATCTTGCTCTTTTAGATTATTTTTAAAAATAAATACATGTTCTATAATTATGTTGCTGGAATATTGTTGGTTGATTTCTAGAGACTTCTAAGAAATACTGTAGGAGCAGACATTTCCATTCTGATTTGGGATATTGTCAATTATTAAATATTTTATTGGAAAGGGAGCATGATAAAAATCAGATTCTAACATGGTTCAGGAAAAAAATGAGTTTAAAAAATCATTTTAGATTAATTTGGAAGAAATTTACCCTGAAGGATGCTTCGATTATTCCTGTTAGATAATTTATTTGAGCTAATGTATAATGGATAATCCATTTAAGTGCTCTTATCAGAAACCCTGAAGCTGTTTGTAGTGATCTCAATAGATTACAGCTCTTCCCCTGAAAAGTAAGTAATCAAAATTATAAGTAACTATGAGACCTGTAAAGTCTTTATATGAAATAAACAATTTTTTCAGCACCTGACCATTGATTATTCTTATATAATTGTTTATTTGAGCAGGCTCCATTGGCAGATTATAATTTACACAGTAGCACAAGAGTAAAATATAACCTTATTTGCATTTTAATTTTATTACTCTAATACACACATTTTTGCTATGGGTAAAATACAAAATCTAGAAAATTCTTATTTATTATAAAGGGATTCTAAAAGATAAAGTTGTTAGAGATAATAAAAGGCGTTTTGTTTGTTTTTTTAAACTGCCTTAATCATAATGTAAAACTATTTCTGACTTCCTATTTAGTTTCATGATAGAAAAGTGAAATTTTCAATTCAGGCCCCCTTTAAGCTTTTACTGAGCAAAATATCTGCCTGTATTTGGAGATGGCAAACCTAGAACAACTCCCGCTTTAAATCACATTCAATTATCTTTATGTATTTCTGTTTTCTCTCAGTCTTCTCTGTGGCTCAGATACAGGCATGAGACAGGTCCTCATGAGTCCATACTAGACTGTTTTCCAGAACAATGCAAGAAGCAGATAATGTGTGGAATTTGTTGTCTGGTAATGTCTTCAACATTCAGAGACCACACTGTCAGTGGTCCAGATATCCAGAGAGACACATGGTGTCCGTGCTAAGTAACATGGTTATCGGTGACTTAGCTGTAGTTATTCTGGGTATGGTTTGCACATCGATCCTGGTTATGTATTAGGTTGGTGCAAAAATACTTGCAGTTAAAAAGATTAAAAATAAATGTAAAAACCTCAATTACTTTTGCACCAACTAAGTGCTACGCATATGTGGAATATCACTATCCTTGGAAACATTGTACCCTTGGTTATTAAATTTCTTTCATTATATCTGCATTCTTCTCAGTTTCAGGATCACTCCTTACAAAGCATCTTTGGTAAGACTTTCTACAAATTGTACTGCTAAACCTTTGTATGGATTTATTATGATTGGTTGGTATCTGGTTTGATAAACCAGTCTGGACTCAGAGAGCAGAAAGAACATGATGGAAGGTGGAATTATTGTATTAGAGTAATTAAAACCCATTCCAATTCTTCACAATTTTATTAAAGATTTTTCTTAATCTTATCCATTTACCATATTCTTTTTTTTTTTTTCTTGGATGCACTTACATGTTGTTTTGCTACTAGTGTTTCTATCTGTTTTACGTATACATTAGAATTCACTTGGATTTAAAACTGAATATATACAAGATGCAATAATGTATGTTAACTTATTTTAATAATTTAAACTTTATAACAGTTTCATGAGATATGGGCATTGCAATTTGAAAGAGGGCAACTCAGAGTATTTAGTAACATGTCGAGGTGTCAGAGTTGATAAACTCTGGAGCCCAGATTAAAACCCAGGTCTATTTGCCTCAAAATTCACCATATATATATATATATATATATATATATATATATATATATATATATATATATATGTATATATATGTATATATTTTTTTTCCTTTCCCCTGCTATATTCTCTACTGCAATGGTATACATCATGATTTTATTATTCAGTAGGTTACTAAAGAAGTTTTCCAGTTTGAGTGATTTTGTTATTCAGTAGGTTTTTAAAGCAGTTTTCCAAGTCTACTAGTGATAAACTAAAGATCCCTAGATTTTGTGTTACCAAACGACTACCAGAGGATTCAGTTCATCAGGGTACTTGCTTAGGTATATAACCAACTTCCATGATACTGTTCTAAAAGTAATTCAATTAAGTAAGTGGACTTAATGCATGGAGTAAATCTGGACACCTACCACTGCTGCTTGTTTTAGGCATTTAGTTTAATTAGAAATAATTTCAAAAATAAATGTTAAGATTCAATTCTGATACATCTTAATACTTGGAGGAGGATTAAACATAACCATATGCATATAACTTCAGAATTGATAGTTCAAGTCCTGAACTGTCCCCTGAATTTTAGATCCCAATTCCTATTGCACAAATTGTAGTGAATTGAATGATGAACCCCCCACACATAGAACAAATGTCCACCTCCATAAATGCAGATTCTATGAACATGACCTTATTTGTAAAAAGGGTTTTTGTAGATGTAATTAAGGATCTAGAGATAACATACATCTTGGATTATCTAGGTAGACCCTAAATCCAATGACAAGTTCCCTTATAAGAGACATAAAGAAGAAAGGCACATGGAAGAGAGGGTGAGAAGATGAAGGCAGATACTGAAGTTATGCAGCCACAAGTCAAGGAATGCCTGAAGCCACCAGAAGTTAAAAAAGCAAATATAGATTCTCCCTTAAAGTCTCTGGAGGGAAAACTAACCTGCCAATAACTTGAGTTAGGACTTCTGGCCTCCAGAAGTATGAGAAAATAAATTTCTGTTGTTTTAAATCACCAAGTTTGTGGAAATTGGTTATGGCAGCCCTAGGAAATGAACACACATATCTTTTTACATTTTCTGCCATAATCTCAAATGCAATATATTTGAACGCATTTTATCATTCTTGCTTTGACACTCCTATATTTTTCTGTCTGCTAAGTTTAAAGGCTTACAACTGCATAGATACATTGACTTCTCCATTACTTCACCACATAATTCTATCTTCTATTCATCTTTTCTTGCTTCCTTTTACAATCTTTCCCCACCCCCCATTATGTGCCAGACACTACAATAGCTGATAGGGACATAGTTTTCTGAGAGACAAACATGATCTCAGTCCTAATACAACATTCAGTCTGATAGAAGTCCTTAACCACTATTTACATAAACAAATAAGTTTTAATGCTTTGAATCTGAAGAACAATTTCCTCTCCCCAAGATTCCTGATTCACTCATGTGATATTTATGCCCTATCTGTTTCATAGTGACTGGGCAAAGGAGAGAGTGGGCAGAAGAAAGTGGGTTAAAAATGAATGAATGAAAAATGAAGAAGGATAGATATTTAATGTGGAAAAGTTCTTTCAAGGATTTGGTAAGCAAAGGAAAAGGAGGGGAAGACACAATTAAATTTGAGAAATAAAGTCCAATTTTATGTGAGACATTCCTCAGAGAGAAAACATTATGGGATTTTCTAAGACCAATCAAGTAATACATAGTGTGTGTGTGTGTGTGTGTGTGTGTGTGTGTGTGTGTGTGTCCAATTGTTTTGGTAGTAAAACTTGACCTGAATTGACGGATGCTATATATGTGCACATGTAAATATGTGTACATTTGTGTGTGTATAACTTTTATATTTTACTTAAAGTGATTGAACATTTTATTTCATAAATATTAATGTATTTTTCTTATTGAGTACTGCTAAGCCTGTATTGTTGGTCTTACACAATACAAGATTTAAGCATGCTTTCATCTTTATAACATCCGAAAAAAGTTATATATTCCAAAACCCATCTGGAACTGGAACAACTGAAAAGAAGAAACATTAATATGGGATATTTTTCCTTTCAAACATTTGATACAACATAGCTCCACAACAAAAACACAAAATAGCAATTTGCAAACCTGGCTATAATGAAACTAGGTGCAACTCAGTCAGACCAATGACATAGTAAGATATTAAACATCAGCATGTAACAAATAAGAGCAAGAAATGCTTTAAGGTTCCTCTGTGAGAACAGACGTGCTTCCTACTGTTGTCTAGACAGGACAAACAAGGTAGGAACTTCAAGGTTCTGGCTCCCTCTGGCAAAACGGATTCTTTACCACCTGAGGGCTACTTAGACCAACAAAGCTCTTAAGTTACAGTGGAGTTACAAGGTACATTGAATAACTTAAATTCTGGATTGTGAAGATGTTTCATAAACCCTTTAAATGCAAGGATTTTTGAAAAACCCTTTAAATGACCAGACTTTTAGCCTAGGACAGTTTTGTTTAACTTATATTGTTAAAATGAGGCTGTTAGAATGGGCCCTAAGCCAATCTGACTGATGTGCTGGTAAGAGGAAATTTGGACACACAAAGATACCAGGGATATGCAAGCACAGAGGAAAGACTGTGTGTGAACGCAGCGAGACTGTGACTATCTACAAGCCAAGCAGAGAGACTTCAGATTTAATGAATCCTGCCAACACCTTGATCTTGGTCTTCTAGCCTCCAGAACTGTAAGAATATATATATATATATATTGTATGTCACCCGGTCTGAGATACTTTATTATGTTAGCCTTAGCAAACTAATACACATGTGCACTCTATTTGTCCTTCTCTCCCTTCCCTTCTCCTTCTCTCCCTCTCATCAATTAATTAATTAATCCAGTTGAGAGATTAATAAGAGGCAGAGCTAATATTTAGGAAGCACCATGGTCAGTGTGAAGTAGCCCCTATACATTTTCAGCATTTTTAAAAGAACACCAGGTTTGTCAGAACCAATGATGATGGTATTTATAGGATCTAATAGGTCCCTTTTCTCTGTACATAATAAAATCCTAGAAGCATCCTGATATGCTAGGTCTGCACTGAGACACTGGGGTTAGAAAGGAGAGCTGGGCTGTAAACTTCTTTAATTTTACTTTTAAATAAATATGATAAAATTGTTTAATAAAATGGTTCAAGAAAAATGTTCTGTAATTTAGTCAGAGCCAGAGTAGGTAGATGATTTCACAGGATCTATTTGCAGCGACTTTTGCCCTGAATATACTTGAAATAAATTCAAAAGCAAGTACATTTAACAGGATAATCCCACTTCTAAGGATTTAAAGAAATGCTCTGAGTACTATTCTAAAGAAATAGATGCAACCTAAAGAGAGGTCAGATGAGCATTTTGCCAAAACTCTGATAGCTGCTTAAGAAGGAATATAACTTAAATGCCTTTGGGACCCTTTGAGCCACATTGAATGCTGCTTTAAAGAATTAACTCTCTAATGACTGGCATGTTGTATTTATCAGGAATTTGGTAAAATCCATTATTTTTACCTTGTTCACATCTTGTCTGTAATTTGGTTAGCAAATAGAAACTAGAAAGAGGGGCCCTCCTGAAGAGGAGGAGACAGGCACACATATACTTCATTGAGATATTAGGGCTAGGAAGACTTGTCTATGTAACCATATTTCTCTGTAATGTCAGAAAGCCCACTTCCTGCTAGTGGAATGCAAAGAGTTTTAACAGACTTGAGTCATGGACCTTTGATTAGACCAGATGAAATTTATAAACCTTTGTCTTAAAAAATTGTGCTTCTGTACAATCACACAAACACTTCCATGAAAGAGTGTCAGTGGTCCCAAAAGACCTGTCTCAGAGATTTAATTTTAATCTTGTTGGACCTTAATGACTTTCCATGAAGAGTAACTTATTATTTATAATGTATGTAACCATGTGGGGAATAGCTCTGTATGCAATTAGAGTTCCATGGCATAAAAGAAAATAGATGATATTCAAAAGAGCAAAACAAAGTGAGTCAGGAAATGGTCCTGGACAATATATTGTAAAAACAAAATAGCAAAGAAAAATAGTACTAAAGACTTTCTGGTTTATGTGTTTTTCTCAGGGGACTCTGGGAGCTGAGTTCTAATGTTTTACTTATATCTCAGAAATACACATTCTATTTAAAAAATAAAATAAAGATAGGTAAATATAGATATATTGATAGAATGATATATTTGATATCTATCTACAGATAGATATAGAGATATACAGATATTGCAATATATGTTAATTTATCCAGAAAAATGTGTTACTACATAAAAGTGTAGCCTTTAAAAGTGACATTCACGTATGGAAATTATTATGGACTGATGTTTGTGTTCCTACAAAATTTATATGTTGAAATTCTAAATCCCAATATGACTGTATTTGGAATGGGGACTTTGGGAGGCAATTAGATAATGAGGGTGGAGCCCTCATAAATGGGATTAGTGGTCTCATAAAAAGAGATTACAGAGAGATGATCTCTCTCTCAGCCATATGAGGATAGGTGGCTGTATGCAAACCAGGAATAAGTGTCTCACCAGACACTGAATGTACTGGCACCTTCATCTTAGATTTTCTAGACCCCAAAACTGTGAAAAATAAATGTTTGTTATTTAAGCCTCTAGTCAATGGTATTTTTGTTATAGCAGCCAAACTGACTAAGACAACAATGATAGTTACAGATCACTTACACATTTTAAAATCTGCTTTTTAAACCTCACACAGATAATATGATCACAACCAATCAAGAAAACATTTGATTTAAAGATAACCACTGAGGAATTAAGTTAAGGGGTACTATTGCATATTGTTCATTAGAAATACAGAGTATAGGTATACTCACATTTAAGAAGGGTGTTAATTTTTAATCCATCACTTATCTTTTATTTACAAGTTTCAAAAAATTCAATTCAGAGTAGTTCAAGCAAAAACAAACAAACAAAAAACAATCATATCAGTCATATATATGAATAATCAAGAAAACATTTACTCTTAGCTTTTATTTAATTCAGATATTGATATACTTTCAGATGCTGTTGGTTCCTCTTATCTTTCAACTCTATTTCTCTTCATGTTGGCTTCAATGATAGATTGTAAGTGATGACAGAAAGGCTACTGTCTCGGTACTTAGCCTGCAATAGAAAAATACTGTAGACTTGGTGGCTTAAAAACAGATGTCTTAAAAACAGACATCTCACAGTTCTGGAGACTGGAAGTCTAAGATAATGGCGCCCGTATAGTCAGTTCCTGGTGAGAGCTTTCTTCCTGGCTTCAGACTGTTGTCTTCTGTCTGTGTCCTCACATGGTGAGGAGAAAGAGCTCTGGTATCTCTACCTCTTCATATAAGGGCACTAGCTCTATCATATTAGGGCACCACCCTTATGACCTCAATTAACCTTTATCACCCCCTCACATACCCTATCTCCAAATGTACATTGTGGATAATGGCATCAACATACAAATTTTGGGAGGAAACAAATATGAGTCCAAAACATTGTAATATGCAAATATATTCATTCCATTCTAAGAGCAGAAAGTCTTAACAAATTCCAGCATCAACTCTAAAGACCACAGGTTCATATAAACATCATTTAAATTACATATGAGTGAGGCAAGGCATGAGGCAAAATTCTTCTCCAGCTGTGAATCTGTGAAACCAGATAAGTTATGTGCTTCTAAAATGCAATGATGGATAGACAGAGGGTAGACAAAAAGAAGAAACAGGAAAAAAAAAAAAAAAAGTGTGGTAGGGCCCAAGCAAGTCTCAAATCTAGCAAGACAAATTCCATTAAATCATTTTTTTAATTAAAATTTATTGGTGTGACAATGGATAGTAAAATTACATAGATTTCAAGTGTACAATTCTGTAATATATCATCTATATATCACATTGTGTGTTCACCACCTAGTCAGTTCTTCCATCACCGTATATTTGATACCTTTACCCTCTTGTACCATCCCCAACTCCTTAACCTCTGGTAATCACTGAACTAGTGTCTGTATCTATGACATTTCTTTTCATTTCTTTATTTGTTTGTCTCGTTCCTTCGTTGCTTTCAGTTTTATATCTCACATATCAGTGAAGTCATATGGTTCTCGACTTTTTCTGTCTGACTTATTTTACTTAGCATAATAATCTCAAGATCCATCCATGATATTGCAAATGGAACTATTTCATCTTTTCTTATGGCCAAGTAAATTCCATTACATCTTAAGGCTCAAGTATAATCCTGTTTGGCTCAATGTTCTGTCCTCAAAGCCCAATGAACTGGTAGTGTCATTCCATGGCTCTCCCAGGCTGCCCTCTGGAACCAAGGAGTAAGCGAGCAACTTTTCCCCCTGGGCCTGTGGTGAGAGGGGCAGCCCTCTCTTTCCTGAATTGCCTTAGGGGTCATTCTTCCCTTTTCTTTAAGGATAACACAGGTTACCAGCTTTCTTTCATTCCATCTTGTTTTCTCTTTTTCCTTTAGTCCCATCTGGCAATGTTTTGGCTGGTATAATCTCATTTCTATTCCTGCTACCTGCTGCATAGTGGCTGATTAAATTTTCCTTTCATACTCATACTAATTTCTTTATCAAATGGTTGTTCAGAAACACCCATACTATTCTCTTTAGAATAAGTTTTCTTATTTTTTTTGCAATATGAAGGATGAGAATTTTCCAAATCTTTAAGTTCAGGTTTCATGTTGCTTAAAAATACCTCCTTCAATCCATGTCTCTCCTTTCAAATTTACTATAAGCAGTCAGGAGGACCCAGACTGTACCTTAAATATTTTGCTTAGAAATCTTTTCAGGAAAATATCTAGTTTTATGGCTCTCAAGTTTTATTTTTCACAAAACAGTAGAACAAAGCTGAGCCAAGTACTTTGCCACATTATAATAAGGATTGCCTTCCTTCTAGTTTCCAACAACTTGTTTCTCATTTCCATCTGAGATCTCACCAAAATGACCTTTAATATCCACATTTCTACCAATAGTACCTTCATGACAATCTCAGCTTTTTAAAGCATACACCTCAAATCTCTCCGGGTCTCTACCCATCACCCAGTTCCAAATCCACTTTCACATTTTTAGCTATTTGTTACAGCAGTACCCCACTTCTCAGTATCAAAATCTGTCTTAGTCAGGGTGTTCCAGAGAACCAGAGCTAAAAGAAGGGAATGAAGGAGAGAGAATGGGAAACAGAGAAAAACAGAGCCCCACACAAAGTGATGAAGGGAAATTTTATTCAAGACTATTACAATAAGGAAAAAAGAAACCCCAGTGCAGAACTGAGCTGCATTCCAAAGACAACAGGGACAAGTAAGAATGTATAGCTAAGGAGCATGGGGGTTGGTGGACAAAAATTTACTAAAAGGAGAGACATCAAGCCTGGAAGAAATTCTAACCAAACCTATCTAAATATAAATATAGGTAAAGTTATAGATACGGATGTAGATGTAGATATAATAATATCTATAGCTACAGATATAAAGAATTGGCTTGAATGATTTTGGAGGCAGACAGGTCCCAAGATGTGCAGTTGGCAAGCTGGAAACCCAGGAGAACTTTGATATAATTCCAGTCCAAATACTGGCAGGCTGCAGACCCAGAAAGAGTTGATGTTTCAGTTTGGGTCTGAAAGCAGAAAAGAATCAATGTCCCAGCTCAAGTCAGACAGAAAGAGTTGCCTTTTACCCTTGGGAGGGTCAGCATTCTTATTCTATTCATACCCTCACTGACTGGAGGTAGTCCGCGCACACTGAGGAGGGCAATCAGTCTATTGACTCAGTGTTAATCTCCAGGAACACCCTCACAGACATACCCAGAATAACGCCTTACCAAATGTCTGGGCATATTATGGCTTATTCAAGTAGATACATAAAATTAACCATCACAACTTCTAACAGGTAATTTTCTGATTACTTGAAACATATCCTGTGATTCACTCTGTGTCTATGCTTACATTATGTCACCGTCCTTACACTACATATGAGTAGGTGAATTTACATGCACTGATTGGCAAATGTGGGTTATGTTTCTTCCATTGAATCAGTTGCATGACTCATTTTGCTTCTTGATAAAGTCCTCTGCTTCATGAATAGGACTTTTGTGTAGATGGTGGTAAAGCCACTCCAAAATTGGTGGCAATATTTCCCAAAGATATTCAAAATTAGAGACACTTTTTCCAGAAGGAGGAATGGCTGGCAAAGAACACAATTTGTTTTTGTGGAAGAGATAAGTAACATGGTGCCAGACCTGGTAAATAAGGTGAATGAGGACACACCGTAGTGTCTTTATTTGACAGAAATTGCTGTACCAGAAGTGATGTCTGACAAGGAACATTGTCATGATGGAGAATCCTTTCTGGTACACTTTAAAACCTTCACTCAACCTTAACTCAAAACTGACTGACTGCACCAAACAAATTGAAACTTGTCACTCACTGTTACTAGGTTCAATGCGCATCTCTGCCTCTCTGTTGGATGGTACTCTGCAGCAGCATTCACTGTATTTCTTGATCACAATGGAAAATCTCCGTGTCACACATCACTTCTGGTATGGCAATTTCTGTCAAATAAAAACATTATGGTATGTCCTCATCCACCTTGTTCACCAGATCTGGCACTGTGGGACTTCTAGCTCTTCCCCAAAGTCAAAATGACATCAAGGCAGCTATGACAGTGCAACTAAAGACTCTCATGAAAGAGGACTCCCAGAACTGCTTTAAAAGTGGCAAGAATAATGGGATAAGTGTGTTCAAAGCGAGGGGGCGGGTAGTTTGAGGGGAATCAATGGCAATGTGTCTTTTATTGTAATTTTTTTTAATTTTAGCATTCACTGCATTTTTTTTATCACACTTTGTATCTTGCTTAATAGCACACAATTAGTTGTCTTTTAAATAGTATCCCCACCCTTGAACACCCCTACTCAAAAAAAAAGAAAAATCATGGCCACCTGGAAATTCAGAATGTGACCTTATTTAGAAATTGGGGCATTGCAGGTATAAAGTATCTTGAGATGAGGTCATATTGGATTAGAATGGACCCGAAATCCAATGAGAGTGTTCAACTAGAAGCAGAAACAGACAGAGACACAGAGGTGTGAACAACATATGAAGGAGATAGAGACTGCGGTTATGCTTCCAAAAACCAAGGAATGCAGGAGCCACTAGAAGGTGAAAGGGCAAGGGAGGGTTCAACCATACAGCCTTGGAGTGAGTGTGGTCCTGCGACACCTTGATTTTGGACATTTGATCTCCAGAACTATGAGAGAATACATTTCTGCTGATTTAAACCACCGATTTGTTGTAATAGTCCTAGAACTTCTAACAAGTAATTTTCTGATTACTTGTAAAGTGAATACGTTACCCATCCCTGCCTCATTTTCATTCTCTGCAAAATAAGTTTAAAATAAAATACTTGCTTTGTTAGCTAGTGTATTATTTTTGTTTGTTTGTTTTATACTCTACATATGAGTAAGATAATTTAGTTTTTGTTCCTTTCCATCTGATTTATTTCAGCTAGCGTAATACCCTAAGATCTATCCATGTTATCGAAATGTAAATATTTCATGATTTATAATGATTCAGTAAATGTGTATATATATATATATATATATATATATATATATATATATATATATATATATATATATGAGATGCCAAAAAAATGTATACAAGTGTATACTTTGGTCAACCTTGCTCAAGCAGTAAGTAGTTCACCGTTATCAGAAGTATCTGGATGCTGATGGTAACCACTTTGAGCACCTCTTGTAATTCCAGAAGTCAAACATGACTTGTATTTATCTTTTGTTATTAGTATATATTGAGTATTACAATTTTAATACAGTTTTCCTTTCTTAAAATGTGTATACATTTTGGGGTCATATATATATATATATGCGTATATATATATATATATGTTTGTATATATATATATACATATATATATATATATGTATATATACATATACATATATCTTCTTTATCCTCAAATCATTGAGGATAAAGTTTGGGTAAGTTCTGGTTACCCAAATTAAGACACTGACCAAACTATTGTGATAAGTATGGATTTTCTGAATTTCAAATAGTCCTCTTCAAATTTACGAGGAACAAGATACAGAATAGTAGACATAACTTTTGCACATCTGCACTCACTTTCTGGCATCTACGAGTGTTAGATGGATGATTTACAGAGTTGTCATCCACAGGGGCATATTCAAGGGTTTGTAAGTAGCTCTTCCCATATTTTTCCTCATATTTCTGAAAGCCAGAAGAATGACAGAGATGGCAGTTATGCCTCAGTTTTTGGCTGGAGCACACTCTACCTGAGCCAGAATCGCTGCTCTCAGAGTTTGTTTTAGAATAATAATTATTGTTGACTTGACATAGATCCAGTAAAGGGAGCCACAGAGTGCCATCCATGGATGGGCACAAAGGAGAATTTTCTTTTCAGTCTAAGCTGTGAAATGAACTCGCCTAAATGAGGGATAATTTCATTTTTTTAAAGTTACTCCATTTTGTAAGAAGTTATAATATATGCTTAAGTTTTTAAATTCTTTAGATACAAATTTTTAACAGCAATTAATTTTTCTTTCTTTTCACTTGTTTATATGCATTGAAGTATATAAGCTTATTCACATTTTTAGTTTTATTTCATATTTTAGTTTTAACTATAGCTCTTTGATTATATCTCTAGTGTCAATATTAATGTTTTGTTAATATGTTTTAGTAACACAGGTTAATAAAATTTTATACTGAAAGATTAGGTTTCACCAGAAATATAATGTCTAATTCAGGGCTTTAAAAAACAAAATGAACAAACAAAAAAACCTTGAAATATAGGTGAGCAAGTTTAAATGATTCTGTTTTCAGATTCTGATCTCTAATGAAACATTCATCATTGAATCTCAAGTGCTTTCATTTACTACTGAATGCTGCCATCAAATATTAACTATTTCAGGTGTTACCAACTGGTCCACATTCAGTATTCATTCAGCTACTAAAGAGAAAACAGTAAGAAGGGTTAACTAGCTCACAGATAGCTTTTTATGTATCTCTAATTTTGGATAAAATACACTGGCTTCCTAAGATGAGAATTGATTTCTAAACCTACTAATTACAGCACTTCATGACTCAGGTCCAGCTTTCTAGAAAAACTCTCATATTCTCTTTGTTCCCTTGAAAATCATCAACTGTCTAAACCACCTATTGAAGTTTCCCATGGCCTGTGGAGTAATGCCTCTTTCATGTTTGCACCCCTTGAATATGGAATATTCTATTCTTTAATTTGAGACCAGTTGCTTTATTTGTTTCAGAAAAAAAGCTGTGGTTCTAGGAAAAAAATTATACATAGAAGGTGCCCAAAAAATGTGTACACATTTTAAGAAAGGAAAAACCTGTATTAAAATTGTAATACTCAACATACACTGATAACAAAAGATAAACACAAGTCATGTATATACATTTATTGGCACCTTGGTATATATACATATATGTACATTATATGTATATATAGTATATATCTATACATATATACATATAATGTACATATATATTACATATTATATATAATATTTCCTTTCTTTTATATATAATATATAGATCAGTATATTATATATGTATATTTAATATACATATATAATAAATATATTTCTATGGTTCTATAGAAAGATAGATATGTAAGCTGTAGTTTCATAAACACATATACATATTTATGTATATAAACATTTATGAGATTTTAACCAATTGTAATAGGAAATACTTCTCTATTTGTATCTAATATAGAGTTCTTAAATATTTATGGAAAATGGCAAGAAAAAACAGAAAACTATGAATTTTTTAGTGTAAAGTGACTTTATTTTAAGAATACTAAATTATGCAAATCTTATGGTACATGTAAAACAATTAAATTTGCCTGTGCCTACATGATTTACTTTGAGATCTAATTGTTCAATATTGATTCTGAACTAGTTTTTAAATACTTTCAATGTTATTCCCGAATCCTGTAAATCTTTATTTTGTTTCTAATTACAAGTGGAAAGAATGTTTTGGAACTATTTCATCATGTATAATTATACCGGGGTGCCAAAGCCCTATATACACATGACTTGTATTCATCTTTTGTTATCTGTATATATATACAGATAACAAAAGAGTATATATATACTCTGTCTGTGTGTATATATATATATATATATATATATATATATATATATATATATATATTTATATATACATACATATATATGTATATACTTACATATATATATATATATATATATATATACACACACAGTATTAAAATTTTAATACAGTTTTTTTACTTTCTTAAAATTTTTTCCTTTCTAAAATTTTTTTTCTTTTCTTAAATTTTTTTGGATTATTTTGTATATTTTGTAAATTTTACATAGAAAACCTTGGTCAGATTGAGAAAGCATGTCTTTATTTCTCTTCTTTTTCTACCTTTCAAAATAAATAGTTACTGAATGTTATCAAGTGCTTTTATCAATAAGGTTTTCTGTTTTACTTTGTCATCTTACAGGGATAGATTTTTCTGATGATCAACTATCCATTTATAACTGGGATAAAACTTTTTTAGTTATTATTATTTTAATACATTATTAGAAACATTTAGTTAATAGTTTAATTAGAAATTTGGCTAAGCTTCAGAGGCAAATTGGTCTGTACTTTTTAATTTTTGCTCTATCTTTTTTTTTAATTAAAGTTTATTGGGGTGACAATTGTTAGTAAAGTTACATAGATTTCAGATGTACAATTCTGTATTACATCATCTATAAATCCCATTGTGTGTTCACCACCCAGAGTCAGTTCTCCTTCCATCACCATATATTTGATCCCCCTTACCCTCATCTCCCACCCCCCACCCATTACCCTCTGGTAACTACTAAACTATTGTCTGTGACTATGAGTTTTTGTTTCTCATTTGTTTGTCTTGTTCGTTTGTTGTTTTTGGTTTATATACCACATATCAGTGGACAAATGTTCCTATATCATCTTTCCTTAACGCCGAATAGTATTCCATTGTGTATATATACCACAACTTCTTTATCCATTCATCTATCGAAGGACATTTTGGTTGTTTCCATGTCTTGGCCACCGTAAACAAAGATGCAATGAACATTGGAACACACGTGTCTTTATGGATAAATGTTTTCAGATTTTTTGGGTAGATACCCAGGAGAGGGATTGCTGGGTCATATGGTAATTCTATTCATAATTTTTTGAGGAAACTCCACACTGCCTTCCATAGGGGCTGCACCAGTCTGCATTCCCACCAACAGTGTATGAGGGTTCCTTTTTCTCCACAGCCTCTCCAACACTTGTTACTATTTGTCTTGTTGATGATAGCCATTCTGACTGGCGTGAGGTGATATCTCATTGTAGTTTTTATTTGCATTTCTCTGATGATTAGTGATGTTGAGCATTTTTTCATATGTTTATTTGCCATTTGTATGTCCTCTTTAGAGAAATGTCTCTTCAGGTCCTCTGCCCATTTTTCAACTGGGTTGTTTGTTTTTTTGTTGTTGAGTTTCATGAGTTCCTTGTATATTTTGGATATTAGCCCCTTATCAGAGGCACTGTTTGCAAAAATCTTCTCCCATTCAGTTGGTTGCCTCTTTATTTTGTCGATGGTTTCTTTTGCTGTGCAGAACCTTTTAAGTTTCATATAGTCCCATTAGTTTATTTTAGCTTTTTCTTCCATTGCCTTTGGAGTCAAATTCATAAAATGCTCTTTGAACCCAAAGTCCATAAGTTTAGTACCTATGTTTTCTTCTATGCAGTGTATTGTGTCAGGTCTTATGCTTAAGTCTTTGATCCATTTTGAATTAATTTTGGTACATGGTGACAGTCAGCAGTCCAGTTTCTTTTGCATGTGGCTTTCCAATTCTCCCAGCAACATTTATTGAAGAGGCTGTCTTTCCTCCATTGAATGTTTTTGGCTTCTTTGTCAAAAATTATCTGTTCATATTTATTTGGTTTTATTTCTGGGTTCTCAATTCTATTCCATTGGTCTATATGTCTGTTTTTCTGCCAATACCGTGCTGCTTTGATTATTGTAGCCTGTAGTACAAGCTAAAGTCAGGGAGTCTGATACCTCCAGTATTGTTCTTTTTCTTAAAATTGCTTTGGGGTCTTTTGTGGTTCCAAACAAATCTGATGATTTTTTGTTCTATTTCTTTAAAAAATGCCATTGGTATTTTGATGGGGATTGCATTAAATCTGTATATTGCTTTGGGTAACATGGCCATTTTAACTATGTTGATTCTTCCAATTCATGAGCACGGAATGTGCTTCCATTTCTTTGTATCTTCTTCAATTCCTTTTAAAAATGTCATAGTTTTCAGCATAAATGTCTTTCACATCCTTGGTTAAGATTATTCCTAGGTATTTTATTATTTTTGCTGCAATTGCAAAAGAAATTGTTCTTTTTTTTTTCTTTTTCTGAGATTTTATTGTTAGTATATAGGAACACAATGGACTTTTGTACGTTGATTTTGTAGCTGGCAACTTTTCTGTATTCATTTATTGTTTCTAATAGTTTTTTGGTATTGTCTTTAGAATTTTTTTTATATAGCATCATGTCATCTGCAAAAAGTTTAACTTCTTCATTCCCAATTTGGATGCCTTTTGTTTCTTTCTCTTGCCTGATGGCTCTGGCTAGGACTTCCAACACAATGTTGCAAAACAGAGGTGATAGGGGACAGCCCTGTCGTGTTCCTTAACGTAGAGCAAAGGGCTTCAGTTTTTCACCATTTTTATGAGATTAGCTGATGGGTAATCTCATAATTATGGCATTTATTATGTTAAATCATTTTCCTTCTATAACTATTTTATTAAGTGTCTTAATCATAAATGGATGTTATATCTTGTCAAATGCGTTTTCTGCATCAATTGATATAATCATATGATTTTTGTCCTTTATTTTGTTTATGTGATGTATCACATTGATGGATTTGCAGATGTTGAACCATCCTTGTGCCCCTGGGATGAACCTCACTTGGTCGTGATGAATAATCTTTTTAATGCATTGTTGCATTTGACTTGCTAAAATTTTGTTTAGGATTTTTGCATCTGTATTCATCAGAGATATAGGTCTGTAGTTTTCTTTTTTTGTGTTGTCCTTACCAGGTTTTGGTATCAGGATAATGTTGGTCTCATAAAACGAATTAGGGAGTACTGTCTCTTCTTCAAATTTTTGGAAGAGTTTGAGCAGGATTGGTATTAGATCCTCTTTGAAGGTTTGGTAGAATTCACTAGTGAAGCCATTTGGTCCCGGACTTTTGCTTTTGGGAACATTTTGGATGACTGATCAATTTCATTACTGGTGATTGGTCTGTTTAGATTTTCCAGTTCTTCATGGTTCTGCCTAGGAAGGCTATATGTTTCTAAGAACTTGTCCATTTCTTCTAGGTTATTGAATTTGGTGGCATATAGTCCTTCATAATATTCTTGGATGATCCTTTTTATTTCTGTGGTGTCCGTGATAACTTCCCCTTTTTCTTTTCTGATTTTATTAGTGTCTTCTCTCTTTTTACCTTAGTGAGCCTAGCAAAGGTTTTGTCAATCTTGTTAATCTATTCAAAGAATGAGGTCTTTGTCAGATTAATTTTTTCTGTTGTTGTTTTGTTCTATATTTCGTTTAGTTCTGCTCTGATTTTTATTATTTCCTTTCTTCTGCTGAACTTGGATTTTATTTGTTCTTCTTTTTCTAGTTCTTTAAGGTATAACATGAGGTTATTTATTTGGGATTTTTCTTTTTTCTTGATATAGGCCTGTAATGATATAAATTTCCCTCTTAAAACTGCTTTCGCTGCATCCCAAAAAATTTGCAGGATGTATTTTTATTGTCTTTTGTTTTTATGTATCTTTTGATCTCTCCTCTAATTTCTTCTTTGACCCAGTCGTTCTTTAAAAGTATGTTGTTTAATCTCCATGTATTTGTGATTTTTCCTGCTTTGTTTTTGCAGTTGATATCCAATTTCAAAGCTTTTTGATCAGAGAATATGCTTGGCATGATTTCAATTTTCTTAAATTTGCTGCGGTTAGTTTTATGTCCCAACATATGGTCTATCCTTGAGAATGTTCCATGTATACTAGAAAAAAATGTATAGTCTGATGTTTTAGGATGAAGTGCTCTATAAATATCAATTATTTCCATTTAATCTAGTGTGTCATTGAAGACTGCTATTTCATTATTTATATTCTGTTTGAATGATCTATCCATAGCTGTCAGTGATGTATTTAAGTTCCCTAGTATAATTGTGTTTTGGTCAATTTCTCCCTTTAGTTCTATTAGTAGTTGCTTGGTATATTTTGGTGCTTCCTGATTGGGGGCATAAATATTGATGACTGTTATGTCTTCTTGTTGTGTAGTCCCCTTTACCATTATGAAATGTCCATATTTGTCTCTTGTTACCTTTTTCACCTTGAAGTCTGTTTCATTTGATATCAGTATGGCTACAACTGATTTTCTTTGGATACCATTTGCTTGGAGTGTCAAGTTCCCCCCTTTTACTTTGAATCTATGCTTGTCCTTGTAGCTGAGATGTGTCTCTTGGAGACAGCATATGGTTGGTTGTAGTTTTTTGATCCAATCTGCTTCTCTGTTCCTTTTTATTGGTGATTTCAGTCCATTTACATTTAGGGTGATTATTGATATGTGAGTATTTTCTATCATTCTATGTTTAGTTTTCTGGTAAGATTGTGTCTCCATTGTTTCTTTGCCTTTTTGTTGTTGTTTATTGTTTCTGTTTTGGATATTCTTTGATGTTTCCCTCTGTTTCTTCTTTTATTACAGTATGTATTTCAGATCTGGATTTTTTTTTTGAGTGTTTACCCTTAAGTTTATGTAAAAGAAACTTTGATATTTAGAGTATTCCATTTTCTTCAGCATGCTTAGTTTTTCCATTCCCATATTCTGGTTCAGGCTTTTACTCTGCCCCTTTTTATGTTTTGGTTGCCACAAATTGTCCCTGTTGATGGTGGTCGAATAGCCTCCTTTAGTATTTCTTGTAGTGCAGGTCATGTATTAGAAAATTCCTTCAGCTTCTGTACGTTTTGAAAGGTCTTTATTCCTCCTTCATATCTAAAGGATATCTTTGCTGGGTATATTATTCTTGGCTCATAATTTCTCTATTTCAATAGTTTGAATATTTGGTTCCACTCCCTCCTGGCTTGTAGAGTTTCTGCTGAGAAATCTGATGATGATCTAATGAGCTTTCCTTTGTAGGTGACCATCTTCTTTTCCCTGGCTGCCTTAAGAATTCTTTCTTTGTCATTGATTTTAGACAGCTTCAGTACAATGTGCCTTGGAGAAGGCCTGTTGGAATTGATGTAATTAGGTGTTCTATTTGCTTCTTGGATTCGAGGATCCAGTTCTTTCCACAATTTAAGAAGTTCTCATTGACTATTTGTTTGAATATACTCTTTGTCCCCTTCTCTCTTTCTTCTCTTTCTGATATGCCTATTATCCTTATATTGTTCTTTATGATAGAGTGAGCAATTTCTTGTAGAGTTCTTTTATTTCTTTTAAGTATCAAATCTCTTTCTTCTTCCATCTGTGTCATTTCCAGGTTTCTATCTTCAATGTCACTGATTCTTTCCTCCATCTGGTCAACTCTTCTACCTAAGCTAGCTATTTCATTTTTAATTTCTTCTATTGAGTTCTCAATCTCCAGAAATTGTATTTAGTTTTTTTTTTTTTAATTTCAATCTCTGTGGTAAAATGTCCATGTTGTTCTTTGATTGTGTTTCTGAGTTTATTAAACTCTCTTTCTGTGTTTCCTTGCATCTCATTGAGCTTTTTTCATAACTGCAATCTTGAATTATCTATCATTTAAGTCACATATTTCCATATCTTTAAGTTTATTTTCTGGAGTCTTTTCACTTTCTTTCTGAGCTCTCTTGTTGCCAACAACATTCTGTGTTGGTAGAATGTTTTATTTTGTCTCCAACTGCAACCTTTTTTCTCTCCCACACTGTAGCGTTATATTTTCTTTGTACTATTCCAGCTTCTCATACAATGGGGGAATTCCATGGAACTCAGGTTTCTTCTCTGTTAACAGTTCACCTAGGTCATAGGGCGCCACATCCCTGTGGTGTGGGGATGCGGAGAGCTTTCAAAGTTCCAAAGCTCTTCTTGCACCAGATTTAGAGCCCATGTGTTTCAGCAGTTCTGTTTGTTCTTGCAGCGTTCTGCCCAGATAGGTGGGGTCAGGGGTGGGGTGAGTTGTGAGAGGTGGCCCAGAGCAGTGGAGGCAACCACCACCCCAGCCAGTCCTGCTTCCACAGCTCCCTCCTCTTTGCCAGAACCAGTTGGGCTGCAAATCTCTGTCTGCAGACCACAGATCTCAGAACTGCAAGTATTCTGTTCTTTTGATCTGACATTGCTATTGTTCCACTTCTAGCACTGGGCAGGAGGGGGCGGCTAGTCTCAGTGCCTACAGCTTCCATTCTCTGCTCGGCAGTGAGGGCTTAAACCACCATTTTCAGCCTTCTTTCCCCAGTCTTTGCTCTGAGGTCTCTGTCATGAGCGTTGTGTTCAGCCATGTTTCATGCTGTTTCCCTCAGCCCTATGGGCCATAAACGGAGCCTTAGCAGTCCAAGTTATTCCCTCTCCCACAGCTGTAGTAGTTCCAGGTTGCAGCGAGCTTGTAGCACTGAGCTAGGTTTGTGTCCTATGCCCGTGAGTCTCCGTCTCTGCACTTCTCCCTTCCCTCCTCCCCTGCTCGCTCGATTTGTTCAACTTTAAGTGAATTCAGTAGTGAGCCTCTTCGTCTTGCCTGTCTGCTGTGCAAGGAGTCCTTTGTGGAGTTATAGCTGTTCAATTCATTGTGAATTCCTGGGGAGATTTCCAGAGGCTCACCTCATGCTACCATTTTGATAGTAGAACTTTGAATTTTTGCTCTATCTTTATCAATTTTGGTTCTAGATTGTATCAGCCGCATGAAATCAATTCTTACTATCACTAATAATAAAAACAATTATCACGTACATGGGCACTTATCACATAGTAGGCATCGTTTATGCACTTTGTTAATTCATTTATTCCTCACAACAACACTAGGAGGTATGTATTATTATTCTAAATTTATGTGAGAAAACTGATGGATCTGTGCAAAATCACATAAGTGGAATCATGATTCAAACCCAGGTCATTTTAACCCCCATGATATTTTGCCTTTCAAAAGATGATTTCTAACAATTTAGAGGCAAGAGGGATGTTTTGCTCCTAAAGAGTATGATAAAATTCCATTATAAAAATAGTACTTATTTAAAGTAAAATTATCGCGTTTTTTGTTCTGTTTTTATGTTTATCTGATCAAATAATGCTACAATGATAACTACCAAGTCAAAAACCACTATTAGGATTTTATCTGAGTAGTCAAGTTGATTGGTAACAGATGCTATCCAAAGAGCACTTTTTAATCATTATATTTTAGGTAAATTATAGCTAGATAAAATATAAGTCATAAATCAAAGCTATAGGAATTGTATAGGTTTATTTGCTTATTTTGAACCTAATACACACAGTATTTCTTTAATATTTAATTATAGATTTAAGAAAAATAATTTAAAATAATGCTTTCAGTTGTTTAGTAGTAGTTGTATTTTGCTAATAAAAATGATTTAGATTATAATAATGACTATTGTTTCTATTATATTATTACAAAAGACTTTTCTCTTACTGGCAAACGTTTAGCATTTATAAAATTTCTTGGTTTTATAATTCATATCAATAGAACCTAAAAAAATACATAATTATCAATGCATCTAAATCCTAGGTGAAATGTTAATATAAATAAGGACAAGTCTGTTCCTTTTAAACATGTTATTGGCAAGTTTGATCATGCTGATTTATTAAATGATACTAAAGAAGTACATAGTGGGGTTATGATAGTAAAATATTATTTGATATGTTCCTATCTTATCAATTTCATTAACTATTATCCACTGCTGAGTTATAAAATACTTGCTTTCCGGCAGAATGTTTATTACAGTACTTTGGCATTTTGCTTTATTTTACTAGATATGAAGAGTCTGAACTTACTGGAAAGGTGAAAAGAAGGTGGCAAGAATTAAGCACCACTTTAGGAAAAATAAAGTGATCATTTTTTTCCTTAATTTAGATGGCAATTGGGGAAAAAAGGGAAGACAGTTTCTATGCTACTCACACACTTTTCAGTATTAAGTTAAATTAATTTAAATTAAAGATTAAATTTTATGATGTGTATAGTTTTAATAAAAATATTATTAAGCCTTCTGATATCATAAAGACAAATTAATTCTAAATACTAATTTAAGGAATGGCACACTCTCATAGAAACAATTCCAAAAGTCATTTTTTTTCTTGTATTAAATCACTATCAAGTTATCTATTTTTTTTTTTTTAATTTACATGTACATTTGGAGAATACATAGAAAAAATATGATGGTGTTACCTGAAAAATATGTACATATAATCCTTATCATGGATATTTAATAAGTGTTTAATGAATAAATAAATATTTTATTAATATTCATATTTTATTGACATATAAAATATATTTATATAGACATGTTTTGCAAATAAATGTGTAAATCAATAGCTATATGTGGTAAGCTGAATAATAACTCCCAAATATGTTAACATCCTGATCCCGAGCACACAGCTTATTAATTAAAAAGTGTCAGTTAGACAAAATGTGTTGGAATATCAGCATCTAATTGGTTAGTTTGGATTGGGGGATAAATAATTAATATCTGGGCATATGGTTAATTCTTATTGATGAAACTACTTTGAAGAAGTGTTGGAGTACTTATTGAAACAGACGCTTATGGCAAAAGCCCGTGAGCACTAACAATAACTGCTCGGATTTGCTTCAGAGAATTTTCCTTTGAAGGAAATTTCTAGTTTGCTATCAGACATTTATTGAAACTGCCCCTATGAGAGAATGGCATAAAATGGTCTTGAAACGTAAAATACCTAAAATGTCTTGGATAGGGGTGTGATTTCAGAGAAACAGCCAAATGGGAAGGACAGTGTTCAGAAGTGTTCCACAATAATATGGAAATAGTTTGTGCAGGAACATGCTACACATGGGGGAATGTGAAAATATACTCAATGGATTGAGAAACAGGTAAACTTTTTTCAACTCTTTTCACCTAGGACCAATTTTGGAACCACCTAAAGATCTCCCTAGTCCTAATCCCATTTGGGTAGTAATCTATAAACAACTCTTGATTAACCAAGAAAGATCTGCTTAGTTTATGGATGGCAATTTGAAGGTGAATGGATAGCATCCTGGTTGGAAGGCTACCACAGATCAGTTTGGTGGGCTAATATTGCATGCTGTTGTCCCTATGCTTGAGTTTTTACTAAGCCATTAACAGTGAGTGGCCAATAGCCTGGCCATATAGTCAGGAAGGAAGGCAATAAAAAGCTGGCCTAATAAAGGAAAGACCATATGGTGTATTATCCTAAGGAAATCACTAACCAGTATTTGATGGGTACATTAAAGTAGGATTTGTTGATGTCCATAAAAAGAACCCTATTCCAGGATCAAAAGGGGATTGGAACGGTGAGTAGATATACTAATGTGCTTGCTTGAGTTAGCCACCAGGGTCCATAATATAACTGGACCTTGAGGAGCTGCAGAAATGCAGAGATGGGCTGAATCTAAATATAATTATCTTGCATTCTGTTTGTTCATTGTGTCAGCTGGCTTTACCTAATGGTGGCTCATTTCATGATATGATTTCTAATAACTGCTTGTGTTTTGCTTGATTTTGTTTTTCTATAGTAGTCTCATATTGGGTTATATCAATTGGGCCCTTAAAAAATAGCTTTTTATGGATTTCCAGTCAAAATGGCAAAATAGGTAAACACTGTGCTTGTATCTTTTCATGACCACATAAAAATTACAACTAAACTACAAAACAATCATTACTGAGAATCACCCGAAGTCTAGCGGAACTGAAGCCCTACAACTAAGGACATACAGAAGAAGCCCCCTTGAGTCTGGTTGAAAGGGCAGAGACATAGGACAGAACAGGCTGGTCCCAAACTTATTAAATATCGAGAGAGAGGGATATCTCAGCTGTGGAGATCCTCCCCACCTCCCCCAGAGGAGCAAGAGGATCCAGTCTCACACCAGGCTCCCCAGCACAGGGTTCCAGTGACAGAGAGAGAAGTCCCAATAACTTCTGGATGTGAAAACAAGTGGAAATTGTGGCTGAGTGAGACAAAGGGCTACTGGAGTCCCAGGTGCTCCACTTAAAGACCATGCACCAATTTACTTGCTGATGGACTCACTCACTCTGAGCTCCAACACTAGGGCAGCAGCTCAAAAGGAACTGTGGACATATAGGGAAGAACTGAGTTGTCTGGGGTGCAGGGTGAGGGCTGGAGGGGCAACTTTCTCCCAGACAGAGAAGTTGATGGAAGCCATCGTTTCTTTGTTGAGAACTTCCTCCTTCCAGCATTCAGATGCAAGTGACATCCATATCTGAGTCTCCATCAAACTGGCTAATACTGTTCCCTCATCCCACCCTGGTGATTCTGAGACCTTGCCTCACCCAACTTGTGGATTAAACAAAGCTGCTGCCAGTGGCTTTTCCATACAATCAGCCTACCTTGGCTCATGCCGAGGACTTTCCTAAAAATCTCTCAAAGGATCACAAAATCCAAACAAGCAGCATCTGGCTTCAGTGTGTCCCTCAACACTGGCTGAGAAGCCATAAGCCTGGCATCAGCAAAAAACAGCATTGACTCATGGCTTGTCCTCTGGAGGAACCATTGGACATCAGCCATATGCAGATTGTGTTGTGGCTCATTCCAGGTGGCTCCAGGCAATGCACAGGCTGCGCTAAACTTGGCCTGTGGTGGGCTCCTTCTCAGGAGGTTCCAGAGCTGGCATGCCCAGTGGCCAGCTTCAGACCAAATCTAGAGCATCAGCTAGCTGCCGACGAAGATGACACACCCAAAGAACAGACTGGGCAGGCACCAGAGCTCTGCTAAAGCAAATTTTGCTCTGCAAGGTCAGCCCCTGTACCACAGCTCTTCCACTCTACTCACAGCCAGTCCTCACTACCAATCAGCCTAGTTCCTCTCATTGACATGCAAACAGAAATCAAGGCTCAACTACAACAGGAGTGCATACACAACCCACACAAGGAACACACCTGGAGCACCTAGCACTGGTGACCAAGAAGACTGTGCTACTGGGATTATGGAACACCTACTATATAAGGCCACTCTAGTAAGACCCAGACAGACAGTAGCTCTACCTCATACATACAAACAAACACAGAGAGACAGCCAAAATGGGGAGACAAAGAAACATGTTCCAAATAAAAAAGAGAATAAAGCTCTAGAAAAAGAACTGAACAAATGGAGACAAGCAATCTAACATTCACAGAGTTGAAAACATTGGTTACAAAGACGTTCAGTGATCTCAGGATGAATTTCAACAAAAAGATTGAAAACATAAAAAATGGAGATAGAAAACATAAAAAAGAATCAGTCAGGGAAAAAAAAAACAAACACAAAAAAACTTTTGATGTTTGCCACATGGGGTCGATTTCAGGGAATGGGTGAAAAATGGGGAGGGATTAGAATTACAAATTGGTAGTTACAAAAGAGTCATAGGGATGTAAAGTGTAGTATATAGAATATAGTCAATAATATTTTAGTAACTCTGTATGGCATCAGATGTATACCAGTTTTACTAGAGTGATCACCTCATACATAATATAAATATCTAATTACTATGTTGTACATCTGAAACTAACATATTGTATGTCAAGTGTAATTGAAAAATTCAAAAAGGGAGAAAAATGGTGAAGGGGACTAACAGATTTAAATATCCAGGTTATAAATAAACAAGTCTTGAATATTTAACATATAGCAAAGTTGAAATATAGTCAATAATATTCTAATAGTATGGTAGAGTGTCAGATGGTTGCTGGATTTATCACAGTGATCACTTCTTTAGGTATATAGATGTTGAATAACTATGCTGTACACCTGAAACTAATATAATATTGTATGTTACCTATATTTTTTAAAAAACTCTTTAAAAAAGAAACTAGTTTTTCTTTTGCCTTTTTAGAAGATCTGAGAATTCAACACGTTTGAAATTACTTTTCATCTTATCGCTCACCTTGGCAATTCTTTCATCACACAAGTGGAATGAATTTGGACTCTTCACATATCGATGATGCAGATTTTTGTCATACAATGTTATAAAAATCATTTTGACCTATCTTGTGGGTTTAATAATTTTCCCCTGTCCCCTTCCATATATATATATATATATATATATATATATGATCTAACTTTGGGTACCTGTGAATATAAACTTTATTTCAAAATAGACTCTTTGTAGATGTAAGAAAGTTAAGATGAGTTCACACTAGATTACAGAGAGCCTTAAATTTAATGGTTGATGTCCTTATAAAGAGAGAGATTTGGAGGCATGCAGACACTCATAGGAAAGAAAATCGTGTAATGAAAGAAACAGAGATTGGGGTGATACACCTACAAACCAAGGAATGTCAAAGCATTCCTTCACCAGAAGATTTTTTACACTCATCTTTCTTTCTCTCTCTCTAAAATAAATAAATAAATAAATAAATAAATTAATTAATTAATTAATTAATAATAACAATAAAATTAAGGCCACACAAGTCATCCATATGGGCTCAATTCATGGTATCACAAGAAGCAGAAAGTTCTCATCGTTAACCCCACCCCTACGGATAACCTATGCTTACTGTATAGGAAAGCGTTATTTGCCAATGTGCCATGATGTTATTTTTTTCCTTACTTTACACATGCTGTCTTCTCTATTGGGATTCCTTTTTTTGTCCTTATTACAGCTCTTCTATTTTCAGCTAAATTTTCTCTGAACACCTCAGGGTGAAAGAAGCATTTTATCTGCTTGTATTTTTTCATATACCAGAAAAAAAATATTAAAATATGAGTTTATCAAAGACACTAAATATAATATGTCTGTTTTTATATTCCAGGTCTTGAAATAAAATATAAGAGGTCAAACAATTAAGTTTGTGAACTCATCTTAGAAAAAGTGCTACATACCTCATTGTTGAGTATCACTCTGGTCACCTTCGAAGTTCTTCCTTTGGGAAGTTATGCACCAATGCTAGTGCCTAATTTACACTTCAGAACATTTTTTTTTTAATTTATTGGGGTGACAATTGTTAGTGAAATTACATAGATTTCAGGTGTACAATTCTGTATTACATCATCTATAAATCCCATTGTGTGTTCACTACCCAGAGTCAGTTCTCCTTCCATCACCATATATTTGATCCCCCTTACCCTCATCTCCCTCCCCACACCCCCCTTACCCTCTGGTAACCACTAAACTATTGTCTGTATCTATGAGCTTTTGTTTCTCATTTGTCTGTCTTTTTCTTTTGTTGTTTTTGGTTTACATACCACATATCAGTGAAATCATAGGGTTCTCTGCTTTTTCTGTCTGACTTATTTCGCTTAGCATCATACTCTCAAGATCCATCCATGTTGTCACAAATGTTCCTATATCATCTTTTCTTACCGCCGAATAGTATTCCATTGCATATATATACCACAACTTCTTTATCCATTCATCCATCGAAGGACATTTTGGTTGTTTCCATGTCTTGGCCACCGTAAACAAAGCTGCAAAGAACATTGGAGAACACATGTCTTTATGTATAAATGTTTTCAGATTTTTTGGCTAGATACCCAGGAGAGGAATTGCTGGATCACATGGTAATTCTATTCATAATTTTTTGGGGAACCTCCACACTGCCTTCCATAACGGCCGCACCAGTCTGCATTCCCACAACAATTTTGGAACTCTTTTTCTAGAATGGCCATCAGAGCTGTCATCATATTACCTTTGATGTCCTGAATGTTATCAAAATATCTTTCCTTCAATATTTCCTTTGTCTTCAGGTAAAGAAAGAAGTTACTGGGGGCCAGATCAGGTAAGTAGGGAGGGTCTTCCTATATAGTTATTTGTTTACTGGCTAAAAACTCCCTCACAGACAGTGCCGTGTGAGCTGGTGTATTGTCGTGATGCAAGAGCCATGAATTGTTGGTAAAAAATTCAGGTCATCTAACTTTTTTATGCAGCCTTTTCAGCACTTCCAAATGGTAAACTTGGTTAACTGTTTGTCCAATTGGTACAAATTCATAATGAATAATCCCTCTGATATCAAAAAAGGTTAGCAACGTTGTTGCAACAAGTTCACAAACTTAATTGCCTGACCTCGTACATAGATATTTTTAAATGAGAAAATGGGGGCGGGGGGGTGATATTCTGATGTGTCATCATTCTTATTAATATTAATTAGAATTTACTAATGAGAATTCAGTGACCTTTAATAGATATATTTTTTTTCTTTTGAAATTGCAGAACTGTTTTCTCATAAAAATAGTTTGCAGTATTTTCAGTATAGAGAAGAATTTTGCTATCCAGCTTCTAAACTGTATATATTTAGTTTTGTCAGCTTATTTCATTCTTTGAACCCAATGTTATTCTTGGATAATTTAAATCCATACTTACATATTCTCCATAACAACTAGCAAGCTGAGTCAAATGGCCACCATAGACGATTTTCTGCATTAGTTTTCTTTGAATCTTTGGTGTTATGAAGAGTTAACAGCACTTAGAAAGAGCACATAATATGCTGTGTAAATAAATAAACAAGTGAATAAATAAAAAGTATAGAAACTTTTACAATCAATGGCCATTAATAAATGTACTTGGCAAATTTTATGTTAAAATAGGTATTTTAAATAATTTGAAAACGTATTGATTTCAGGGTTTTGTGCCATTTTCATTTCATATGGCATTAAAAGGTTATTTTTCCAATAATGTCTAGTACTTAATAGCCTTCTGAGTGAATAATTATTGTGTAGAAGCTCATGGCTGCATTCTTCTCTTTGACATCTCCATCTCTGCTATCCTCTCAAATTTGGTTGCACTCAGGAAAAATCAAGCTGAACTCACTCAGGAAAAGAAAAATCTATTTCAAACCACATGATAAGATTAAATGAAAGAGTTTCTTTGGCAGAGCAGAGATCTTTTCTGATGAATTAACTTATACAGTTCATTAGAATAAGAAACGTATATCATGCCAATTGGGCTTAACACTTGGGTTATGTATTTAGATTTAGGATTGAACTATATCTTCAATAGTTGCTTTGGGTTGCTTCCACAAAGAAAATATGAATGTTTAAACCTCAGAAGGACACCACCTGTTCATCCATTTATTTACGAAATGAACATTTATTGAGCATGTACTATTAGAAATAATGTCATAAAGAAAGTCATACTCAGCTAGAGAAGAATGACTAGAGAAGAATGACTTCTCTAGTCATTCTAGGGAATGACTAGAGAAGCTAGAGAAGAATGACTTTCAAAATAATAAAAAGTTGTGATGTCTGTATAATGAGTCTACAATGTGTATAAAATACTGTAAGTGTGCAGAAGATGGGGAAAATAATTTTTCCTTGGTATCTGGCCATGAATGACTTAGTTTTTTTTTTTTTTTTTTTTTTTTTTTTTTTCTGAGATGACTCTATAAGTCCAAGTCTTTAGTTGTGCTGAGTAGAAAAGTGGACAAAGGTATAATGTGGGCTCATTTTGCCCTTTCTTAATGATCTTTGTTGCAAAACCTGTATACAACATTATCCTTCTCAATATGATAATCCAAGAAGATACTACCAATTAATCAGAGTGGGCTGGGCCTCAAGACAAAGAATTTTTGTCATCTTTGCTGATGTAGTTTAAATTTCTGATGAAACTTGTATGTGTGTGTATCTATATATTATCTATCTATCTACATATTTACATATATATCTGTCTACAAATTTATATATATAAACACATACACATATGATTTATATGTGTGTGTATGTGTATGTGTGTTTATGCTATTTTAGAATTCAAGTATGTGATTATACATATATATTTGTTAAACATTTTAATAGTAGAAAAATCATTTTTTATTTTCTAAATACTTTGAGTTATTATAAGCATAATATGATTATAATAAATATTTAGAGTACTCATGAGATATGTATGTAAAATTAACAGCTTCTAAAACAAGTGACATGTAATAAAGATATTTAATCTGATTAAATTTTTATAAAAATATAGAATATAGATTTTTATATAATTGGAAAAGAAAATATACACCCCATAAAGCAAAAATTAGCATAAAAGGTACAGATATATGCAAACTTTTATTTATAGAATGAAACTTTCCATTCAGACTGTTCATGGATATGATTGTGGGTATTTCTATAACTCTCTAAATATAATTATTATACATAATGTCTTAAAAAAAACAGCAGCACCTTTTCATTTAAATAATTTCTTTGGGACCTGTTACTTGTTGTCTATATTAGATTGTATTTTATGAGTCCACAACTTTTTTTTTTGGTCATATTTCATTGACATTGCTGTTACATCACTTTTGATCAGCCATTAGTGGTTTAACTCACCATGTGGACTATGAAACTGTTGTTCATAGGATAAATATTAACATCATTTATTTTCTATGACATTTTTAAGGGCGAAAAAGTGCTGCTAACGTAATTACAGGGTGGTCTGGAGCTATTATTTTTCACAAAGTTCACTGTGATTTCATTGAAATTCTGTGGATTATGGTGATTATAATTAGTTTATGCAATGTAATGAGTGCTTTATTTCGTTCAGCAGAGATTAAAAAGGTGTCCACATTACAGCTTTGTGTTTTTACAGAAATTCAGTCATTCTTTATTCTTTTATTCATAATGGCAATGAAATTGGTTTCTAAATGTGATGCCTTTACATTTTCATTAAGAATAAGAGAACTAGAAAGAAATTGCTGTCATAAAATTTTGCTAATGCAAAATATAATGACATGTTATCATCTTCATTGCCTGAGAATGAGTATTTTTTCAGATAGAATGCTATAACAGTTTTATTATCAGACATTTGTATATATTTTATGTAAATTGTAAATTTCTCTGTTATATTAAGCTGAGCACCTGAAAAAATACTAATATTTTGCTTTTAGCGAATCTCTCTTTATTATATAATAATCACCAAGATAATACTAAGAGGTTTATAAATATGTATATGTATATGTAACTATATAACAATAAATCATAATTTGTTTGTATTTTTTTGACATCTCATTGGATATAGTGAACAAATATTTTGGTGTCTTTTTTTCTTCACTTATACAATATCTGTTTTGTTTTGCTTAACAAAGTCATAAACCATTAGGTTAAACTAACAATAAAATCAAATTGCTTTGGTTTTATTTTATTTTATTTTATTTTAAGAATTGTATTAAAAATATAGCTTACATACAATATTATACTAGTTTCAGGTGTACACTAGTTTCACGTGTGCCTGGGAAGCTCTTTATTCAACATTTATATAAGTCCACTATGATAAGTCCAGCAACCATGTGACACCATACCGTGCTATCACAATATTATTTGATTACATTCCCTATATTGTACATTACTTCCCCATGACTTATTTGTTTTACATCTGGAAATTTGATCCTCTTGTATCCCTTCTCCTTCCCCCATTTTAAAATTTATAAATTACAGTTGGCTTTCAATATTATTTTATATTAATTTCAGGTGTACAGCATAGCGGTTAGACATTTATATAATTTAAGAATTGATTCCCCTCACTAGTCTAGTACCCACCTAGCACTATACATAGATATTACCATATGATTGATTAAATTCTCTATGCTTTTCTTTACATACCCATGCCTATTTTGTAACTACCAATGTACTTCTTAATCCCTTCTCTATTTTCACTCTGTCCCCCAACCCCCTCTCATCTATCACCCCAACAAATCTAGTACCCATCTGGCACCATGCATAGTTATTACAATATTGTTGACTAAATTCCTTATACTATACCCTATATTCTCATAACTACCTTATAACAACTGTTTGTACTTCTTAATCCCTTCCCCTTCTTTTACACACACCCCCAACCCTCTCCTATCTGGCAACCATCAAAATGTTTTCTGCATCTATGAGTTTGTTTCTGTTTTGTTTGTTAATTTTTTTTTTAGATTCCACATATAAATGAAATCACATCACATCTGTGTTTCTCTGTCTGATATATTTTATTCAGCACAACACCCTCCAGGTCCATCCAGGCTGCCACAGATGGCGGGAACCTGTCCCCTTCCATGTTGAACAATATTCCATTGTATATATGTACCACCTACTCTTTTTCCATTCATTCATCAATGGACACCCAGGCTGTCTCATATCTTGGACATTGTAAACAATGCTGAAATGAACATATGGGTGCACATCTTCTCTCTAAGTAGTGTTTTAGGTTACTTAAATACCCAGATGTGGGATTACTGGATCCTTCATTGTCTCTTTCATATTTTTGTTTTAAAGTCTATTTTATCTGGTATAAGTACTGCTACCCCAGCTCTTTTTCTCATTTTGTTTTGTCTTGTTTTTCACTTCCATTTTCATGAAATACCTTTTTCCATCCCTTTGCTTTCAGTATGTGTACATCTTTCAATCTGAAGAGAGTCTCTTGTAGGCAGATATGAATTTTTTTTTTCTTATCCATTCCATCCTACTATGTCTTTTAATTGAAACATTTAATCCATTTCTATTGAAAGCAATTGTTGATAAATATGTAGCTATCGCAATTTATTATTCATCATTTTTACTTTATTTTATTTCTTTTTTTTTTTTTTTTTTTTTTCTATTTTGAAGAAGTCCCTCTAACATTCCTTGTAATTCTGGTTTGGTGGTCATGAACTCCTTTAGCTTTTACTTGCCTGGGAAGCTCTTTATGTGTCCTTCAATTTTAAATGATAGCCCTGTTGGGTAGTGTAGGACCTTGCTTTTCTTCATAGTGAATATTCCCTGCCAATCTCTTCTGACATGCAAAGTTTCTGTTGAGAAATCAGCTGACAGTCTTATGGGAGCTTCCTGGTAAGTAACTAGTTGCCTTTCTTTTAGTACTTTAGGATTTTCTCTCTTTGTCTTTAACATTTGTCATTTTAATTGTAATGTGTCTTGGTGTGGGCCTGCTTGTGTTCATCCTGTTAGGGACTCTTTGAGCTCCCTGGACTTGTACATCTATTTCCTTCACCAGTTTAGGGAAGTTTTCAGTCATTATTTCTTCAAATAAGTTCTTGCTCTCTTGCTTTCTCTCTGATTGTTCTGGTACTCATATGATGCGAATTTTGTTATGCTCGATGTCCCAGAGGTCCCTTCAACTATCCTATTTTTTTTTTTTTATTCTGTTTTCTTTCTGCTGGGTGATTTCTACTACCTTATCTTCCAAATTGATCCTCTGCTTCATCTAGTCTCCTGGTGATTCCTACCAGTACATTCTTCATTTCATTTATTGTATTCTTCGTTTCTGATTGGTTCATTTTTACTGTTTCTGTGTCATTTTTTATGCTTGCTATCTCTTTGTTGAAGTTATCACTAAGTTTCTTGAGCATCTTTATAACCATTGTTTTGAACTATGTCTCTGGTAGATTGCTTGCCTCCATTTTGTTTATTTTTTTTGTTTCTGGAATTTTCCCCTGTTTTGTTCATTTAGAACACATTTCTTTGTTTCTTCATTTTGGCTGATGCTTTGTGTTTTTTTCTATGTATTAGATAGATCTGCTTTGTTTGCAAATCTTGGCCGAGTGGCCTTATGTAGTAAGTGGCACAATGGCACTTACTACAGACTCAACAGTGGCGCAGTCTTCATGGTCACCTGACCTGGGTACTCCGGGAATATCCCTTGTGTGGATTCTGTCTGCCTTCCTGTTATAGTTGAGCCTTGATTGCTGTTGGCATGTCAGTGGGTGGGATTGACCCTTAGGCTGACTGTCTTTGGGGTTTGGCCACATCCACAGCTTATGGGTGCTGTGTGGGAGGCTTACCATACTGAATGGGATTCGACCCAGTAGTCTCTGATGCCTGTTGAGACCACACTTTATCTGTGCCACTTGTTGGACTAGTTGGTTGGTGCTCTGCTGTGGTCTGAAGCAAACCTCTAAGTATGTTTGTTCTGGGACCTCTTGAAAGGGGCTCTGGTGCAGTCCTAGGTCAGACACTGCCTGTGACTGTGGGGGGTGTGGTGGGGCTACATGGTAAAAGCTACAAAGTGATCCACAATTGTTTGTTGACTGTGATAAAGCTAGAGGTACGTGGGAGAGGCCATGCTGCTAACCGAAGATGGCTGCCACCAGTACCAGGCCTGTGGTAATCTGTAAAAAGCCAGGACACCTGGAGGTCTGCTGTTACCTGCCATTTCCATTAAGATTGAGCCACTGATAAAGCCTTGTGCAGTGCATAAGTTGGATGAGGCAGGGTCTCCAGGCGTCACTAGAGTGGGAAGAGTTGTGGTCACCATGTTAATGTAGACTCTGGTTTGGTGCCAGTGCTGAGCCTGGAGCTACTCAGCAAAACTCTCAGAGCACACTGAGGCCAGTAGCTGCCTGCCTGGGGCCCATGTCTTCTGATAGTTTTCCAAGAAAGAGTACAATGCAAGTGGAGCTGGCTGCTCATGGAAAAAGTGCCTCCGGCTATGCACGAGTTGGAGGTAGGGGAGTCCCAGTGAGTCAGCAGGGCAGAACAGCACAGCTCACCAGGCCAATCAGATTCAGATTTGGCCTATGGGGGGCGGGCTCAACACAGGAAATATGGCGCCTGCCTGCTGGCTGCAGGGGAAGAAACGCCCTCACCAGAAAAATGCCAACTGTCCTCCAGTACTCTCTCTGAAGCCACACTCCTCAGTCTACCCCCTTGTATGTCTCTGAGGCCCCCCGAGTCACCATCTCTCTGCGGGAGCCCAAGGTGAGTGACTGTGAGTGAGTGTGTACGTGAGCCATTTAAGAGGATGCCTCGGTTTTCCTGCAGCCTTTCATCCTGCTGGATGGTTGGAATCTCCTGTTTCTTCTATAGCAAAATATTGTGGCAGTTCCTCTTCTTGGCACCAGTACTCTGGCTGGGGATCCTGGTGTGGTGGGTTGGGGAGACTTGTTCATCCTGGGTAATCTCCTCAGCCAAGGTATCCCTCCTGATTCTCAGCCACCACAGGGAGGTTTGAGGCCCGTTCCATGTCTCCACTCCTCCTAACAGACTCAATGTGGTTTCTTCTTTATATTTTTAGTTAAAGGACTTCTGTTTGGCTAGATTTCAGATGGTTCTCCAATTGACTGTTCTATAATTTAATTGTAATTTTAACGTGTTCATGGAAGGACGCAGGCACAGTGTTTATCTACTCTGCTATCTTGGATCTCTCCCAAATTGTTTTGCTTTTAATTCTATTCTTTTTATTTTTTTTTCTTTTGGGAAGTTTCACAAAGCGCACAGTGTTTAAATTGTTATGATCTTCTAAGCTTAAAATATTTTATTTTGATTATAGTTTGTATGTGCCTTGAAAATTATAGGTCATCATGAATGAAAAATATATTATCTATGACATTCTATATATTTTTTTTTCCATTTAAGGTCTAATCCCATACTTTCTGATAAGTGTGGATGTTATATATTGTCAAATTACAGATGCATTTTTTGTCTTTTCTTCTTCTTGCCTTATTTTCTCTTTTATAAACATTTCTTCTATGCTTATTCAGAGGGTGCCAAAAAGACAAGTACACACATTTTAAGAAAGGAAACAATTATTTAAAATATGCTGATGGTAACCACTTTGAGCACCTCTTGTAATTGCAGACGTCAAACCTGACTTGTATTCATCTTTTGTTATTGGTATATATTGAGTATTACAATTTTAATACAGTGTTTTCCTTTCTTAAAATGTGTATACATTTTTTGTCACCTTCTGTATATCAACTTATTTATCAAGGGCTATTCAATAGCGCTCTACAGTTTGACTTACATTGGAAGTCAAAATAAAGAGGGTAATTTGAAAGTAAATTTCATTTGTTCCTTGTTTTTTGTTGTTGTTGTTGTTGTTTTGTTTCTTGTTTTTTTTTGTTTTTTACCATACAACTTTTGGCAAAGACTACCTTCTTGATCACACATTAGTTAGGCTCCCCTAAGCCCATGTTTTTACTAGGTTTTGGCTGTAGGTGCTGACTTCAGCCTGCCTCATCCAGTTGTGGCAAGAATCCTGCTAAGTCAATTAAACAAGAATTCCCCCACCCTCAATATCTGGTCACCGTGGTCTGCCTTCATCAAAAATCCTGTTAAGTCAATTTAGTAAACTCTCTCACCTCATTGTATCTCTTATTTGCTTTCCATCCTCTGAGTTCCTCGCCCTGCTCCTTGGCTATGCATTTCCACTTGTCCTTGTCATCAGAGTTGATTTCAATCTTTCTCCCTGTACAATAGTCCTAATAAAAATCTTCCTTACCATTTTAACAAGTGTCAGAATAATTTTTCTTCCACACTATTCAGCCTAATGCATATGGGTTAATGTTTACATCAATTTTCTTATTAGAAATAATTTAACAAACCTCTCACCCTTGTTACCTTCAAATAGTGAACACCATAGAAAATTTAGTCATAGAATCTAAAAGCATACTGAGTCATAAACTAAATCAAAAGAAAAATGAAAAACTAGGAAAAATGTAACTATAACTATCTGACAAAGGTTTTAATACTTCAATATAGTAAAGGATGTTAAAAACAATATACCAAAAAAACAAAACATAATTTTTCATTTACATGTATATAAATTACGTGAAAAAAGAATATGCAAATGGTTTTTAAATCCATGAAAAGGTATTCAGACTAAGAGATTTCTAGTTGTCTCCCAATAACCATTCACCCATTTTTCTTACTTAAAACAAAGTAAACTTACTTTATAGTTTCTTTTATTGCTATGTTTGGCCATTTCATCAGAGGTCTCAAAATGACATGTCTGCAAGTGTTGGGGAGACATCCAGAGAGTCTCCTTTAAAAAGAAGAAACATAGTTTTCATTCTCCTCCTCACTTTCTCTTCACTACTCTTTTGAACACAGTTATGATAGATGAGACTTCAGCAGCTGTTTAGAACATGAGCATGAGTTTAGAGACAGGAGCCTGGACCACAATCAACACTTTGGTTCTGCCATATTGGCCCTGGGTACCTTCCTTCTTAACTTCTGTTTTATTTTTAACCACATGATGTGATTTAAACTTCCAAGATCTTGGACTTTCTTCTTTTATGCACACGAACTTTGTTCTATATGACACAAATTCATTCACAAATAAAGAAAAAATATTAAAAATATAACTTTTAGTCATCAATTTAGCAAAGATGAAAAAGGTTGAAACTATTTCTGTCAGGCTATGAAAAGATAGGCACTCATGTTATCAATGGTGTGGTGAATGTAAATTTGTAAAAATTGTTTGAAAATCATTTTGTGACAGTCATCAAAATTTTAAAGTTATGTATCCCTTGTCCCTAAAGTTAAACATCTAAGAATTGAAAATTTTCTTCAGTGTAGACTTCTTTGATGTCTTCCCAATCCTTTTGCTTTCATATAATTTTCCAGACCTTTAATCAAAAGGCACACAAAGAAGTACATAGCTATAAAAATGTTGAGGTTCAATTGCAGCAGCATTTATTGAAGATGGACATTTGAGGAAAACATAAATTTCAACAATTAAGACTGTGGAAAAAATAAAAATAAGTGGAACAGACACTTAGTAGTAGACAACCCTGCATTTACAAGGGCTGAGACAGGTTTCTGGATACTGCTGTGAAAGAATATCTAGGGAAAGCTGAGTAAGATTCTTGCTATCTCAGAATGCCTTAGGCAGCTTTGACCTCACCTGCCTCCTCCTCTCTGTATACTGATAGGATTTTCCAGCTGGCAGATAACCTTTCGGCTGTTAGGATACTCTCAGTTTTTATCAGTGAGTTCTTTTAGTAGAAAACACATGATATATCCTGAAAATTATCAACTTGCCACTAGACTACCTTGTACTGTAGACACTACTTGATTGCCATTCCAGAAGCCAATGTGTGCCAGTGCAAAAAGGAGATTTATAAGAAGCTAAGTCTGATGGTATGGGAACTTCCCAGATACTATAGTGCATTTCTAGTCACAATGGGTAAGATATATAATCTTATGTGTGTGTTTGACAGTTCACCCTTAGTGGTAATTCATTATCCAAGATATGTTGGTACACAAAGCAAATTGGAGAATAGATTGCCTATATAAAATAAATAAATAAATAAAATACCTCCAAAAGTGTAGAGTAGAAAGAGTAGATTTCTGGATGGATACATAAGAAATTATTAACAGTGAGGAATAAACCTAGAGACTATGCTTTGTGCACTAAATTATTTTCCCATATGCAATATTTTTCTTTGCACTCAAAAGTAAAGCAAGGGAGAAAACATATATATTATTTTCTAACTGCATGTACATATGAGCTGTCCATACACCTATTATTTAGATCAAGATCTGTGAAGGCTGTGTCTTGAGTTATATAATACAAGGTTTATGAGGAAATGCAAATTCAATTCCAAGCCCAAGTTGATATGATAAAACTATAAACATTGTATCAAATTTGACAATTACATTAGAATAAAGCTATTAAAGTAGAAACTGATAGAAAAGTTTCCTTTAAAAAAATCAGGATTTAACCATTATCATGATAATAACAAAATAATATTAAGTTGAAATATGCCATCACAAAACTTTTGAATAAGTCTAGTTATTGTTTATATGTTTAGTGTATTTAAGGTATCTAACATAAATATTCTGTTCCGTATTCTTTTGTTTTACAAGAAGTTTTCCTGTATTAGGTAACTCAGTCCTTTATAGTCTCAAAGGGTGTTTTCCTTCAACTCAAAGTCTCCCATTTTCTCCAGTTTTATGCCATTGATATTTTTGGCATCTAGTCTCAATTAACTTTTCATAAAATCTCATTTAAAACATTTGGAGCTTATATATTTAATATTGTCAGTGTTATATGAAATTATGTTATTTGGAAAGGATTGGAGAAAGGGTGCTTTTTGTTGTTGTTGTTTGTTTTGTTTTTTTCAAATTATATCCTGTATTGCTTTTACCTTTTTCCAAAAGATTTTTTTTTTTTTTTTTTTTTTTTTTTTTTACTATTTTCAAATACATCTCATGGCGTTAAGTTACCATTACAAATGAATTCAAACAAAACCTAATTCAAATGAACAGCACATTTTCTTTCTTTCTTTCTTTCTTTCTTTCTTTCTTTCTTTCTTTCTTTCTTTCTTTCTTTCTTTCTTTCTTTCTTTCTTTCTTTCTTTCTTTCTTTCTTTCTTTCTTTCCTTTCTTTTCTTTCTTTTCTCTCTCTCGATCTCTCTCTCCTTTCCTTCTTTCCTTCCTTCCTTCCTTCCTTCTTTCTTTCTTCCTTTCTTTTTTTTATTTAATTTCTCCCTTGTAGGCAAGCACTATTGTGGGAGAATATAGTATGTAATAGATTTCTGAAAATCACTAGGTGGTGAATAAATTAGTTTGCATGATAAATAAATCTTATTTTGTATATAGCCACTGAAAATAAGCATCCAAAAGTAGAATTCTGTAATTCAGCAGATATCTGGAATAAAAGTAATACATTGGATAAAATCTTCATATTCTAATCCTTACTCAACTAGTACATTTTAGTGTGATCTTGGGAGAAAAACATCTAATGCTTTAAATTCCCATTTTTCAACCTTACATAAGAACAATGCTATTGACAAGCCAAAAAAGAAGTTTGGGAGAAATAACAGATGACAATACAACCCTTTATCCATTAAGTTTATTAATCTGATGATGAGGATGAAAGATAATAGAAGATTAAGGAACCTATTCAAGGAGAATTAAAAGCCCCAGCAATTTTAAAGGTCATTTTTTCAAAATCATCTAATTTACAGTAGACAATTCTTTTCTAAAAATAAAATTTAGTTACATCATGAGAGAAAAAAAAAATTGGACACTGTTTCTATTACATAAAAAATTATACTTCATCTAGAACTGAAAGAATTTCATTCTAGTCTGGCAAAGTGTAATGATTTCACAAAAATATAACATATTTTTACACACATTTGAATTGAGTTTTTAAGCATAATTTAAAATATTCAATGTGGGAAGTATAACTTTCCATCCTAAATAATATTTCATTTTTTTACATTAGCTTTAACATCCAACATTTACTGAGTATGTACCCAGTAATAAATATTAATAAATAGCAGAATGTACCATACACTTACTATGTACCTTATATGTATTTCTGTATATTTTGAAATTTAGTTCTTATATCAGCCATATGACAGAGGTACCATAATTTTTTCTCATTTTCCAGGTAAGTAAATTAGAACCCAGATAATTTACATGGCTTTTCCAGAAATGGTTTAGCATAGGTAGGCCTCGCCTCTTTTATAAGTACACTTTATTGTCTTCACGTAAATCTACTCAACATTAAGAAAATGAATATCTACAAGGTGTCATTTTTAGCTTCAATGTACTTAGAATCCAATGGGGAGGATTAGAAATATACCCACAGAAGTAAATAAGACACCACAGTACTGAAATCATATGAGAAACGTATATTAAGGTATTATTAATATTTTGATTATTTTAATTATGCCCACATAACATTTTTATATAAAACTTTTAGAAGAGCCTATCATTTTGAAGAATTGCACTTTAACTGATTCAGAATAGTAGAATATGTTCTTTATTTTAATATTTTTATAGTATGTGTTAGAGTCTTAATAAATGTCAAATATTAATTTTAGCCCACAGATTCAATTATGAATTTACTGATAAAGTAAAATTGTGTGAATAAAATTGTAAAAAAAAAATCTGAATTATACTATTAAACAAGCATGAACATATTTATTGTTAAATATTGGTAACTACATAATAAGGATAAATATATGAAAGTTAATACTATTTCTCTCATTTAGATTTGATTTAACTATAAATATATTGTTTTAAAAATTACTATTTAATTATTTTTAATTTATTTAATTAATTTTTGCTTTGGTATTTTATAAGGTTGATTCTCAACTGTAATGTTCTTTATTATAGTTAATCTAAGTAACTTTGAGTATAATAATGGTTATATTATTTTTGAATTTTGACATCATACATTGTCATACCTATAGATGTAATAGTTTCTTTATTTCAATTCAAATTAACATATAGTGCATATGCACAGCTGAATTATTATTAAATCTATCTCAATATATTTAAAATATATTATTCCACTAAAATATAAATATAAATATAAAATATAGATATTCCACTTTAATCACAAATAAATTAGAATTTGATTAATGACCCTCAAGTTTTGAAAATTTAAAATTCCAGGAAAATATACATATTTTTTGAAGACAAAATTATAAATTGTCAAAACAAAAACACCACAATCTTTTAATTAGCTTTTATCGTGTTTAATTTGGTAATAAAAGTCAGAAGGAATTTTAATATAAGCTCCTTGTCATTCCTCCAGCACCCTGCTACAACCAACTATTTGAATAATTATAAAACTTATTGTGCAGAGCATGGCACTTTATAGTTAGACATTATTTTATGTTAATTTAATGCACTATAACAAACTGTGAGATATAAAAATATTTTCCATTATTTTTCTGAGAAAAGAGAAAAAAATCTTTCGAGCTATTTCTTCAGTGTTTTCTGAAAATTTCAAATTTGTAATTGGGTAAGCCAACTTTTCATATTGTAATCATTTTATTATTTTTCATAATGGTTTTATTAGTTTTTAGTTTTCAATTTTATATTTAAATGTTCTTCCTCTTGTGGTTCTGTATTTTCCAATCACCCTATTTCTTGTATTGGTATTAACTCTTTAGTCTTTTTCAGTTTCACATATTTAATTCTGGTGTCTTCACATACTGTTGCTGACGTTTTTGCCAGTGACTGTTCCTCACCTGCATTCTTAAGTCTCTCAATAATATATATTTACTTGTGTTCTGCTAGACAGTAATAATAAACCTAACAGACCTTATGAAAATGTATTTTTATAAATAATTTATTTTAGAATAAATTCCTTCCAGGTTAATTTCCCATGCATATTTATATGTGGCATTATCTAAGACTTCTCTTAGTCAAAAGACTGTCAAAATCTCCCAATTTCTATGGAAAGACTAACTTGATACAATTTTATTCTGATGAAGAACAATCTTTAGTAAATTCAAGGCATCCAATTAAACATAAAATTTCCTTGGAAGCTTTCCTTAGGTAGCATTAATTGGCTGGTAGTCCAATTAATCCATGTTGTTTCTACCAAAATATTTCAGTTTTTTTTTTATTGGTTGAACTAAAATGTTACAGGGTTATTATGAGGATTAAATGAAATAATTTATGTAAAATCTAAAATAGATTGTCAAAGTTCATGCTCAATAAATGTTTATACCTCCAAAATAATTTCTGGATTCATAAAAAAATAAAAAATAACAGCCAGTCAATCTGTCTTACCAAGTTTTAATAGATATTTACTTTAGAGGAAACTGCCATGGACAAAAGTAATTCTCAAAGAATTAGCTACTTTGGATGTGTTTTCATTTTTTTTCTGAGAGTCAAATATTTCATGTGTTTTGAGTATGATTAGAGCACACACATAAAATGTAGAAATGTCAATTCCACTAATTGTGGCAAACGTAGTTGTGCCATTCAGATCTTCTGTCAAGAGAGAACTTGCTGTAAGTGATAGAATTAGCTGACGGCCTCCACCTGTTGCATCTTCTGGTTTCACTCAAGTATTTATGCTAAGCTACACTTTTTCCCTCACTGCTCCCACAGAACTAGAGAATACAATGGGGGCAGGAGATTCGGGCCATTTCTGCCCAGTGTGGACACCTCAGACAGGTAGAATTGGCTAAGACTTTCTCTGTGCTGCACTGCAGTATGAGGTTTCTCCTATGTGTCCTTCTTGCTTACCTCACTGTTTTCACAAGTGTCAGTTATGCAAAGAGGTCTGAAGGCTTTCCCTACCTATCGCTGCCTCTTGACCTTTTCATTATTCATGGGCAATTCCTCAACACATATTTTCTTTTTCTTTTCATTCATTTATTTATTTATTTATTTATTTGTTTATTTTTGCTTTTTTTTTTTTTTAATTCTGTGCTGGCATCTGCTTCTCAGAAGACTCAAACAGGCACACTACTGATTTGAAATTTTTCTTTGATCATTATTCAAGAGTGTTCCCTCCCTTAATAATGCCAAAGCTGGGTCACCAGAATAATATTATGTACATAAAGAATATTGCACGTAGTACAATTTAAATTTCCATGTCATAAAGTAAGGGTGTAATGAATCACCATATTTAACATGGAATGAAATCTCCATTGCTGCATTTTTCCAAATGAGAATTATATATTCACATTATCTGATATAATGATGATCAATTTTAAAAATTTGATTATCAGAATTATCAGAGTAATGCAATAATTTCAGAAGTAAATTTTATACAATCATGGATTTTCTAATCTATTCTTTCTTGTCTGGATCTTTTTTTTGATAATACAGTATGTATCACAATATAATTTTATGTAATATAGAAAGACTTTCTTTGTGGATCTCTTGGGACCATCAGAATTTTTCTGTAGAGTCCTCTCATTTTGCATAAGCACAAATTAAGATATTGAGAAACTAAGTTCACTATTACTGCCAGAACCAGAATTAAAATCCCTGTCTCTTGATAACATCTGTAGATGAAAAAAAAAGGTCATCTTTTAAACCTGACAAGCTCAGGGGAGGCCAGCATGGTGGGCCCTACAAATTCAGAGACAAAAAGTAACCACATGGGATGGTAGAAACATAAAATTCCTAACTAAAAGTAATCGTGGTGAGTAGTAGCTTCCTTGCCCTGTAGCTTCCTTTGCAAAGGTCAGTCTTTACCTTAATTGAGCCTGTTTATTGTTTTTTTGCATCTAAGATAGCATACCCTTGAAATGTTAAAATAATCCCTTTTTCCAGACCCTTCAGGGCACAACCCACTGCACCAGAGCACAACCAATTGCACCAGAGCTCCTCTTTGTTGTATTGTTTCCCAAATACCATCTCTATGTAAAATGTTAATTATTAACTATTCTGTATCCACCAACATAAAAGAGGTATGAGTCTCTTCACTTTACTTTTCATCCAATCCCAGAGATAATACAGTATATATCCCAGTACCCCAGAGATTTCCCTGCTTTGCTTCCTCCCACCCCTTAATCTTCTGTTTCCCCAAAAATAAGACGTGGCTGGACCATCAGCTCTAATGCGTCTTTTGGAGCAAAAATTAGTATAAGACCCGGTCTTATTTTAATATAAGAATATACCAGTTCCAATTATATTATATTATATATAACCCGGTCTTGTATTAAAATAAGACCGGGTCTTATATAATAATGTAATATAATATAATATAATGTAATGTAATGTAATATAATATCAGACAGGGTCTTATATTAATTTTTGCTCCAAAAGACGCACTACAGCTGATGGTCCGGCTACGTCTTATTTTCAGGGAAACACGGTACCACCAACGGACTTCATGTAACCCTTCTTACAACTCCTCCATTGACTCTAATGTATAAAATAAGCTACAGAATTGGTATTCTCCAGAGCAAAATCTCAATCGATTTTGCTCCCCGGCAATACTCTTCAGTTTGGCTCAAATAAACTCATTAAAATTCTCTACAGGTTTGGATATTTCTTACGTTGACACGTCTTCTCATCAAAATAGTGTAGCATTTTTAATATTGCTTTGATCAGAATACCAGTTTAAAGGACTAGATATAAAGTGTTCTCCTTCAATCATTTGTCTATCAGACATACAAATATTAGACTGTCTCAGGGCACAAAAAGCTGAAAAGTTACAAAGTAAACCCACGTGTTTTAGATTTTCAGATAAAGGGAACTGGGGATTAAAGATTTGCTTGTTATTGCAAAAACTTGGGTCTCAATCCTAAATGCAGTGAAAGATTATTAATGGAAGCAAACTACCCGGCTTCAGGTCAAAGAGGAATCCTTCACATGTTCTAAAAATATACTGCCTCCAATTATTAGATTTGGTTTAAGTGCCAAAATGCAACTTCCTTTCATCCCTATGTAAAATCATAGTGTCATTACTCTAATTCAGTTGTTATATATTATTGAACATTATTTCTTGAAGACATAATGTGATCATTTTATAAATTGCTGGTACAATGATGAGATTAACATCATTTTATTTGATTAATATCCAGTCATACCACAACACTTTGTTTTCTCAGAGTTTATGCTAATACACGCTAATCTCCTTTTAATCCTATAGAGAGCTACAAGTGTGAATTGGGTGGAAGAAGAAAATCCTGTATGCTAAATATATGTCAATACCAGAGAGATAGAAAATAAGCATACTGTTCTGTATGCAAATTTTATGAGGGCATGAAGAAAAACTTGTTGCTAAAATCTGCTTCAAATGAGAAGGATTTTCATTAATGATGAGAAAAGATGGATCATGGTCTCTGGGGATATACAGAAGAATCTACAATAGTAATCTCATGGAGCAAAGCCTATTAGGCAGATGGTATTATCATGGAAAAAAGGGGGCGGGATGTTGATGAGAAAAAGGAAAAGTTCAAATCCTTTTAGAGTGATAAATCAAATGGAAAGTGCTCTCATGGAAAAAAGAAGATAGGAAAAAAAGCATATTAATAACTAGAAAATTTACAAAGAATATATGAATCAATGCAACTCTTTTAAAAAGGAGAATAAAAATTAAAAACTGTAAAAGGTAAGTATATTAGAAAGGCTTACACATTTCAACACTTAATTTAATATAACTTCATTAAAATATTAACTGGAAATTTTGACCAGCATTTTAATTTTTATTGTTAGAACTTATTCTAATCTAAGAAACTCTGGATCACAATTTCATGCAGTAAATTTGGATATAAATTACATTTCATTAAACTTCTATTTAACCATGTTCTCCTCGTCCCTACTTTCTACCTACATTTTCCAGATAAATTGTGTAAATATAGCACCAAGATGCACTAAACTCCTCATTTACTCACAACTAAGCTTGTTGATGAAATTTGGTACTAGTATACCCAAATTTAAATTACTTTATGTTTTTCAGTTTTAAAACAAACTGCTTGTTTAAAAACTATTGAAGTGACCCAAATTTTGCCACACTGAAGCTACCTTTTGGGATATTGATTGTAAGTCTGTTGTTAAGAAACAAGACTCAGAAAGAACCTTTGACCCCTCTCTCCCTGCCCAAGAGATTCAGACAGAGAAATCTACTTTAGGAAGGGAGACTTGGCGTAATTGCCTTAAGAATCTTCACCTTAGCATTAGTCAGGAAGACTTCAAGAAGTCTGTTAGCTACATACCTACAGTGTTCCATTTTTTTCTGAGTTGCCCAGCAAGAATTTTCCTGCAGTGTGTTTTGCCTTTCCTCAAGTACCAGTAAATCGCCCCTTCTCACATCTGAAATCTAATACTCTCTCCCCCACCTTTCTCCTCAGTCCAAAAATGTCTTATATATTCAGTGTTGCTTCACTGTCGTTAGAATTTTCATGCTTATGTGAATTCCCCATTTGCATGTATTAATTTTTTAAATTTTCTCCTGTTAATCTGTCTCTCTTAATTTGAATCTAACCCAGCTAGATGAATTTAGAAGGTAGAAGAAAGAGTATCACATTATCAGATTAGTCCTCACATTTTCAGATATTGGAACATATAAAACAATAAAATAAAAGTAATTTATCCATTTAAAGTAAAAATAAACTATCCATTTATAAATATTTTCACATGCTTGAAAAAATCTTTCAACCATCACTCCATGTTACACACATATATAAGCAGATGATTCTACAAAAATGGAAGAGAATGCATATTGCTCTTGGTGGATAAAACTCTGTATGACATCTTTCTTGTCTACAAATATTTGTCTCTTTTACAGAAAGTGTTACTATTTATATGAATTTACTTTGTGCGAGATATACAGAAATGTAAGTAACATATTAACGGATGCTAATTGTTGGTTGTTATTATCATATCATTTAATCCTTCCAAAGATCCTGAATACTATTAATAGTAATAATTATCTCCATTTTGTAGATCAAGACACCTATCCTAGTTTATAAAATTTTTTCAACCTCACACAGTTACAATTTTTCCTTTTCTGATATCATTGAATGTTCTTATCATCTAATTAATGAATACAGAGTATGTATTTATCCCAAAGTTTTTTAGTGCATCTTCTATTTATGAAACTTTTGTTTATATAGAATGTCTCATCATTACAAAAAAATGACAGAACTTTTGCATTTAATTTTTTATCAATTCAGAATAAACCCCTAGAATATGAATTGCTCAAAGGAAATACTATATTTAGATTTTGAGATTTATTGATAAATTACTATCTAAATACTGTTTATCACATCACAATCATACTGTTGTCACTAGTGCATGGTATATCCAATATTCCTAACTTTTCCAATCTGTGAAGTAGACAAAGGAGATCTCATTTTAAAATATATTTTCATGTGTGTGATTATTGGTTATTTTTATTATTCTATTATGACACCTCATTTTTTAAACATTTTCTATTGGGTTATTGGCATTTTTATTAATTTGTAAGAACATACAGTGGAGACATTATAGTGTAACATGAGTGAATAGTTTTTCTTGATCCATCACATTATTTGTGACATTTTAATAGGAACTTTAGTATGCTGATATTTGTATTTTTATTTTATTCAAATGTTATCAAATGCATAAAAAAGTTATCAAATATTTAACATTAAACTTGATCCGTGTTTTTTAGAAGGATATTGTTTACTTTAGAAATGTGGATTATCTATTAATCTTTTTTGGGCTTAATTTTTAATTTCAATTTTGCTGTGAATAGAGGCACTGCCCATATGATTTCAATATTTTGAAATGTGTTGTGATATGCTTTAAGAATCAGCAAACTTTACTTTTGACAACTGTTCTGGATACACCTAAAAAGAATGTTTATATGACATTGTTGAGCACCAGGACTGCAAAACTAAGTTCTGGGAGACAGGATGAAAAAAGCAGAGAAAACCAAAATGGTATGACAATAACCAAGAAAGTGTGGTGACTTTTTAGATAAGTACAGAAAGTCTACCATGAATGAAGGTGGGGCCATCTGTGTTACGTGTTCCTAACAGGAGAATCAAGTGATTACCACTGGTTTGTCATCATAGTCTTTGGGAGTCTTAACAGTCAAAGTTTTAATAAGGTGGTAATAAAAGTGTTATCTGAAAAGCTCTACTACAGAGTGAAAAAGAAATGTTGGAGGTTTTTGTTTAATTCCATTATGGCGATGAGAAGAAGATTCATGTTTCTATTATTTTATTGTTCTCCCCAAATCTGAATTCTAAAGGAATCTAGACAGTTCCTCCTTTAGAAATATAATGTCTAGAAAGTCTTACTTCTAAACTAAACTGAATTAAGATATTAGAAATGAATTTATTGTGATTGTATTTTTATTTCCTAGTGATTACTATTCCTATTACAGTAATATAAAAGAGCCTTACATAATAACGTAGAATAACTTCCCCTCAACCTTCAAAAAATGCATCAGATAGCAGGTCTTTTTATTTTTTTCCCCTTTGTTACCTAGTTATTCTTATTTGGGCACTATACATTTGTTTCTGTGAGAATTATATTTTTAAATTCCACAGAGCAAGGTGCAAGGTAAGAAATTACTCATTAAGGGAAAACAACAACAAGGAAACTAAGCAACACAAAAAACAAATTTTTAAAATGTGATTATTTATGAAGCCCTTAACCATGTTACATATAAGATCATTGTAGTAATTTTGTTCTCTAAGCACATATAAGTTCTTGTCTCTGTATCTTTTATGTTGGGTATTTTAACCTGTAAAATAGAAAACTCTAAATAATAGATAGTAAATACATTTTTTTTTTTCCCCACAGAAATGAGACTACAGTGACAATTTGTACCAGGAAATGGCACAGAACATATACAAGGTACAACCATTAAAAACACTTTTTTTTCCACAAATGTTTTGTACTTCTACCTTGTTCTAGGATACTATTTTCATTTGAAATTCAAAATATTATATTTTAATTTAAACAGTTATTATTTAATGGTTTGAAGTAGTGGCTACAGCAGCCTTACATATAATCACAAAGGCCAGTTACATGAACCACACTATATTGGGAGTATTGCAATGAATCCTTTCATACACAAAAGTCTTCCAACTGTGCTATATGCTATTAGCAAAAGTTTTTTAAAAAATCCATTCCATGAATTGAGGCTTTTTTTTTTCTTCTGTTAATCTGTGTCATTTTAAATTTTATTTTGCATGGATAACATATTGTGCCATTAATCTCTTAGCACCAAAACATCACTCTTTTAACTTTCGTAATATGTAAAATGGAAATAACAATTAAATCTGTACCCATGGGATTGATTTAAAGATTAAATGAGTTAATTTACTTTTAAAAAGATACCTGGTACAAAATGGGTTCAATATATATTAGTTGTCATCTTCCTATATATTCTATTTATTGAAACTTCAACATTTCAGGAATATTTCAGTTAATCCATACAACAGTTTTGTTAGTAGGTAATACTATTATACACATTTTACAAAAAGTATACATTTACAGATCTAGAGAGATAAACAAAATTTAAAAATTTACCCACCTACAGAGTTATTAAATGATGTAATCATTCTTCTACATATCTTTTAGTCTTAATGTCCATGCATACTGCATCATAAATTATCTATAATGTTATGATCCAAGTGGAAAGATCCTATAGAAGGATAATTGAGGAAATTCAAAGAAAAAATGGACTTTCAAGAAATTGAAAAAACTGGAAAGTTTACTTAAATGAGAAATGAGAATATTTCATTGATTTTTTTAAGTAAGAAGCAGTATGTAAACATTAATGTAAATTTTTAATAAAATACTTGAAGAGAAGCCAGATTTTAGAATTACTAGAAAAAGAAAATTATGTTCAGTAGATGGAAATAATGGGTATGCAATACACTTTGCTAATTCTAGTCTTTACTGACTGCCTATTCTAAATTAGTAATAAGTTTGAGAAGTTTATCAAGAAAAGAAAGAATCAATTATGCTGTATCTGCAGTTAATATATTTGTAGAATATTTAGGCATGAATACATCAGAGTAGAGGTATGATTGACTCTTATTCATAAAGATTTCTAATTGTTCTTTATACATTTCATTTATTTTCACAAAAGTCTGTATATGAATACTTGACTATGTTCTATATTGGCTTAGAAAGCAGATATGCAAAGCTTTGATTTCAATATCAATAATTTAAAATACCAAAAATACTGAGAAATACTTAAAACTTCTAAATTTTAAATTCTGCATATCAAGTGTGTGTTTATAGATTGGGAATTCTAAGTTAAATTTTAATTAATACACTTTATTCCTTTAAAAGACATTTGAGTCCTTTCCAAATTTGATTCCAAATCTGAATTTTTTACTTTTTTTTATTATTTCAAGAGTTTGACTTGATAAGAGCTTAAGAAAAATGACTTATTGTGCAGCATATATTGCTCTAAGAGTGCAAAGTACATTTGCATGCAGTAAGTGTCCAACTATGTAATTAAATATGCTAACATAGTAATTACCTGTTTTAATTATGATGCATAATTAGTATAAGTGAATATAATTATGTAGTTACATGAAACATCCATGTGATAATAAAACATCTTACATTGTTATTGGAGATGAAAATGGCACATACAATATTAAAGTGAATCAAACTTAAAGGAAATAATCTATGGCTCTCTTAGTATGCTCTGTAATTCTCTTCCCTATTGATTAGCAGTTGTTTGTTTATTATAACTAAGTTAATTCTTACTGTTGTTTTAAGAGTTGCAAATGAAATAAAGGAGTAAATTAGGTCAAATATTGGGTTAAGTAATTCGGCTATCTGAATCACTCAGAATAATTTGTTCTCTAGGGAAGGTAAGAAATTTCCTAATATTAACAGTACCTAACAGGAGTAGTGATGTAATTCATTTCAGAAAAACTTAGATGGACCGTTTTTAAATTAAAATAATTATCTTTGTTAGATGTTTTTGCATATCTAAATTATTTCTCCATACCTAAAAAGTAAATAGATGCATTGGTTTATCTTGAAGTCTTATTACTAGAACATTATCCTTATTATTAGTATTTTATGGGTAATGTGCAAATTTTTTCTTTAATACCCAGGGTAAGAAATTGGTAAAAACTGCTTTAAATTTTCTTTGAGGTAAAATTAAATCTATTGCACATAGCGCTAATCACATATAATAACCAGTTAATGGAAATATATATATATATTTAATTGTAATTTAATTAACTTGTGAGTAAATAGACCATGTAGAAATAACTCTTGGCCATATTCATGATCTCACTCCTATGTTAGAGCAGCCTTAGAATTTTTTCTTAAGGAAAAAGGACAGAATGAAATAAGATGCCCTTACGTTGAGTTATCCTTAATGGCATATTCAATGTTTTTAAGAAGATATCAACCCCACCTCCTGAAAGTCATACAATATGACTCTGTCCTTAATTGACAACACAGAATGTTGATATACCAAGTGCTTGTCAGAAAAGTATAACCCTTTGATAAATTACACTGAGTGTATCTGAATATTTATTGAGAATTGCCCAAAGGAGATTCAGTCCATACTGTTCCCCATGTAGCCCACATTTAATCAAATCCTTAGAAAGCAGCATATTCAAACCATATCAAGTTAACCTGTCATAAAATTTTCTAGATTCAACTGTACTCTTGTTTTATACCTGTACAATTGACCTTCATTTTGAGGTTATAAAAACTTTATATTTCAACCTGAAAATGCCAGAGAAACACCACAGAAAAAAATTTCCTGTCAGCTTTCATAGACAATCAATGCACAAGCAGTTTTAGGAGAGTATGGGTTCAGGGTCTGAAGAAATGAAATCAACAATTGTTGATATTAAAGTATTTTTTAGATTTGGCAAAAAAGCTCATTCTGAATATGACGTCTTCTGAACACTATTGAAAGGGTCAGAGTAGATCCAAATATAAACAAAATGAATTATTGCTTAATAGGAATTATAATATACAAGTAAGCAAGGGAACACAATACATATTAAATAAGTATACATGATATGTCAATCCACATTTAATGATAGAGCCTTCAATCTTCCTACTGTCTTTCATTATAGTTAGCAAGTTTCTCTTTGAAATTCCTTAGAAATGTAAGTATATTTTTTTTATACTTTCAGACTAATACCACAGTGACTACCCTTATGTTGTTTGTTTGTTCTCATATCAGTGACCTTGTTATTTATTATTGAGATTTATAAATTATCCACAGCAGGCTGCTGAGAATATATGTGTGGCATCTATTTTAACTCAGTTGGTTTGAGTGTGGTGCTGATAAACCAAAGTTACCGGTTCGATCCCCACATGGGCCACTGTGAGCTGTGCCCTCCTTAAAAAACAAAACAAAACAAAAACAAACAAAACCCAGTGTGGGGTATTTATTAACAATGCAGCCTTATATACAAACAGAAAGTTAGTTACTCTCATTAAAAAAAAAAAAAAATCATTGTGCCCTGAAATTTGGACTATTTTGCCTTATATTTTGTCTTTTAGTATTACAAAATACAGGTCACACTATTGAAATATTGTTTGCCATGTCCTTGTCAAGCAAGATATGTGGCTAGGTTGTAAGATTCAGAATGAGGCTTCAGATGTGCAAAAGCAGCAATAATACTTTGTGGTTGTTAGGACTTCTTAATTTTGTGGAGTTAATGTTATCAGTGTTCTGACATGTAGTGAATTCACAGCATCTAGATAGTTTCCCCGAAGTAGTTCATAATTTGTTTTGTTAAAATAGTAATTAATAGTGATCATGCTAGAGTTTACAATCATGGAGGGTATTTTTACTAATTTTGTAGTTCATATTATAGCACACATCTTTTTTTTTTTTTAATTAGTTTCAGGTGTACAAGACAAGGTAATACTTAGACGCCCACCATCTACATCCCTCACACTGTGAACTCCCCTCCCCCCACCCACCATCCCTCCGACCTCACACCCAGCCATCACATCACACACATAAAATTATAGTTGGAGCACACATCTTTTTATCATTTATTTCATCTTCTACATGACTCAATACAATGAAATATATTGAACTTAAAACAAGGAATACTACCAATAAATCTGCTTGTTTAATGAAAGAGAAATGAAAGAATCTTGGCTTTAGTGCAAAATTCATAATCATGCTATTCAGACATAATAAACATCTAATAATCTGTTTAGGAAACCAACAAATAATGTATACTTACCATAGTCCAGGAAGTTCTCAGTATTTTACATATCAACTCATCTGAGAATGACAATAGAGCTATAACTTTTATTCTTATTATCTGCATTTTACAGGTGAGGAAACTGAGGAGAAGGGAGGTGAAGTGATTGATTCAAAGTCGCACATCAATAAGTGGGAGTGGTAGGATTACAACCTAGTGATAAGTAGGAAACCTAGACTACCTGAAATCTATCCAGGGTGTCTGCTTAACCACCACACCTCTGGGCCATTTGATACTCCTACTAGAAATTTACTTTATATATACAAGTACTTTAAGTATGGCAAATCCTTTCCCTTTATTTTAGGATTATACTAATATCTATTTCACAGATTTTAGTTCAAGCCCACTTGCAGAGATTTTGTGAATTTCTTTTCTGTTCATAGAGACTTAATTTTTGCCTTTTTGTAATTAACCATCCAAGAATGAGGCATAGACAAACATGTTCAGTGTTCTCTGTCAACTATTTTATCTTTAACCTATAATTCATAATTTGCTTGGCTTCTGTGATAAAGACTCTTTGAAATCATGGTGATTTTGCATTGATCATCATCAAATAACTGCTGCCATGCATTACTTCTCAAGAAGCAGGATTTCATTTATGTACAGAAGATAAATTATCTTACTTGTTTATGAATGTTTACTTCTTATTTTTGAATAGGCTTTTGGTAAATGTTTCTACCTTTATTCTTTACTGATTTTTTTTAAGTTTTCCTTAGAAGCAATTTATGTAGACTAAGTCTTATTTTCAAATTAGATTGTAGTAATTAAGAGAGTCTTGCCATTCAAAATCTATACATTCGCAAATAGGAGAAACCCTGAATACAATACAGATAAGAGATTCTTACACCTTTTTTTTTTGATGTTTCCATTCCATTTTTAGTTTGTAGGGAAGATGTTGAAGAAAATTTGCCTTCATTTGTTGATGTGAGCTTTTGTCTATTAGCTTTTATCTGTTCCTGCATGTGAGGGGATTTCTGTGCTGTGATCGGGGGTTGAGTAAATTCCCCCTTTGGTCTCATTCTCCCGAGCAGGGGGGTATGAGATGATGTTGCTTTTTGGGTCTCATTCTCCCAAGCAGAGGAGGCATGAGATGAGATTGCTTTTCTTTTTGGTCTCATTCTTCTGAGCAGGGGAGATATGAGATGAGGTTGCTTTTCTCTTTTCTATCTGTGCTATGATCGGGGGTTGAGTAAATTCCCCTTTGGTCTCATTCCCCTGAGCAGGGGAGATAGGAGATAAAGCTGCTGTTCTGTCTATGCTGTGAGGTGGTGGTTAGCTTAGGGTTAAAAGAATTCTTAATCAGTGGTTGAGAGAATTCCCTTTTTGTTCTGTCTGTTTCACCCACATCAGCAGATGAAGTGAAGAAGTAGCTAAGTTATATCAGGACGACATGACAGGCACATTGCCAGGCTTTAGAAGACCTTGGGCTGATGGTCCCAAGCAAGAACAATAGACATTGCTTATCCGGATGAATTGGCCCTTCAGCCTTCAGCCGGATGGGCAACACTCATATCAGTAACTGCCGGACCCTCCCGAAACTGCCCATTCCTGGATGGGGAGTCAGGAACAAAAAACTTGGCTCTAAGGTACATCTGAGAAAATATATAAGACAGACCTTAGTTGGCAGTGTAATTATTAATTTTTTTTTATCATTTGGTGATTTGTTACTGTGATTCATCATCATTCTAACATTTTGCAGACTTCCAGCAACATCCAGCTTACCACACCAGGGGATGTCCTCACTTTCAGCCAGCCACCTGGGGAGGGCTGGCTGGTTCTAGACCTCTCCAGTGTTGTTCCCCATGGTTAGCCTTCTTGAGAACTTGTTAGCATCTAAAAAAACCTTGTATGCAGCTTGCAGTTTACAACATCAGAAGACATCTTGACTTCTAACAACAACAACAACAACAATGGTAACAGCAGCAACATTCTTGGGAACTAACAAGCAGTGTGGGAGATGCCTGAGTTTCTCTTAGCTTCAGACTTAGCAAGGTTTTGATTTATGACTTTTCCAGTATTGTTCTCCCCCAGTTTGGTGAGCTTTTGACATCTACTGTAATAGTTGCTATCCTATAGATCTTATTACTGCTTTTGGATACTCCTTACTTATGTTATTATTTGTAACATCAAGTTGCTTTTTGATCAATAGTAATAATTTGATCAATAGTTTGATCACATGTTGGGATCTCTTAAACTTATATGTATGTGTACTCCTTTGACGTGACATTGTTATCAATGTATATTGTTTAGTCTTAACCACCTTTACTTTCTGACATTAACATAGTCTATTAATTGCCTTTGTCTTTTGCTATTGCATATTGTTAAATAAATTGATTAGATATTGCTAAATAAATTAATTAATTAATCCCCTCTGTAGCATGTTCCTCCCCTTTCTTTTCCCTGCTTGTCATTACACAGTTGTATCACTAACTTTTCTTTAAGTGCCATGATGAAAGGTGTGGGTTAATATACTAGGAATGCCTTATTACAGATAAATGAAGACATATGCAAAAGTTACCAAAGCAAAGAATAATCATCAATACAAGACAAAAGCTATACCGAAAGTGATTGACAACACAAATTATGCCAACAAAACTCTGTCAATTTCTTATGTTTGTGGGAAAATAAAGATTGCCACTTCTATACAGGAATATTTTCCCCAGGACTTTTATGGGGCTTTTGATAATATTTATAGCTGGTTATTAAGGTAACATGACATTTTTCCAGTGAACTTTCTCTTGTGAATTAGGATGAAATAATGGGTTTCTGTTCTCCATAAATTTGTTTACTTAAATTCATAGAAAATACATCAGACCCTTCTGAAAGTAAAATTTAACCATGATAGCAGGACATAAATTTATTCAGTATTTTAATGTCCAAAACTGAAGACAGAGTGTACAGAAATACTTTTTTTTCACATTATATAGATGGTGTTTTATATTTGAAACTAATTAAAAAATAGTATGTTATTTATTTCAATTTCTAGTGATACTAATAGGCATATCATTCCTATCATTTTTATTTGATTGGGATAATTTCAAATTTATTATCCTTAAATTTTTCCTTATAAATATTTAAAACTTGACTTGGAGCAAAATGTATATCTGAAGATTAATTATATATCAACTAAGGCAAAAATATTTTGCTATATTACTCTTTATTGGTGCTCTTATAAAATCATGATACTTTGTTAGGAATATATGAACAACTATTTGAATTGTAATGATCAGAATGTTTCTCTATGTGGAACAGACATCTAGAGGAGACTTCATGGTTGTATTCATGGCCAAAGATTTCATTAAGATTCATACTTGTTTTCTATCACTCTCTTCAACCATCGACAGCATGAGTGATTTCCTCAGGCTGGTTCTCCTTGGTTGCAAGATAACTCTAGCAGCTCCAGAGTACAGATCCACACGAAAAGGCTCAGAGACAGAATAAAACTTACTTTTTTTGTGTTTTGTTTTATAATTGAAGAATCTTTTCCACAGAAGACTTCTTACCATATTTCCCCTGATCTCTCATTGGTCTGAATTGTTCGCCTCACATACTCATGCCTAAACCAATAACTAGTGAAATAAATTAGTTATTTCACATATTCTGATTTTTATGGAGCTTTTTTTGGTCTCCACCAAATTCTTATGTTGGAACGCTAATCCATATGATGGTATTTGAGGCGGGGCCTTTGGGAGGTCTTAAAGATGGAGACCTCATGACGAAATTAGTGCCCTAACAAAAAGAGACACAAGAGAACTTGCTTCACACTCTGCTCTCTGCATGTACAAAAACAACAACAAGGTAACTGCCTACAAGCCAGAAAGAGAGCTCTCACAAGACACCCAATCTGCCAGTGCTTTGTTCTGGGGCTTCCCAGCCTGAAGAACTGTGAGAAATAAATATTTGTTGTTTAAGCCACCCAGTCTAGAAGCCCTGGGCTGATCACCAAAAAATTATATTATATGTGGTGAGTAAATTGCTGGGTGTTTAATCATTATAGTCACTGTTACTTATGGACCTAGTCAATGCATAAGTGATGATAAGATAACATGAGAAATTTATAAATCTGTATATAAATATGTTACCTTACCTGAAAATTCACATGGATTCCATAAATTTTATTTAAAAATATTCAGTACATAGTAACCTTGAATCATTATCACAATGGAAATGTTTGAAAATATAGACTACCTTATATACTTAATTCATAAGAATTTTTCTCTTTGTAATAGAATTGGAAATTTTCAGTTTTAATAACAACTGAAATGGATATTAATTAAGATTTCCTTGAGTAATAGAGTTCTAAAATACTTTGAACTATTTTAACATACATATTTATGACTAATTTAAATACAATTAAGTTTTTCTTAATTCCTACAGCTGATGTCTTTCCTACAGCTGATTATACATATTTCATATAAGTTTATCAAGTCATTTTTCAATATGTAAAACCCTGTATATAAAAACCTACACCATAATTATTGAAAAAAAACAAACTTTGTCTCATACTTCTCTTTAATAAATCATACTTCTACACTCTAATGACTACCAAAAATAAATCCTTCCCATATCTAATATTGTAAACAGCAGATTTTTGTCATTTTAATTTAATTATATTTTTTTTTATTCTGATGAAAAATAAATTAGTCAATAAACTGGGTGAGATGTATTTTAAATTTTCTCATTTTAATCCTTCCAAAATAATTCTATATTCATATAGTAATGTTGAACTTAACATTTAAAAAAAATCATGACTGGTATTTTTTGTAGTGAACTTTTTAGTGAGTATATTATCATTGTCAGTGTGATAAAAGCAGCATTTTTCTGTCAAAAGAACCATAAGTATATAAAGAATATTGTGTCACTGGATATCCACTATTCTGATGTGTAGCAGTGATAGAATGCATGCTATTAAAGAGACTTTGGAAAAATAGAGGTATAATTAATAATTCATATTGGCCTATTACATGTAATGAATTAATGGGAAATGGGAGGTTTATATACCTCTCAAATTTAGTAAGGGCTAAGTCACCTTGGTTCATATTCCCTAAGGCCTAAGATTCATGACACTTGTAAATAGCATTAATTCTTTAATAGATAAAGAATAACATATGGGTTTAAAAAATATATATGAGTAATCTCGTATAGCTCTAAAAGAAAAACTCATTACAAAACCTTTAGTGAAAAATCTATTAATCAAATACAAACATATTTGTTATTATATTTTATTAGTGAGACAATGCTTTTCTTAGACATTCCCCTTTTATAAAATATTAAATGATGGAATAACATAATATGATGTGGTAGATTCCATGAATGACCCTTCTGATAAATATATCTTTAAAAGCTGGGTAATTTTTTAGTGCTTAACAATGCATCCTTGAGTTCCAACAAATCAAAGACTTTAGAGGAAAATAACAAAGTAAAAATAAAAAACCCTGTGTGATAAGGTAGTCCTAAGCCAGCTTCACCTGAAAAGTCTATTTCAAAATTTAATGAATTTGACCTTAATTTTAATGATTGCAGAGTAGAGATGAAGGAAAGAAAGCTTGGAGCCCACTGAATATAGAAAGTATAATATCATAAACAATATAAAGCTCAGGTTACAGCAACCCCCTGTGTTTTAGCCACAAGACATGAACAAGCTGGAAAGGAAAACCTTCTGGCAGATCACAGACCTGTTTTTCAGGCTCATGATTTCTGGTGTGTTTTTGATAGTGTTTCTTAAGTATTTCCCCACTTCTTTAGCTTTGTGAAGTATTTTTTTCTTTTTGTTTATACATTTTTTTTGTTTGTTTTTCAATTACACTTGACATACAATATTATGTTAGTTTCAGGTGTACAACACAGTAATTAGATATTTATATAACTTATGAGTGATCACCCCAATAAAACTAGTATCCATCTGACACCATATATAGTTATTATAATATTATTGACTATTCTCTATGTATCAGGTGTGATCAAACAATATGGTGAATGTTTAAATAAAAACAGTAAAAGACACATCGGCATTAGTCCCACTCAACATACTCCTCCATGCTTCAAACACACTTATCCCATTGTTCTTGCCATTTTCTGAAGCAGTTCTGGAAGTCCTCTTTCGTGAGTCTCTTTGGTGCACTTTTGTGGCTGCCCCAATGTCCTGAATCAATTCAAAATGTTTACATTCCGTGGTCATTTTGACTTTGAGGAAGAGCCTCAGTGCCAGATCCAGTGAATAAAGTGAATGAGAGCACACTGTAATGTTTTTATTTGACAGAAATTGCCATACCAGAAGTGATGTGTGACATGGAGTCTTTCCGTTATGATCACAAAATACGGTGAAGGCTGCTGCTGAGTGCTGTCCAAAGGAAAGGCAGGGATCCTCAATACAGGAAATGGCACATTGAACCTTAGTAACAGCGTGTGACAAGTTTTAACTTGTGCAGTGCAGTCAGGTGTGAGTTATGGTTGAGAGAAGGTGTATTTTCAAGTGTGCCATAAATCATGCTTCATCATGACAATGCCCCGTGTCCCACATCACTTCTGGTACGTCAATTTCTGTCAAATAAAAACATTATTTTAAGGTGTCCTCATCCACCTTATTCACCGGATCTGGCACCATGTGACTTTTGGCCCTTCTCCAAAGTCAAAATGATTGAGGACATCGATGCAGCCATCAGAGCACAACTAAAGACACAAAAGAGGACTTCCAGAACTGATTCAGAGAGTGGCAAGAATGATAAGTGTATTTGAATTGAGGGGGAGTATTTTGAGAGGGGTTAATGGCAATGTGTCTTTTACACATTTTACATGTGTTTTAAATTTAAACATTCACCATATTTTTTGATCACACCTTATACTATATTTTACATCCCTAGACTGTTTTGTAACTACAAATTTGTACTTCTTAATACTTTCCACCTTTTCCTCCATTCACCCATACAACCTACCCTCTAAATCTGGCAAACATAAAAATGTTCTCTGTATCTATAAGTTTGATTTTGTTTTGTTTGTTTATTTATCTTGTTCTTTAGATTCTTCATATAAGTAAAATCATATGGCATTTTTCTTTCTCTGTCTGACTTACTCTATTCAGGATAATATCTTCTAGGTCCATCCATATTGTTGTAGATGGCAAAATCCATTCTTTTTTATGGCTTAGCAATATTCTATTGTATATATGAACTACCTTTTCTTTATTGATTCATCCATTGATGGACAGCTATGTTGCCTTTATATCTTGGATATTGTAAATAATGTTGCAATGAACATATGGATTTGAATTTCCCTCGGAAGTAGTGTTTTGTTGTCTTTGGATAATTACTTACAAGTGAGATTATTGGGTCCTTCTTTGTCTCTTGTTATAGCCTTTTTTTTTTTTAATCGTCTGTTTTATCTGGTATAAGTATAGCTATTCAGCCTTTTGTTTTTCATTTCCATTTTCATTAAGTATCTTTTTCCAACCCTTTACTTTCAGTCTGTATGTGTGTTTTGATCTGAAGTGAGTCTCTTGCAGGTATCATATTTAAGGGTCTTGTTTTCTTATCCATTCAGCCAACCTATCTTTTGATTGGAGCTTTTAAGCCATTTACATTTATAGTAAATTGTTGCTAGATTATTGATTATTTATTATCAATACATATATATTTATTGCAATTTTAATATTTATATTTTTTATTTTGTTATTTTTATTTTATTTTATTTTTTTGTGTTAAATAAATCCCTCTAAGATTTCTTGTAATTCTGGTTTGGTGTTTGTGAACTCCTACAGCTTTTTCTTGTCTGGGAAGCTCTATATCTGTCCTTTAATTCTAAATGATAGTTTTGCTGGGTAGACTAATCTTGGTTGTTTGTCCTTGCTTTTCCTCGCTTTGAATATTTCCTGTCAATCTCTTCTGGCCTGCAAAGTTTCTGCTGTGAAATCAGCTGACAGTCTTATGGGAGCTCTCTTGTAGATAACTAATTTCTTTTTACTTGCTGCTTTTCAGATTCTTTCTTTGTCTTTAAATTTTGCCATTTTAATTATGATGTGTCTTGGCGTGGGCCTCTTTGGGTTAATCTTGTTTAGGATATTCTGTGCTTCTCAGTCTTGTATGAGTATGTTTATTTCCTTCATCAGAGTAAGGACATTTTCTGCTATTATTTCTTCAAATAGGTTTTCAATTCCTTGTTCTCTCTCTTCTCCTTCTGGTACCCCTATAATATGAATCTTGGTACACTTGATGTTGTCCCAGAGAACCCTAAAAATATCTTCTTCTTTTTTTTTTTCTGGATTCTTTTCTTCTTTTTGTTACTCTGGGTGTTTTCTGCTACCTTATTTTCTAAATCACTGATTTGACCCTCTGCTTCATTTAATCTACAGTTGATTCTCTCTAACATAGTCTTTATTTCAGTTCAGTTATTGTATTCTTCATTTCTGACTTAAAAAAAAAAAAAACAACCACATTTTTCTATCTTCATTTTTATGTTTCCTATCTTTTTGTTGAAGGTCTCCCTGAGATTATCGAGCATCCTTATAACCACTGTTTGGAACTCTGAATCTGGTTGATTGCTTGCCACCATTTTGTTTAGTTCTTTTTTCTGGAGCTTTGTTCTTTTATTTGGGACATGTTTCTTTGTCTCTCCATTTTGGTTCCCTCCCTGTATTTGTTTCTATGTATTAGATAGGGCTGCTATGTCTCTTGGACTTAGCAGAGTGTTCTTATATAGTATGTGTCCTCTGGGTCCCAGTGGCACAGTCTTCCTGGTCACCTGAGCTAGGTACGCCAGGTGTGTCTGTTGTGTGGGTTGTGTGTACCCTCCTGTTGTAGTTGAGCCTGGCTGTAGTTTACATGTTAATGGAGGGGATTGATCCTCAGGCTGATTGGTTGTAATGACTGGCTCAGACTACAGTGGAGGAGATATTGGGCAGGGACTGAATTTACGGAGCAGCTTTCACTTGAACAGGGCTCTGGTGCCTAATCTGCCCTATGGGTGTGCTGTCTGTGAAGGCAGCTGAGTGGTGCTCCAGCTTGGTCTGAAGCCAGGCACTGGATCTGCTGGCCTCGGTAGGGGCCCCCACCATGGGCCAGGTTCAGCTGCAATCTGTGCTCTGTCCTGGAATAAGCCACAAAGCAACTCACTGATAGCCACCATCTATGCTGGCCTTGGAGGTGTCTAGGAGAGGCTAAGCTGTGAACTGAGGTGGGCTGGCACTAGTGCCCAATTTCAGGCTGCTTAGCGAGTGGTACCACACATGCCAAAACCAGGTGCTGCTTGTTTTGGGTTTGTGAACCTTGGGAGATTTTAGGAAATTCCACACCATGAGCCAAGGCAAGCTGTTTATATGGAAAAACCATGGAAGTGGCTTCGGTGGGCCATCATGTTGGGTGGGGCAGGGTCTCAGGGAATCACCAGGGCTGGGTGAACGAATTGTGTTAGCCAGATTAATGGAGACTCTGATATGGTGGTGACCTGCATCTGCATGCTGCGAGATGGGAGGGCTAAACAAAGAGACAATGGCTTCTGCCATCTCCTTTATCTGAGAGAAAGTTGATTCTTTAGTGCTCACCCTGAAGCCAGACAATTCATTACCTCACCATATGACCTTGTCACCCTTCAAGTTTCTTCCCCAGTGCTGGAGCTCAGAGCGTGTCAGCAAATCAGTCTATATGCAGGCCCTTTAAGAACAATGCCTGGGACTCCAGCAGTCCTTCATGTCACTCAGCCACAATCTCTACTGGTTTTCACTACCAGAAGTTGTGGCGTCTTCTTTCCCTGGCACTGGAGCCTTGAGATGGGGAGCCTGGTGTGGAGCTGGGACCCCTCATTCCACAGGGGGAAACTCTGCAGCTAAGATATTACCCCTCTCAATTTCTAACTGCCACACAGGGGTGGAGGATCAGCCTAATGTCTCTCTGCCCCTCTTACCAGTCTTGCAGTGGCTTCTTTTGTATGTTCATAGATGTAGGATTTTGGTTCAGCTAGACTTCAGGTGATTTTCAATGATGGTTCTATAGTTTAAGTGTAATTTTGATGTGGTCATGAGAGGAGGCAAGTACAATATTTAACTATTCTGCCATCTTGACTGGAAATCACCTTAAGTGTTCTTTTTCTTATCATAACTTACCTTTGAGCAATGGTACACGACTTGTTTCAATATTTGGTTCTGAATTTGTAAACTGATGTGTTTAGGTGTCTTAACATAATTACAGGAGGCTTCAGTAGGGAGCTATGAATTTCTGTAACATTTTGATATGCTTTACTGCACCTGACTTACATCTTGTTGAATAAAGCACTTTCAATTTATTTATAATTATATCTCAGGACAAGGCTGAACAAGAAGTAAACCTTTAAAGCGTATAAATAAAATTTTCTGTTTTGTAGTAGACATTGAGTAAGTAAAGAAAAAAATTTCAGTTGAAAATAAAGACCTTCAAGTCAGTTGTGTGGATTTATGACATAAATTTATAATATTTATATGGTTCCAAAACACATTGATAATTTCATTTAAGGTAGTCCTTAGTTAGTATTGATTTCACACAATCAGTGTAAGGCTATGGAATCCATTTCAGGAAGAAAGCATCTTCACATTGATCCTAAATATTTATGATGGATAACCAAAATTCATACAGCAATCAACTGAAGAAACAAAGAGAGTAAGTTTGCAAAAAAGACTGACATTAGCAACAAACAGATATTCATAATATGAGATTAATTTATTTGGATATATTTAAAGGATTTTAAGAACTAAATGAGAATATTGATATGATAAATTATCAGAAAAATATATAAAATAATACAAAAAGTATAACTTTGTAAAAGCCAAATAGATGATACTATATATATGTATATGTATATATATATATATAACTATATATATATATTTATCATACACATATGTTTGAAAAATGTAACAGTCAAATTAAATATTTAGTGAATTGAATAAGCAGCATATTTGACACAACTGAACAAAAAGATCAGTTAACTCGAATTTAAATTGAATTTAACCTTCAAAATGTAATCAAGAAAGTAAAATAAATTAGAAATATGAAAGAGAGATAAAGCAACATGTAGGATAGGGAAAGTTGATTTAACATATATCTGATTAGAGTTCCTGAAGGTCCTAGAAAATGAGATTTATTCACAGAAGTGATATTAAAAGGAACTGCAGAATTGTTAAGGAAACACACACACACACACACACACACACAAGTCACAAATTTTATATTCAGTAAATCCAATCCTTTTCAAGATGTATAATAAAATAAACCCACAACTCAATCTTAAAACATTGATCAAACTCAAAGAAAACATCTTAAAAAACAAACAAAAAAATGCTGGGCTGAGTGGGAATGGGGGTATGTTGACCACTGTGAGATCTGTTAAACTATATAATCCCCACACACTGAGCTGAACAAAATTTTTCTTTGGATCCTGCAATTGGAAATCTCGGTGTCAGATCAACATATTTTGCATACCATTCCTATGTCTGTGGAATTTCCCATATTTCTTAAATATCTCCTCAGTGTGGAAAACAGTAATTGAATTGCCATTAACTACAAATAAACAAATATGAATATAAGTACTGCTAATCAGATGTACTCATGCAAGTATTACATTAAAAAGGGAGAAATATGTTCAGGAAAGCATTGTGTGGATTTCATTTTTGCTGAGGAGATAGTGGAGGCTTCTTTTTTAAATTTATTGGGGTGACAATTGTTAATGAAATTACGTAATTTCAGGTGTACAATTCTGTATTACATCATCTATAAATCCCATTGTGTGTTCACCACCCAAGTCAGTTCTCCTTCCATCACCGTATATTTGATCCCTCTTACCCTCATCTCCCTCCCCCCACCCCCTTTACCCTCTGGTAACCACTAAACTATTGTCTGTGTCTATGAGTTTTTGTTTCTCATTTGTTTGTCTTGTTCTTTTGTTGTTTTTGGTTTATATACCACATATCAGTGAAATCATAGGGTTCTCTGCTTTTTCTGTCTGACTTATTTCGCTTAGCATTATAATCTCAAGATCGGAGGCTTCTTTTTACTCAGGGAGGTCGCAATTGAAGTCTTTATGGCACCTGGTGACCAGCATCAACAATTCAAGCCATTATGACTATTTTCCCATTGTAGTTAGGCCTTTGTTCTTAGATTCTATTCCTCCAAGCCAAATTCTATTTCACCTGGAGATTCTGTGAACCAGTAAATTCCATTTTATTAGGTTGTTGCAAAAGGTGGTTTAAAGTGTTGAAAATAATTTAAAAACTGCAATTACTTTTGCACCAACCTAATAGTATATAAAATTTATGACTGGCTTAAACTTGCAAGAGTAGTTTTTAATGTTTGCTTCTAAGAACACTGCTCATTATAGAAATTGACATTTATTGTGATGTCAGCTTTCAGACTCTAAGGGAATGAGAATCAAGGATAGGTCAACTGGTTTCAGTGAATTTAAAGAGCATGAAGTATCCCTCTAGTATTTGAGTATGGGAGTCTAGCAACCCATGGCAAAATGATTAATAGATAATTTCCTTTGATCATCTGTAATGAATTGTAAATTGAGAGCAAGTCCTTGGGAGATATAATTGGGTCTTTCCAAGAAAAAAGTCATAAAGTTCAATATGAATAAAAGAACTGACTAATTGGCTCTTTTAAATATATTGAAGAACTTGCAGAATGATCCTTTCATCAGTCTTAATTTCAACACTTAATTTCAAGAATGTTATGAGAAATGGGTACTTTCTATGATTATTCTAGTTATGGGCTAAAATAGCTGCAAACCACAAATAAATATCAAACTGAAAATAAATTTAATTCCCAGCCTCACTGTATCACTGATGTAACAATTGGCACACTGTTATAAAAGAGTGGGGTCTTGAGAACTGCAAAAGGAACACATATCAGAATTTATAAGCTTTAATTTGTAAGTATCTTAAACATCTAAATCCCTTTGACTTTCATTTCCATCATAAGAAATACCACAAGTATTTTAGTTTTTATTTTCTTTTTCTTTTTTTCTGCTCTACTAGAAAACCTTGAGACAATCTTGCTAAGGAGTACTCAATTCTCCACGCTTCACACCCAATGCCAGTCATTGTTTTTAAATATAACTAGAGTTAGATTCCAGTATTCCTTCCATGTGAAATGTCAGGTTTCAATTTTGAGGAGAGAACTCAAGTGCCAAAGAATTGCTGTTTTTATTGCTGGGGAAGGTCATCAAGAAGACGTCACTGCCATTTTGGCCCACAAGCTGGACCTAGGTGATTGGAGTTTCCACACTTCCTCCCCAGCGATTGGAATGTGCACTCTGCTTGCCTTCCCCATGCTGGAAGCTGCTCAAGGACACAGCCTTGAGATAGTAATGTGGTGATGAGACCATCTGGGCTGGCTACATGACTGAACCCAGTTAAAATCTGCATAGGTGACTGAACCCAGTTAAGGCCCCTATATAAACTTTTATCATTTGTCGGTGGGTACAGAAAAATACTTGATTTGCAGCTGCCCAAGACAAGCTTCATCAGTTAGGTTCCCTTGCTTATTAAACCTTCCACCTACCAATCTGGAGTGGTCTCCCTTTTTCTTTGGTCTCTCCCTGCCTTCCACATAAGGTGGCATATTCACATTATACCCAAAAAGCTTCCACCCTGGTTTGCAAACCAATATTTATATAAACCTATAAACCAAAATTCTGAAACTATGTATGTATGTTAATTGTATTAGAACAAAATGAGAGGAACATATTTTAGATGAGATTGAATTATTAGGCCAGAACAAATTAGCAGAAATTTTGGATGGACTCTGCTAGATTAAAAAAAAAAAAAAAATGTGAGTAGTTCTAATTATTTATTGGTAGGTTGACTAGAGCCTGGATTAAATGGCAGCTTACAATAAATGAAATTGAGATGTCAAAAAGTTCTCGGCCTAATATGGAGACAGTAGCCCAGGGATTTAGAGTGTAAGGAATATTGGAGTGCAATTACCATATCATCAGCTTATCCACCCCTCAACAATGATCTCCATGAGGCACAGAATTCACTCCTTTCTTCACGACTTAGAAGATACATTCTGAGAGGGAGTGCCAGCAACACCGAAAAGCATTTGTAGTGATTCTTTGCTGTGATCTAAGATACAGGCAATTATGTCATTAAAATAGATTACCAGATTTAAAATTTGACAGTGTTATGGGCTGAATCCATATGTTGAATTCCTATCTCCCAGTACTTCAGAAGGTGATTGCACTTGGAAATGGATATTTAGAGGAGCAATTACAGTAAACAAGGCTTACGGTTGGACCCTATGCCTTATACAAAGAGGAGACTAGAATACAGATACCCACAGACCAAGGAATGACCACATAAGTACACACTGAGAAGATGGACATTCTCAAGACAAGGAGAGAAGCATCAAAGGAAGCCAAATACGCTGAAAACTTGGTCTTGGACTTCTGGCCTGCAGGTTGTAAAAAAATAGATTTCTGTTGTTTAAGCCATCTATTCTGTGGTATTTTGTTATAGCAGCCATAGCAAACTAATACAGTTGGGTAGATGGATACTGGGCCAGCAGGAATTGATTAACTGCTTACCTACCAGAGACAAGAGGAATGTTTATTGTGATATTTAGCAGAAATAGAGTACAATCTGAGTACCCTGATTGAACTGGACTTTGGTAGTAGCAAAAAATATACCAGAGTCCCCAGAACTAAGATACATATATCAGAGCCCACTAAAGTCTTACTTGATATGTATTATTAGAAAAGGTTTGTATAACACGTTAAGCATCCTCAAATAATTCTTGTTAGTGATAACATAATGAAGGAAGAGAAAGTATACTTGAAACTGAATTAATAAAGGTGTTTGGGAGACTAAGTAAACCCTTATGGGAAAGATGTACATGAACTTACATCTTTCTGGAATGAAGGTTTGGATCACCCCATCAGATAACAATCAGCTGAAGCTCCAGCTGTGAACAAAGGGATATGAAGAGGATACTGGGGGGGAAAAAGGCATAAATACCAATTGTAGTCATGTGACCAGTTATAAAGCTAAGTACTGAATTGTTTACTCATATACTTTCCTTATGGTCTCATATATTTATGTATGAATCTTAAATAATTTTATTTTCCCTCAGTCTACTTCTAGTTTAGATACTTATTTTAGCAGTGTTAAGTTTTAAAATTTGCATATTGAATAAGATGACAAAAAATCAGATGAAAAAGAGGAAATATGGATATCATTCAGAAATCCTGGCAAATCAAATCCCAAATTTGGTTTTGAATCAGTAAAAGATGACACTTTGGGTTGTTCCGCTTTGCAGAAGTGAGTAATCACGGCCATTGCATTGCATAAATCTATATGGTATCCTCCATATTGTATTATATGTAAAAATTACCTTACAGAATGAAATGTGACTAAAGTGCCCTATTAAAGTCATATGCAACATGATGGCCTGGAAAGTCATCACATATTTTATTTTGGTGTTTAAAAGTGATAGTTATAATATATCAGAGAGAAATATCTTTTTATTTTTTTTACATTTATAACAGGACTTTTTTATTTTTTTATTTTTATATATTGTTATTTTTTTAATTAATTAGATTTATTGGGGTGACAATTGTTAGTAAATTTACATAGATTTCAGGTGTACAATGGGATTTATAGATGATATAATATAGAATTGAGAAATATCTTTTGTTGTTGCCCTGGTCGTTACCGTTTGGAAGTTTAAGTATGAAAGAAGGGTGTACAGGGATGTTGGACTCCAGGGAACCTTTGTTATGACTGGAGCCCGCTCACATCGGGGGACCACTCTTCATTATGAAAGATCTCCCTAGCATCGTTACAAGCTGGTGTTGTTCTTGTTCAGCATCTTTTGAAGATAGGACTCAGTTAGGTAGTTCTGGCACTCAATTCATTAGATACACACGAATGAAGTTTAGATTCAGAGAAGAGCAAATGTGAGAAAACGGTGCCCCGCCCACATGGAATCCATGATTTGGTGAGATGATGGGGCAGCAGTGGCTGAAGTTTTGTGCTGAGCCCTGGTGGCAATGTGTAACAGGCAGCATGAGGACAAAGTCAGGCGCGTGTCCTTCAAGCAGGATTTTCTGTCCCCATGGAGAGAATTGAATTGCCTAATATTTTCTGTAAAATTCTTTTTCCTTAATTATATCGGGTGGAGTTTGTTTTAGGTATGTAAGAGTCCTGACTCAAACAATACCTTCACGTTGTAGTATTTGTGATGTTGTTACCGTAGACTCAAAGGGCCAGTTTACCTGTGCACATCGAAGCCAAACATGACACAAACAGGAGTTTGCAGCAAATAAAGCAAAGGTTTACTTAAGGAGTTGATGCCAAGCCTGGAGACACAGGTGAGCCAGAGCTCTCAGACACCTGGCTCCCCGTTGGTCTCTAGTAGCTGGGTTATATATAGAAGGGACAGGTCATTAACCATGGTTACGGTGCAGTTGGCCTTGTGGGCTCTCCTGATTGATTGGGGCTGAGGCAGGGGTAATCCACCACAGCTTTGGATCCTGGTGTCCGTCATGGTACTGTTCAGTCAGGTTTCCAAGGGACGCCGTCCGTGGGTCCATTCCTCTTTCATGAGTCTGGAGCTGAAATAACGGAGACCAAGGTGTTATCTTCGTTTGACTAAAACCTTATTCTATTAGGGTGGTGCAAAAATAATTGCAATTTAAAAGGTTAAAAAGAATTGCAAAAAACCGCAGTTACTTTTGCACCAACTTAATACGGTAGTTTGAGATTTGGTTATTGTATCCTGGTCATGGTTGATACACCGCAAGCTTTACTCTTAAGTGAGTTTGATGCTGACCAGAAACTAACGTCCTCAGGGCTTAACGATTAAAGGAGCGGACATACAGCATATATACAAGTAGAAGGATCGCGTGGAAAGAACGCAAGTGATCATAGTTCTTTTGTCAGGCTAGACAAAGCCAGCTTGGATTAAAGCAGAATGCATGCTAAAGACATGAAGTTCATGTGTGTGGTTACAATGTGAGCAGTAGAGCTGAACAGCCCAGATATAGAGTAGCAAATTATGTTACACACGATTTATATTATACATATAATTATACTGACACTATAATTTCTATATATTTGGAAAAAAAGGAAGATAAAGATTTGAATCCATCTCAGTAAAAATATGTTTTATCAATCACTAAACATCTTATCTACCTGTGTTTTTCATCTTTTAATTTTTTAATATAAATACCATCACTACTGGCATATGCATTCATTCATATTAGGAATATGGCTTGAATAAATGAAGCAGAAAATTGACAGATAAACTGTTATCAGATTTATCCTACTGGCACAATTCTCCCCAAGACACAAACTTATTTTATTTTACTTTTTGACAATTTGCCTTCTTTTAGTTAAATTCTACTATTTACACAGTTTAATGGCAGGTTATCTAATAGAAGATTAACAGCCAACTATCATATAGTATTTAATTATGTTTTACTTCATGTGCATAAATCTAATGTTCTGATGTTCTGTACTTATCCCAATTGAATTATTTTTAGATCTGGTTGATAAACTACATTTCAAAAATTGTAAACATGGATACATAATCTTTGTGGAAGTTTTTCAAATTAATTAAGCAATTAACACACCATATGTGACAGTCTACCAATATATGTATCAATGAAGTAGTATCTGTGTGTGTGTGTGTGTGTGTGTGTGTGTATACATGTGTGTGTTGGGAAGTAAGAATGATCAGGAAGATACAATATGAATACTAATCTGTTTCTTTTTATTTAAAATTTCATGATATCTATAAGACTGTATAATGAAGGGATAACATGTATTAAAGGCTATGTTATACATCTGGAATCTTTAATGCCTCTCTAGATCCTTATTAATGAACGAAAATATAGCTAATATAAATTAGCATATCCTTTATATTTTATGCAACTGTAATGCTATTAATGGGCTTTTATAATTAAATATGTTACAGTCATACGATATTAAGCCAAAGGTACAATCCAATTAGCCTTTAGAAGAAAAAAATAGTTTAGAAAAAATATTATTTCAATATATTATTATTCAGAATTATAGAAATGTAATTTAAGTTAATATTTTAAAACACATCAGCTTAACGTTGTCCAAATTTTAATAAAATTATTCTCCTTTTAAAGATACGAGGAATTGCTGCTGTTAGCCCCAAAACCTTTTGGACAAAGTAGTTTTCAAATACATAAATTAAATGTAAGAAGTTGTAGTTTCCTTTTTTAAATGTAGGCATTCTGATTAATAAAAAAATAACAAAAAAACTTTTATTCTCTGTTTGTTATGTATATTTCTCAATTCTACTGTCCAGTCATACAATAAAGCAGATTCAATAAAGTAAGATAGGCAAAGGGGTGTTTCCCAAACATATGTCCACTTTGTCTACATATCATTGTATGTCTGCAATTACAAAACAAAGAAAAAAACCCAACCAACCAAAAAACAAAAAAAGCAATAAGTGATATAATGTACTTCTTAAAGTGTGGTGCAAACCCAATATTTCAGGCATATAATTTTCAAAATAGCAAATTTACTAGCGTCTTTAATATTTAACTTATCTTGTGTGCAAGGGAAGAAAATTTAGAGATTCTTGTGCTGTCTAGTTTCTACTGTAACAGAGAAATGTGTATTCTATAGTTCCAAGTTTATTATACTATGTTTGTAAAATTACAAATAGTAAACAATGAGCATATAAGGCTTTCAGAGTTTAAAAATTACATTCCAGAAGAAAACATTAATTTTATGGAGTACAAAATGTCTCAAGATAAAATAAGTACATTTTCACATATTTTCATAAACACAATGATTGTAAGATACAGAACACAATAATCGGATACTCTATCAATTATTCAATATAATTCTTTTGGATAACTTTAATGTTCTCTTATTGCACTTGTATAAACATATTGTTCCATATTTCTAGAATTCCTGTTACAAAGTTGCTCTTTAAAAAAGCTTGTGGTTTCTTAGTTACTTTGTTCCCAGACTTATGGGAAACATTTAATCTTTCACCACTAAGTATAATGTTATTGGTATTTATTTATTTATTTGCTTACTTGCTTACTTATTTATTATTTATTGTTGTTTTTTGTAGATTCCCTTTAGCAATTGAAGGACATTCTTTTTATTCCTAATATGATGATAATTTTTTTCTAATGAATGTGCACTGAATTTTGTTAAGTGCTTTTACTGTATGAATTAATACAATCGTGTTTTCTTTCTTTACAATGTTGATATGGAGATTATATTGATTCATTTTGAAATATTAAATTATCCTTACATTTTCAGGATAAATGCCACTTGATTATGTTTTATTATATTTATATATTTATACATTATAATATATTTATGTTTATTACATATTATACATAATTATTTATATATTGCTAGAGTTTATTTGCTAACATATTGGAGGGGAATCTGCCCATCGATTTATGATAGATACTGTCTCTTTTCTGATAATGCCTTGTCTACTTGTGGTATTAGAGTAACACTGACCTGCCAATGTGTGGTGTAAGTATAACCTCCTCATTAAATATTAGAATTTATGAAGTATTTGTGTTATTTCTCCCTTAATCATTGGGTAACACTGAAAATTTTGAAGGCTGTCAAATAATTTTGAATAGAATACAACAAAATTTAGAGAACACATTTACAAAAATATCAAACTATTATTGGACACTTGTTTCAAGTATGTTAATTTTTTAAGTTTTAAACATTCTTGAAATCTGATTGATGATAGGCATCTAAGAAAGTGTTTAGTGAAATGTTTATTTTTAACTCAAAATAAGCATTTCTACAGATGATCTGTAGTTCAGTTCCTTTGAATGTATATTTACACATGCATGTATATAAAGGTATATTTCTTACATTTTATAAATCTGTCAATTGCTTATTTTGGATTAGCAGAATATCTTAGCCTGTTCAGATGCAGTTGTGAATAATGTGTGTACCAGAACCAAGTCTAAATATATTTCTGCTCCATAGTTTTCCAAATTTAGCAAGGCCATTGTGCTTTACAACGATACTGTGTATATACTGTGACTCCACTAAAATTGTAGTCACAGTATCACCCCAAAAACAAATACATTTTTTCCTTAACATTGAACTTCCAACTTTGTTTATGAAATCATTCATAAAAATATCTGATATTTCACCTTCAAAATAATGAGTTTCTAAAATGTAAACATTGATTTCATGAATTGAATGAAAAATGCCTATTAATGGAATTCATGTGACTTTTTACTTGAAACACATATAATAAAACTAGCTGAATATAACCATTTGTTAAGTTCTTGTGGAGCTGAAAATTTCACAATCTTCACTTTTGTATTTTCCAAATTAATTTGGAGGAAGTCTAAAATAAGCCTAATTAATTTAGGAAAACAGTCATTTGTTCAAAATAAAAAGTCATTTCACAGAGTAATATGTAAATGCAGTTCCACAGATGTATATGTCAACTTTTTTGTTTTCAGGCAAATTTTATTCCTAAAAATTACTAACTTTTGAATAAGTTCCATTGTTTCTATAGGAGATTTGTGTGTGTTATGTAGTTCACATGTGATTTTAGATCTCGACAGAGACAGAGACATGATAGTAGATGGTTAATGTCAGCATACATTTTGTGCAAATTACGTGTTTATTTTGAACAGTTTGGAATAAAGGAAATATATGAGTAGTTCTTGATTTTTGTTAAGTATGAACTGTAGTGTTCATTGCTTCTAAAAGCTTTATCTAAAAGTTAAAAAAAATATCACCAAATACAGTTAATAAATAGTCGTAGAATTAATCTGTGAAACAAATGACACAACAATTATAATAAAAGAGCTCATACTATTTCCTGTATGCTCTCAGGCAGGACTGTTTGGCTCTTTCCCCTTAAGCCCCCACCTATATTTCACATAGACCTAACTTATAATGTCTCATATCTCACATGGATCACAGGCCTGGCAGGCCATAGCATACCTAGCTAGCACACGAAGTGCCCAGCTGGGGTAGGTGGCAGCATTTACTGGTTAGTATTCCTCTCACTAACACCCACGATTCACAGGTCTTACTCAACCCAAGCACCAATGTCTGAGTGCACTTCATTTTATCTGTAAGTTCACCACATGGGAAAGTCTCCTTATCCCATTCTGGCTTACTGTAATATACAATAATAATACCTCATTAAAATGAAAAATCCCATCAAGGGCTCAACTGAAGAAGATATTGGGACAGCAGTATTAAACCAGTACAATCCCAGGCAAACCAAAACATTTGCAATTTCTTATATGAACCTTCATTTTCCTTTCTCTTGACTACATTTTCATTATTTTTATGTTGTTACAGTTTATAGCAAGAAGAATTTTTATAGGTGAAATTAAGTCTTAATTAGTTTGATTGTAAGTTTATTTTAAACTTTGAAATTAACAATAAATTAATGTAAGCTACTTTGACTGTAAATGTGGTAAATGCAAAGCCATGTAATGTTTGAGTCCGTAGACTCTCATATCACATATTCACTGAATACTTGATAGTTGAAGGAGAAATGTAACTAAGAAAACCAAGAGAGAGAGTAGGTTGGTGAGTTTTGAAGGTGAGGCATTTTCAGTTATTAATTTATATGCTTAATACATATTTTTTAAATGCTTACACCCTTTAATTACATCCATACATCTTGTTAATAATACTATGTGTCACAGAGGATGTATTTCTATTTGAAGGTCTTTATCTCTGAACTCCATGAATCACAACTATCATATGATTTGTTTTTCTTTCCTTGCTTCACGGTCATAATCCTGGGAATTTTTATAGTCTTCTTTTGAGCACCAACTCTTTTAATGCTTTTGTTTTTGTTTTATTTCTTTGTTGTTGTTTTCACTAGAGTCCATTTTTGAATATTTCTATTCAGGAAGAACCTATCTACTTGCAGACTAAAAATATTTTTATGTTTCTGTTCATATTTGAGTGATCACTTAGCTGGATGTAAAACACTATAATCAAAATACTTTCCCTCATAATTTTGTGGGCATTGTTTACTGGTAGATATAAGGAGTTTGATACCAATCAGATTCTGATTTTTAAAAATAATTTGAAGGAATGTGTCTGAGCACATAGATATTAATAATTTATTTCTGAGGCAGGATAGATAGCCTTGAAATTGACAACCCCTCTAGGATACAACGTGAGGCACCTCACTGGTTACACAAGTAACAAGTGACTGTATCTACCACCTGCAGCTGGAGAAGAACAAGAACCAGTTTCATCCAGCAGCCTGATCCCTATGACTGGGACCTATTTTTAGCTATAATTAATGTCATTATAAAGTCATTTGCATTGCAGTTACTACAACTCCCATCATGCACCTGACAGCATGACAGTTCCAAAGGAACCAAATAAGACAGAAAAAGTGGGAAATGAAGGGCTCTCCCAGAGGGAAAAGATGAATGAACCAGGTCAATGGGATGTCACCTATTCCCTCCCCAGGAGGTATAAATACCCCTGATTGTGACTTCCTCAGTGCAACTTATTCTCTGAGTTCACCTGCACTTTCCTCTCAAGTGTGTTGTTTCATTTCCACTAAATCATTTTTGCTCTTCTGTATCTGTCTCACTCTTGATTTCTTTCTTGTGTGGAGATAAGAACTCACCACAGCTCTGGGTTGAGTCCTCCCTTGGACATCCCCGTGAGCTTCTGGTGACAATCAGATTTATACTTGTTTCTTTCTTTGATCTTTATATGAAATAATCCATATTACATTTATATTTTCCTTCTTCATTTGTTCTATTCCATGGTGGCATTTTTACTATGAATGGATTATAGTTTCTTGTTTCTTTCCATGTCTCATACATTTTGTTGTTGAAACTGAATATTATAAATAATAATAATGATAATATGTAGCATCTCCAGTAATCAGATCCCCTTCTTCTCAAAATTGTTTTTATTTTCCAGGACCAAGATTACTTACCTGGACCAATTCTATAAGGTCTGTATTGCTCGTTGTGTTTGGCCACTGAAGTATCTGCTTAGTGAGCTTTGTGATAATTAGATAGAGACTGACTTAAATGCCCTGAAGGAGTAAGTTTCTATCATTTCTGAGGGGTTCTGTGTGTGGTTTGGGTAGCTTACAGCCCAAAGCTTACAGACTTCATTAGTTGCTTGCATAGAATTTTAATGTCAGCCAGAGGTTTTCTTAGTTCCCTTCTTGGCATGCACACAGCACTTCAAATGTTTGTTGCCTTCTAGATTTCTAGGAATGTTTTGGAGCTTTCCAAAGCCCCTGATGGACGTCTTATTCCCCAGTTTTTCCTTTTAAGGGTTTGGGTCAGCTTCTTGTTTATTCCAAATGGTTTTGCCTCCTCAGACAACTGTAATGTTAAATAAATGGTGCCAATTTTTATTTTGACAGATGTCCTGGGAAAAGGGATGTTCTGTCCCCAGCACGCTCTGAGTCAGGTCTGTAAGGACAAGTGTTGTGAATTGAGCTTTCCCAGGCAGGTACAATATTCAGAGGGTGGGGCTTATGAGGGCATTCCTAACCTGTTCCGTCCTCCACACACTTCTAAGTTGATGGTTTTTATAGCCATCATGGTTGTGAGGTTGCCACTTTGCAAGGCAAGGGAGAAAGGTAGGTGTAGGTAACATACCACATAATACCATAAAGCCTGCTGATTTTATAAAGATGAATAAACACTCACAGGATTTTTATAAGATTGTGGTTAATTTTCAGAGTTCTGAAAAACTTGAGTTTAAATTTTTTTTGTTTTTTGTTTTTCTGCAGGGGTAGCAGATTTTAGGAACAACTTACTTTGCCATTTTGGAAATGCTTCCCTCTCAGTTTGACTTAATTTGCATTTCCCAGATTACTAGGATAGAGGACTTTTTATATGTATATATTGCTGTTTTGAATTTTTTCTAATGAGAACTGCATAATAAAAAATTCAGCTTGTTTTTATATCCTATTGAGTTGTTGGTCTTAGTTTTATTTACTCCTGTTTGTTTCTATTTTACACAGGATCTGAGTCCCCAGTTGGTTATAAAGAGTTATAAATCACTTCCATTACGTTGTGACTTGCCTGTTTTCACTCTCTAAGTTTTTGATGAACAATTCTCATTTTTAATGTAGTAAAATTAATCAATAATTTCTTTTATAATTAGTACATTTTCTTTTTCTGCTTAAAATGTCTTCTATACTAAAATTATAAAAAATATTTTATATAACTTTATAAAATATTATAACTTTGCATTTTACATTGAGGTATGTAATATACTTGGAAACAATTTTCTCATGTAGTTTGAGATACAAATACAATCCATTTTTATATGGATACACTTTTTCTATAACCATTTACACGTATTTAGAAATATTTATTTTACCCACTGTCAAGCAGTGTTTTCTGTCCTATATCAAGGCTCAGGATATGCAACATATTATGAGCACTCTATATTATATTCTATTTGTTTATCTATCACTGCAACAATGCTAGACTATCCTAACTAATAGATGTTTATATGGTGGTTGTCAAAAAAATGTATCCAAGTGCACACTTTGGTCAACATTGCTCAAGCAGTAGTTTGCCGTAATCAGAAGTGTCTGGACGCCGATGGTAACCACTTTGAACACCTCTTGTAATTGCAGAAGTCAAATGTAACTTGTATTCATCTTTTGTTATCAGTATATATTGAGTATTACAATTTTAATACAGTTTTCCTTTCTTAAAATGTGTGTACTTTTTTTGGCACCATCTATACTTGCTTATATTTGATATTTTTTAGTCTGATGAAAGAGAGACCAAAAGCTTCTAAGGTTTTAAGCCAATGAAGGCCATGTTTTTATGAAAGAAGTTGAAAAAATATTGGAGATAGGAATATAAGGATAATATACTATGTTAAAAACATTATCATATAGAGCTTAATTCCATTGTCTCATCATACAATTTTTTTCAAATGAGATCATCTAAGTATCCCATTATCTTCATTGACTTCATTCCTTAAATAATTAATAATTGTCAACAACAATTTTTCATAATTACATCAAAAAATGTTTCTCTTATTCAAACTTATAAAATAAATATTATATTTAGAATTATACATAGTTATAAAGAATTGATACTCAATAACAGTTTGTTCAATAAATGAAGAAGCTTATAATTTCAGTTCATGAATTTGGAAAATATATTTTTACTCTGGGTTTATTGTTAATGTGACCTTTCATATGTTTTTTTAATAATTTTCATTACTAAAATTTTCTTAACATTTTACTTAATATTAAAATGACATTTCCAAACATGAAAGCAAATTTTTGATGCAATTCACTGTTATATACATATTTGTCATTGCCATTATTTAGTCTCTTCAAAGATTTTTTTGAAATATGGCTTTATTTGAATAAAAGTAGAAAGTAACTTGATGGATAAGATAAATACTAACAGAAAAATAATCCTTGTTGGATAGAAGCATTTGATCATCAATTTGAAGAGTGTCGTCTATTGCAATATAAGTATGGTATCTAAAATGCCTTTATAATTAAATCAAATATAATTAATGCCTTTATTTGGCAATGACCCCCAAACTCTCTACTCAAACATAATTAATAATTTTTATTAATAATACATGTTAACTTGGCTAATGGTATAGTCTTTAAGTTCCATCTTATATAAATTTATTTTATGTAGTTGTGTTTAAGTTATGTCAATCCTAAAAAAAAAAAAAATGTATATAAATTGGTAGAAAGTCAATATATCCTCGGATGTTAAAAAATAGTGTGTACATTATAGGTAAGCATTATAGGTAAGCATTATAGGTAAGCAAAATAGTGTGTACATTATAGGTAAGCATTATAGGTAAGCATTTTTTTAAAGCATTTTCAAATTTTCACAGGAGTGTCTCAAGCAAAGCAGTGTGGGCTCTAGAAACAGACTGAATTCAAATTACGCTATCCTGTCATTAACTATGTGACGTGGACAAGTGGTTTAAACACTCTCTGTCTCAGATTTCTCATTTGTAATATTGGGATAACAATAATTCTTATTACATAAAATTACAATGGTTGTTAATAAAATAATGTATAAAATGCTCTTAGAATAGTAAGGATTCAATGAAAGGTTACTAATTTTAGTAGTAGTATTCTGGTGATAAGTTTCAATAAATCAGGCACAGCTTTATATATTTATGATAAATTTAGGTAAGTAAAATAGAATTATCACGCATAACCAGAAAGCATTCATGTTTGTTCTGTTTATACAAGCAGCATCACTGCTTAGGTGGTGTTTATTATTCACATACAGATATGCTTGGAAGTGGGAGATATGACACTCCTACATGAAACAAATAGACAAATATTAAATTCAATATTATTTACAGAATTTATTAATTCCTATAATTTCAATAAATATTAACTTGATTTTTACAGTTATTTCAATGAAAAGCTCTATATTTCACACACACACATATGTATATAAATCTATTTTCAGTAATATTAAAATATAAAATCCCATTATATCATTACAGCATCTTTGGCATATTTTAAAGTTATTTATCTCACCAATGTTTTAAAAATATATTCTTCTGAATCTATAAATAAATTGAAGAATATTGGTATAAAAATATGAGAAAAAATCAGGAAATCAGGAGCAATAATTTGTAGACAATTAAATTATCCATCCATTAGTTTTAACATTTTAAGAGAGCAAAATTTTAATGGAGACAAATAAGACTGCAGCAATTATGGTGATTTTTCTGTCTTGTGAATTCTCTATCATGCCTATGATGACACGGGCACAGGGAAATTATTTTAAAATTGTTTTTATATGTTTATTTTTTTGCATTAATTGTGCAGTAAACAGAATAGGTACGGAATAACTTTGTAGCATTTCTACTTCTATTATATAAATGGAATATGGTGACATTTATGTTTTTCTTCCGTCATTTTTACAACACCCAAATTAACTACATGGTCAAATATCATTTCAAGGAATTAATACAAAATAACATAATTGAATTCTGTCTGACCCACACAGTAATGTCTGTCCTGTGAATCACGTCTGTGCTCTTTCTTAGCGTGATTTAATTTTAAAAATTGTAAGCTAAGAATTATTTTATTTCTAATTATCATTTTTTATTAGTTTCAAGTGTACAAACCAATGTAATAAGCATTTATCGTTTATATTCCTCACACAGTGATAACGCCCTCCCCCCATCTACTACCCCTCTGACATCACATACGGCCATTACATTACCACTGTCTCTACTCCTAATGCTGTACTCCACTTGTAAGTGTATATATATAAAATTGTAGTTGGCATTTATTACTGTTCATCAGTTTCAGGTATGCAGTGCAGTGATCAGTCATCTACATCATCCCTGAGGTGGTCTCCCTAATGAGACAAGTGTCCATTGGATACCCTATAATATCTTTATAACATTATTGATTACATTCCCCAAATTGATTTTCATATCCTTGTGGCAATCTTGTGGTTACCGATTGTGCTTTCTAATCCCCTCACCTTCCCCCTTATTCCCACTCCCCCTCCCATCTAGCAACTCTCAGTTTTTCCTGTCTCTGAGGCTGTTTCTGATTAGTTCGTTCATCTATTCTTTTCTTTAGATTCCACATATAAGTGAAATCAAATGGTATTTGTCTTTCTCGGTCTGACATTTCACTTAGCATAATGTTCTCTAGGTCCATCCATATTGTTGCAAATGGTAACATTTCATTCTTCTTTATGGCTGTGTAATACTCCATTCTATAAATGTACCACGGTTTCTTAATCCAGTCGTCTAGCAATAGGCATTTTGGTTGTTTCCATGTCTTGGCTATTGTATATAGTGCTGCAATAAACATAGGGGTGCATAAATTTTTTGGAATTAACGTCTTTCTCTAGATAGATACCTAGGAGTGGAATTCCTGAGTCGTAAGGTAGTTCCATTTTCAGTTTTTTGAGATACCTCCATACCGTTTTCCATAGTAGCTGCGCCAATCTGCAATCCCACCAACAGTGCACAAGGATACCAAAGGGAAAATATTTGTGTGTGATGTAAATTGATCTTGTTCGTATTTATATGACCCTATGCATTTATCAGAGATGATAAAACTATGTACTAAATTGTAAAATTTACTGTATCTAAAAGTATCTTAATTTTTTAAAGGCTCTAGGATATTAAAAGACAAAAATGAGATAACTTATTTCTCAAGGATTCAACTGTAAGAAATCCAAAAATGTAATTGACATATTGGTGAAATCAATGGCCAAGAATTGCTAAAGTAATGGTTTTGTCAAGGCCATCTTTGAATCCTATATTTTATTCAGCTAAATTTTGTTTTTATTTTTCCTCTCCTGTGCTGGCATTCACTATTCTGATGAATAGTTGGTATCAAAATATTCCTCCTCAATTCTTCAACTGCCTCAGTGCACACGTTTGTTTTTACTTTTAATTATTCAGTGCTTATCAGTAGCATATTGTTCTGTTTTTACTCCTATTTTCCTTTATATACTAGTGATCTATACAAATAAGTCCAAGTAAATTAGCTCTGCTAATACCTTCTGGAGCACTGTCCCTGAAACTACAAGCTGCTAATATAACACAGTGAATTTGATAACCTCCAGTGCTTCAGGACAGGATAAAATGTGAGCTGAATATTTTCGGCATTTCTACTTTATTCTCTATTCTTTCAATGTCCTTTCTTCACTGGCTATTTCCTTTCTCCTCCTTAAAAAAATTTCACACAAGGAAACTATAAACCTGCTGCAGTAATCAAGTTATTACGGCTCATTGCTCACTATTCTCTGGAGTGTTTCTATGCAAAATATTTAATCAAATAATTGTGCACTAATTAAGAACCTAAAAGTAAGGTGGTAGTGAATATAAAATTAGATAAACTGGAGGCATTAGTGTGCTCAATATCTGTGTACTAAGCAGAAATTTATATTCTCTTATCCTATAATTTATTCCATATTATTTTCAATCTTATTATATGTCTTTAGACTTCCTTTATAGGATATAGTCCATCTTTTCTATCTTGATTAATATTTTAATTGTTGGAGTACAGTATTCTGTTGAAAGCAATCACACAGTTTGATTGACAGAGTTGTTCACATATTCTACATTCTCACTGATTTCGTCTCTTTTTTATAATAGTTGTTCAATGTAATACGGTATGTTTAAAAATACTAAATTTTAATGAATTTTAGATAGCTAGTACATATATGTTGTATACATACATACATACATACAGATACTACTTTTCAGATAGTTATCAGTTTTGAAAGAATTGAAAGCAACCACAAACCACCTACTTCAATTCTCTCGAATTTCAGATGAGGCTAATATCAGCAGAATTTTCATATAAATATATTGTTATTTTTTATTGTGATATAGGCAAACAGCCAAGACAGAAACTATGTTGCCCAAAATTAAAGGGTTTATTTAAAAATAAAACCAAATTTTCTAAAAGCAATTATTTTATGCAATTTGGATAAGCCATCTGTATTTTATGTAATGTATAAATGTACATATATAAATAAAACTCAATCGTTATATTTCTATGTTATTTATATATCAACATTTCAAAATACTCATATATATGCTTATATAAATTTGTCTTCATTTATATGTACATATTTTTCATTTTTATATACACTTAAGTTCTATGTGTATGGGAGTGCGCATGCACGCATATGTGTATATATTTGTCCAAAAGGATGCATGTCATATTTTTTATAGTACAGCACTAAAATTTAAATCATAAAACCTAGAGTCTAGTTTTAAATTTGTGTTTTGGTATTAGACAAATCTTACATGTTTTTGACTTTAGAGCTTCACCTATATTATGATAGAATTGAAGTAGGTAATTTTTATCAACTCTAAAACTCATAGTTTAGGAACACTCACTATGGTTTAAGCCTGTTCCAAGTTGTATGAATTAATTTATTTATATAAAAGATTTACGTATCCTCACCTATTATTTATGTAATGATCACTGTTATCATTTTCATTTTACAAATGAAAAAAATGAATTCAGAGAATTTGTGTATCTTGGCCAAAAATCATATGTTTTGTAAAAAGGCAAGTTGGAATTGAATACAAGCAAGTATCTCTCAGGCTCAGTCCTTAACTACTATGTGATGCTGAGTATACAAAAATACATCATCAAAAATATCCAAGGATTGGCTGTGCTTAATTTTCCAGTGTCCTCCTTCTGTTTATTTCTGAGTTAAGACTGGAATATACAATTTCCCTGAAAATAAGACCTAGCCAGACAATCAGCTCTAATGTATCTTTTGGAGAAAAAATTAATGTAAGACCCGGTATTATATTATACTACATTATATTATATTGTATTGTATTATATTATATTTACCTGTATTTATATCATATTATATTATATTATATTATATTATATTATATTATATTATATTATATTATATTATATTATATTATATTATATTGTACCTGGTCTTATAGTAAAATAAGACTGGGGCTTACATTAATTTTTGCTCCAAAAACACATTAGAGCTGATTTTCTTGGCTCAGTTTTATTTTCAGGGAAACACGGTAAAAACCTAAGAACATTACATTTCTAAAGAAGTCAGTATTATTTCAATGTTTATCTGCAATTCACTACCTCACAAAGGTGTTACTATAATCAAATGACTAGCTACTTATTTTAGTTTTATTTTTTAATTACAGTTGACATACAATATTGCATTAGTTTCAGGTGTATATACAACATAACGATTAGACATTTATTTATTCATTTTAATATGAAAGGATTAATAAGGCTTCTACACCATACTCTTTTTTTTTTTATTAGTTGACTCAATAAATATCTTAGTGAACACTGAAATAATTATATTTGGATTATATTTTAGTTAAAGTTTTACAAACAATTTTTGAAAATATGTTATATTTTTATGAAACTTTTGAGATTTCAAAAAGTTTTACAGAATTCCACAGATGCCTTTAGTAATTGTACAAGTATTGTCATTTGTTGCCAGAATAAAAAGCATTATGATCTTATAAATTTACATTCTAAAAGCAGATATGTGCAATCAAAAATGCATGTGGGTTTTTCAAAGCACAACATTTTAATGTGAAATAATAATAGTTAATAAACAAAATAATTTATATTCTACTAAATATAAACCCAACTTCTTTATATTAAATAATTTTTGTTTTTACTTAATTCAATTAAGCTAAAGTATTAAATTGAAATCAACAAAAATCTACAAACACTTCACATTTTACGTCTAATTTTATTGTTGCGTCATTAGAATTTGTTTTAATTTTGATGCAAAGCCAAAATTGAGCTATTATAGGAATGCAAAAAATAACTCAATGTTTACAATGTCTAACACCATGAATAGATTTCCTCAGTTACAGTGTTCTAGGAAAATAAACAACTTTTCTATAGGAACTCTTGGACGGTCATAATGCTCTTTAGACTACTGCCACTTGGGTCATGTGAAAACATTTGTGGGTCACCATTTATAACTGTATGTGTGTATGTGTGTGTGTACAGGTGTATATAAACATATATGCATACGTGTGTGTGTATCACTTGTGTGTTTATATATGTTGCATTTGTATATGTATATTATATATACACATACATATATGTGTATATATATATATATTTATCCAAAGTTATTGAAATAAATAATTGTTTACTGTTTGTAAAAACCAAATTTTATTTGTATCTGGAATTTCTTACTTTAGTGTTTTAAGCTCAAAACACTTGTGTTGCCAGTTTTCAAAGTGATACAGTACCACTCTCAATTCATAGAGGAATAGACAGCAGGGATGGAATGCATAAAATAAAACAAGGACTTGAAAATCAGTGGACAAACAAAACAAAACAAAATAAATTAAAAAAAAGAAAAACAAAGTAGAGAAAGTGATGATGTAAGCTTGGGATGGAGGGGGGGGGTGATAAATGCTAGAGAAAAAAATTGCCACAAGCAAGATTTACCATAATCTCTCAATAAAGGCTTGCATGCAGATATCAAACCTGTCTGTGATACCTGAGCTCAAAGCATTTTTCGGGAGGTCAATCCTCAGAGAGAGGATGATCTGGTAATTCATTGTAGGAGGATTCAGATCTCATACTATGATAATGAGAGATAAGATGATAAAATGAGGTGATGAGATAATAGTAAAAACAATGAGAGGAAACAAAAGAAACAAATCCAGGAAATATGCATGAAAGTGTTTAGATAGAAAAATATGTCTTATGATATTTACACAATAGGGCTTTTTGGTCTTTAGGGTAGTTGCAGAATGTGTTTTATATCCTAATAACGCACAGGCATTAGAGATTTTCACTAGTAGGATTTCTAAAAAGTTTACTAAAAATTTCCAACTTTCCAAAATTTCAAAGGGAAACCATGGGTTTCATTTTCTCCAAAGCAGTGATGCAGGCAGATAGGTTTTGTTGTTTATAATCCTAAACAAAGCATGGTTTATTTGGTTTCAGATGGGGGACAAAGGGTGATACAATGTGAGGATTTATCATCTTGTAATTAAAATCTGGCTCACATTTGTATATGGTTTCAGAATTGAATTGATAAATTCCAAATTATAGCTTATTTAGTTTTAATTCTCCCATTTGGTTGTTTTCCAGTTGCTGAATTATGACTATTTGTAACAAACTTTTTCAATTTTCTCACTCATTTCTCTGCCTGGTCAGGCAGGTGATACAAAATAACTCCTAAATTACACAGAAACCAGAGACCAGCAGTTTGATTTATACATTGTGCTCTCTACTTGTAGACACAGCATCTTTGACCACTACAGACACTCAGATTCCCTGAAAATACTGAGGTGAGTTTATCTTACCACATTAGAAAGAAGAAAACATTGGCTTGTTGTCCCCACTACATGGAGGAAACAAAGAAATATGTTCTGACAGCAAGAATGTTTCTTTTTTTAATGTTTCTTTTTTTCTAGGAAGCAAGAAAATGTTTCTTTTTAAATGTTTCATCAAAAGTATTTAAGAATCCCTTTAAATATGGCCTTTATACCATAGCACTAATAAAATCAATATGGTTGCTGATATTTTTTCCTATTTTTTTGTTCATGTTCATTTTTACGTATTTCTTGACACAGTTATGCTTAAGAGGACTAATTGACTTGGAATGTGATGCAAGATGAATTTAAATTGTGTTCACTATTTGGAAAATCAGAAAAAGAGCCTCTACTCACAAATCCATACCCTTTAATAGTTTAATTGAGATAATCTTGATTAGAATAGTTGACATTTAAATTGTTTTGGGGGTGATCCTATTTTGCAGAAAATATAAGACTTATGAAAAACAAACACATTTTCATGACTAAGGATTGCAATATATTTAGAAGTTATTACCTGATTAGCCCAAGAAATTATTTTTTTCAAATTTTGTCAAATAATTTGAAACAGCATTCTCCAATTTTATTTATTGAGTAAAAAGTGACGTTGCTAACAATTAACCGAACTGAAAATTAGCAAATTAACAACCACCTTTACTAACATGCGTGTCTTTGTCATTCCGATTTTTATGAATGTTTGTATTTTGGGGGTCTTCCAAATCTTTAGGTATGATGTAGTGCTCATTGATTTTACTGACAACCAGGAAAATGTGATATATATTCTACCAATATTTGCTGTGTGTCTGTGTGTGCGTGTATTCTAATATTTGAAATGGAAAGAAAATATAAGGAAAAGTATTTTCCTTGCTTGAAGATCTTTAAATTCACTTGGCATATCAATAAACACTTTAAATAGACTAAGGCTCTATCTGGCCCTGAAATCCAAATTAGGCCATTCATACTGTAATTCTTGAGAGAATACCAAGGTTTAACTTTTCCTGGTTTATGGTGTTGCAATCAACTCTTTTGAGAATTCTGTGAATGTAACTTACTTCTGACACTCTTGTCTGTTACCCTATTATCACTCTTAATTCTTTCACACATGTCTAACTTTATGTAAGAAGAATAAAGGCAATATGAGCTTAGTTTATGTGATATTTATAATCATTCCACCTAAATTCACCACTGGCAATATATTGTCAAAATGTTTCGTAAGCAGGTGATCTGGAGAAAATCCACAAAAGTTCATTCTATATGGGGCAGCCAGATACTGACCAAGCGGAACCTTTCTCCAAAAAAGGGGAAAGAGACTGGAAATCTGTCACATGTGGCCTTCATCAACCACAAATATTTGTTTTCAGGTGGCAAGTTATTTAACTTTTTTGTGGGCCTCAGTTTTCTCAAGTGAGATGCGAATGGCCATGCATTATATTCCCAGGGTTTTAAGAATTCATAAGATGCACAAATATAAAATAACCATACTATAAATATTAGTAACCATCCTTTGCTAAAATTCCAGCAGTGTTGATTTCCTAATTCTACAGCTGTGACAGAGCATAACATTTCTTGATATAACAAAAGATATTAACACATTTAAAAAAATGGTTTTTGTTATGTGTTTCCAACAAATGTCTGTAGTTGTAATGGTAGACTAACACTTTTTATTTTATTGATGAGCATAATGATTTCTTTTATAAAGCAGAAACTATGCTTAAATTCTTTAGCAGCTAATTCACACATTAATTAGGAATTAATATCTGTCTATTCACTGACAGCTGGAGTTAAACAGGAAATTAGAATGTAACTATTTTTTGTACTTTTTTCCCCCATGGAAAATTTACTTTTATTTAAAGGTACAGAAGAAAAACTCACTTTCACAATACTTAGTCAATGTCAAATGTATTTCAGTGTCACTTTATGACTAATCTTTGCAATATTTCTTTACTTACCTATCTATGACATCAAAGTAAGTAGGATGTATAATTTTCTCTGACAGAATCATACTTTCCCCAAGAATTTGAGGAAGACAATAATAACTATTTATGGAACAGCGACTTTAGCCGTATTCCCCTTTTCCCCTGAAACACGAGGTCTGCATATGTTATCATATCACCAAGTCCTCAATGTTGATGGATTTTCTTGATTCTTCACTGTAATTTAAGAGATGATAATGATAATTAGATGGGTTTTTAAATCACTACATAAGAGATTTAACAATTGGCTTAGTTTCTAATCTTTCTCCTCTTAATGAGTTTTTCATTGAGGCTTATTACTAAATTAAAATCCTCTTTACCTTTTAATTATTGTCTCCTTCAGAACCATTATTCAGACTCCCAAATTTAAAGCTAATGATAATATAGACTTTTGTTGTTATTGTTGTTGTTGCTTATTGGTGTTGTTTTTGAAATACCATAGACCTTATTTAATCTGTATATTCAAGTTGGGCTTTTTAAATAAATGTCTTAACCCGAACAATAATGACTAATAAATCATTTTGTCAAATCTAGTTGGAAAATTATAGGGATACTGTTTAAATTCACTGATTTTTAAATACTAAAAGTTTATGTTTTAACTTCCTGCACTATCTGAAGAAGATTCTTTGGGATAAAAAATAGAACTATAGAAATCATTTTTTTTTTCAAATTAAAGTTTGTTGGGGTGACAAAGGTTAGTAAAATTAGGTAGGTTTCAAGTGTACATTTCTATAATACATCGTCTATATATTTTATTGTGTGTTCACCACCCAGAGGCAGTTCTCCTTCCATCACCGTATATTTCACCCCCTTTAACCTCATCTACCACCACCCCATTTACACTCTGGTAATGACTAAACTATTGTCTGTGTCTATGAGTTTTTGTTTCTTCATTTATTTGTCTTGTTCCTTTATTGCTTTCCATTTTATATCCCACATATCAGTGACTTTGTCCCAAATATTCTCGACTTTTTCTGTCGGACTTATTTTGCTTAGCATACAAATCTCAAGATCCATCCATGTCGTCACAAACGGCACTATTTTATCTTTTCTTATGGCAGAATAATATTCCATTGTGAATATATACCACATCTTCTTTATCCAATCATCTATCTATCTAAACTTAACCAAGGATGTGAAAGACCTATACACTGAAAACTATAAGACATGTTTTAAAAGAAATTGAAGAAGACACAAAGAAATGGAAAGACATCCTGTGTTCATGGATCGGAAAAATCAATATAGTTAAAATGTTCATATTATCCAGAGCAATATATGGATTTAATGCAATCCCCATCAAAATCCCAATGGCATTTTTTAAAGAAATACAACAAAAAACATCAGATTTCAATGGAACCACAAAAGACCCTGAATAGCCAAAGCAATCATAAGAAAAAAGAACATTACTGGAGGTATCACACTCCTTGACTTCACTTTGTACTACAGAGCAACAGTAATCAAAACAGTATGGTATTGGCAGAAAAACAGATACACAGACCAATGGAATGGAATTGACAACCCAGAAATAAATTCACATAAATATGGACAGATAATTTTTAACAAAGGAACCAAAAACATACAATGGAGTAAAGATATCCTCTTCTATAAATGGTGCTGGGAGAATTGGAAAGCCATGTGCAAAAGAATAAAACCACACTGGTATCTGTCACCATGTACCAAAATTAACTCCAAATTAATCAGAGACCTAAACATAAGTCCTGAAACAATAAACTGTATAGAAGAAAACATAGGTACTAAACTTATGAACCTTGGGTTTGAAGACAATTTTATGAATTTGACCTCAAAGGCAAGGGAAGTAAAAGCTAAATTAAATGAATGGGACTATATCAAACTAAAAAGTTTCTGCACAGCAAAAGAAACTGACAAAATAAAGAGACAACCAACCAAATGGGAGAAGATTTTTGCAAATGCATCTGATAAGGAGATAATATACAAAATACATAAGGAACTCATACAACTCAACGACAAAATCAAACAAACTATCCAATTAAAAAATGGCGGAGGACCTGAAGAGACATTTTTCCAAAGAGGAATACAAATGCCAATAGACATGAAAAAATGCTCAACATCACTAACCATCAGAGCAATGCAAAAAAAACCACAATGAGATATTGCCTCACAGCTGTTAGAATGGCTATCATCAAGAAGACAAATAGTAACAAGTGTTGGAGAGGCTGTGGAGAAAAAGGAACTCTCATACACTGTTGGTGGGGATGCATATTGGTGCAACCACTGTGGAAGGCAGTGTGGAGATTCATCAAAAATTAAGAATACAATTATCACATGACCCAATAATCCCTCTCCTGGGTATCTACCCAAAAAATCTGAAAACATTTATCTGTAAAGATATATGTTCTCCGATGTCCATTGCAACTTTATTTATGGTGGCCAAGACATGGAAACAACCAAAGCATCCTTAAATAGAAATCATTTTAAACAAAGTAATTTAGAGAAATTTTATTTTCTTTGCTGAAACTTTAGTGTAATGTGTAGAATATAGGTGGTTTCAATGATTTTGCAATATTCATTCATTATTATTTCTTACTGAAACTTTTTTATTTAATCTAATTGTTTTCTCCTGTTAATACTAAATTTTAGTCATCTATAAGTCTGTGCCAGTTATTGATTCTTAAAAAAATATGTAACCCCAAAATATATGAATTATTAAGGAATATGTAATCCAACTTTGATATGAAAACTTTCTTTTACAGATTCCAAGACAACATCCATTTTTGTTGTTCATTAACTTAAAAATCTATACTAGCTAATTGTTTCTGACAAGATTTTTTACAATAGCTTGCTCACAGATTTAAAATATTAGTAATCAAAGATTGTTTAAAGATTTAATAAAACTTGTACAATTAAATTAGTTGAAAGTCTGTTTAGAATTAAAAAAATACTCAAAAGCTTTAATGTGCTACAATAACAATGGCTTTATATTAGTATATACATTTGTAACTTGGTATAAATCTAAGAACTATTGAAACATGTCATTAACTATTGAAGTAAAAAATCTTTAAGAGATACCCCCAAGTCATTTCAAGGATTCATTCATGTTTTCTGCACTTGAAATGGATAGCTTTACTAATAAACACTTTTCTGAAACAAATGCTGTTAGTATGTAGGCCTAAAAATTGAGCTTAATGTCAAAGGAAAATCTTATCCTCCATATTCTATACATTAATAAGACTGTACATAGCATTTTAAGCTGTTAATAACTAGACTTTTCAAGAGTTTAAATTTGTTTTAAAACATGAAATAATATTCAATATACAATCTGGAAAATACACATGTATGTAATTAAAGCTACATCAAAAATTAAAATGGCATATATGAACTATAAAACAAACCCACACAATTCAAAAATTCCTAAAATATAACATAGTAACCTAAACGAGGGGTTGGCAAACTTTCTGTATGGGATCACATAGCCAGGCTGTAGAATTTCTGGGCCAACTATTAACTCTGCTATTGTAGTGCAAAAGCAGCTGTAAACAACATATAAACTAAGAAGTGTGAACTATGGCTGTGTTCCAATCAAATTTCATTTAAAAAGAAGGGCTCGTGGTAAGTTGCCTCTCCCAACACTACATGACAATTTTAAGCCCACACATTCTTATTGAAACATCTTTCTAGTTGGAAAGTTTGTGAACTGCATATTTTATCAGAGTTTATCCATATTCAGCCTGATACTGTGATAAGATGGATTATTCCGTGTAGTGATAATATTAAGCACAATCATTACCTTTTACAAATGGAGTTTTTAAAACTCGGAGGAACTGCTTAAAAAAGGAATACTACTAGAGAGGGAAAGGAATACAAATATGACATATCAGATTATGATTAACAAATATATTCAAACATCAATTTCGTTAGACATTGATATTTCATTCTAGTATGGCATATCTATAAAACATCAGTAAATAGAACTGCTTTATTATACATATGTATTATATATTATATATATATATATATATATATATATATATACACACACATTTACGCTATGTACACATATATGTATATACAATTATCTAAGTGCACATATCAGTTTGTTAGTTGGTGCCAGTACTATATATTTATACTTAAATATGCTTGTGTGTTATTCAAAATTTAATTCTGTTTCTGTCGAATATCTGGGCACATAATCCACATAAGATATTTAAGATTCCAGGATGGCTTTCTATTTGCCTGGCACTGAAAAATATAAGTAAGAAATGTAAACTTCTCACTGTATCTATGCTTTTTTAGGGGTATCACTAAGGTATATCACTAGGATACATGGCTCCAATACTGTAAAGTTCATATTGGATTTCAACATGTGGCCTTAAAACCCCAGGCATGGTGCAATTTTCTGAATTATTCACACACAGTCACTCCAGGGGATTACAGTTAAGTATGATGGGAAAGTGCCTAAAAGCAGGCAGCCATGAAGAGTATTGTTCTGTAGTCAATATTAAGAATTCATGAAAGATGATGATAACATAATGTTCATGACCTGACTGTGTTAAATTTAACTGTTCAGAGATGATAGCAGAGATGATTATTATTTCAGATTTCTCAGATAAGCATTTAATCATCATTTTCACCACTTATTTGTTATTAGATGAATATACATTTAAAAAAGAAGAAGAAAATGAAGACTAATTTACTAAATGGCATTGATTCTACATAATACATAGTCAGAAATGCCCACCAAAAGTATGGTTATCAAAAATAATGGACTAAGTAAATTGTCTCTTAAACTAATAATAGAAGAATACTATTATTACTGCTGTTAATAATCATGTTTTTAAAAATGAAAGTACATGCTATTTTCAGAATCTAAAATAGTTACAAGAGATATAAGTAAAATTACATTTCAAGTAATCTAATATTTATATGAATTTAGGCGAATATCATATATGATTTGGCACAAGCTAGAATTTTATAAGTTTAAAAAATGTAAAGCAACTTTTGAATTCTAGGAATAGTACACAAAGGTAGATTTGTAGTCCAATACTAAGTGAAATTAGATGAATATGATGACATTTGTATAATTTAATAACACTTACTATTTTTATAAAGTTTGTTCTTATTTGCAAATTCTTCTTTTCTCAATACATACAGTATCTAGCTTTCATTATCTAAAAATATGACTGGATACAACAGCTTTGATGATTGAAGCATGTGAAAAAGCCTTGATGCTGAAATGAGCTTGGTATGAATGGCACTTTGAAAACAACTAGTACACAATTCACTGAGCATGAGAATGACTGGTAGAAGATTAAAGCTACAGGGCCAGATCCTACGAGAATCTGTAAACTATAATATATTCCAGTTGCCAGGGATGCCTATTAGAAGATTTGAAGCAGCATGATGACATAACATTCAATATAAAAAATGTCACCTGGGAACCCTCTGGTGATGAATTGTTAGGAAGCAAAATTGGAAGTTGATAATTGGGCAGATTCTAGATATAGTTTGAGCATAGAAAAAAAAATGGATGGATTGATTGTAGAGAGTGATGAGGAAAGTGGAAGGTGGGGATGAAGTTGGCTGGAATTGAAAGAGATTATAGGTAGGTGGAGGCAGAGAAGCAAAGTTCAGTTTAATTTACCAGTGAGACATCCAACAAGAGATTTCATAGCACTGGAATATACAAGTCTGGAGTTTAAGGTATATGTCTGATGTCAGAAAATACATTTAATAACTGTCAGCATGAAATGACAGAGAGAAAGATGGAAACCAGGGATATGTCTATCAATGAATACTAAGGTTGTACTAGGAAAGCCAATGATAACTCTCTTTTTTGACAAATGTACTCCAATTTCTTTTTGCTAAATCTCATGTTGCCTTTAGTGAGAACTGAAAAAGGTGAGATGAAAACACTTTTGTTTAGGCAAATGTTTTTTAACATTTTAAAATTTACATTTAATTAACACACTTAATCATAGCTAAAATATTTATAAGAATCAATTTAATAAAACAAAATTGTTCCTTATTGATTTTAACAAATAACATTTGCTACATATAAGAAAGTTGTTCCAGGGAAAATAAAAACTATTATGAGAAATATAATTTACAATTATGTTTAAGTTATTATTTAGTATCATTTCTATTGAATTTATTATATGAACCTCACGTAGTGTTTTTAAAAATTAGTCAATAAATAAAACCAGAATTCAAAATAAATAAATACCTATATTTTAAATATTATTTTTCTGTAGGCTTAGAGTTAACACCTGCTTTTCTCATAGGCTATTTTCTTTCCATAGAAAACCTTACATTTATTTTATACTCAAATGCAGAATTTATTGAATTTCTGGTTGGCATTAGGCTAAAAGATATAGCACTAGGCTATAAGATAAAAGATTTGAAGTTAATGTGAAATAAAAAAGTAAAATAAAATGAAAGGAGGTAATTTCATCTGAGGAAAAATGTTTCTCAGGATTTCCAACATGAAGCCACTTTTAAAGGAAAAAAATAAAAACTGTTATGATATCTACAAGATAGTAATATTTCTTCATGCCTACAGCCTCAGCTTTCTGAAAGATGGAAATTTTGTGGTTAAAAAGATCTAGAGTCTCAGATTTATAAGATGTTCAAAAATATCTGTTGGTTTTATGATTGCTACTTTGCAAGATTATAATAATGTGAATGGTTACACAAGTATATTTCTTTGAAAGTGTTTCTTAATTCAAAATTTTTATTCAGCATGCTTTTTAATTGATTTTAATATAAAGAAAAATTTGTAATAGTCCTAATTGTGAAAGAGAATATAAATGAAAAGGTGACAAAAATTATTGTCAATAATTTATTGGAGGAATTGCTAAGAGTAAAGACATCATTAATACAATTCTAAATTCATATTGGTAAATGTTAATAAAAATATTAAAACTTCAACGAGCTGAGAGAGTATATGTGAAGTGTGTAGAAGAGTACCTAGCACCCAGAGGAGCCAACATAAAGAACTCTTAAAACTCAATAATAAGAAAGTAAACAAACCAATTAAAATATGGACAAAAGTCTGAACAGACACCTTACCAAAGGAGATATACAAATGTCAAAAAAGCATATGAAAAGATGCTTTTTCATATAAGATGCTCGATATTATATGTCATTAGAGGATATAAAACCAAAACAAAAATGAGATATCACTACTTATATGTTAGAATGGCCCAAATCCCAAACACCAAAATCACTAAACACTGGCAAAAATATGGAGCAACAGAACCTCTCATTTACTGTGGGTGGGAATGAAAAATGGTACTGCCACTTTGGAAGACCGCCTGGGGTTACTTACAAAACTAAACATACTCGTACCATACGATCCAGCAGTCATGCTCCTGGATTTTCACCTGAATGAGTAGAAAACTTACATCTACACAAAAAACTTGCACATGATGAACGTTTGTAGCAGCCTTATTCGTAATGGCCAAAACTTGGAAGCAACCAAGATATCCTTCAATGGATGAAGGGATAAACAAACTGGGTACATCTGTGCATGGAATGAAATGAATGAAAAAGAAATGAACTATCAAGCCGTGAAAGGACATGGAGGAACCTTGAACATATATTGCCAAGTGAAAAAAGCAAATCTGAAAAAGGTACATACTGTGTTGTTACAATGTGACATTCTGGAAAAGGCAAAACTATAAAGATAACAAAAAGATAAATAGGGGTCAAAGGGAGGGCGGGGGGTGGATAAATAGTGGGAACACTGGAGATATTTTAGGGCAAGAAAACTATTCTTTATAATACTATAATGTTGGATATATGTCATTATATATTTTTCAAAACTCATAAAAGGTTTACAAAGAATGAATCCTAATGTGAGCTATGAACTTTAGTTAATAATAGTGATTCAATATTGTCATTAATAGTAATGAATGTACCACACTAGTGCAAGATGTTAATAATAGGGGAAGGTGGGAAGAGAGGAAGGGGATACTTGGGAGCTATGTACTTTTTGGTCAGTTTTTCCCTAAATCAAACACTGCACTAAAAAGGAAGTAAATCAATTAAACAAGCAAATAAACAAAAAGAAAGAAAGAAAAAAGAAATCTTTGCATCTTATAACCAATTGCATAGCTCTGGAAAATTGACATAACATACTAAAGTAGTTCCAATCTCATGAATGCTAAATGAGATAATGCACCTAAAATGCTACATGTCAAGATATGACAATTAAGTCTGTGAACTCATCCTAAGAAAAGTGCTACACACCTTGTTGCTGAATATCACTATGGTCATCATCCAAGTACTCCCCATTGGAAGCTATGCACCGATGCCAGAGCCTAGTCCACTCTTTAAAGCAATTTTGGAACTGTTTTTCTGGAGTGGCCATCAGAGCTGTTGTCGTATTACTCTTCATGTCCTGAATGTCATCAAAATGTCTTTCTTTGAATATTTCCTTTATCTTCAGGTAAGAAAGAAGTCATTGGGAGCCAGATAAGGTGAGTAGGGAGGCTGTTCCAATACAGTTATTTGTTTACTGACTAAAAACTCTCTCACAGACAGTGCCGTGTGAGCTGGTGCATTGTGGTGATGCAAGAGCCATGAATTGTTGCTGAAAAGTTCAGATCGTCTAACTTTTTTACGTAGCCTTTTCAGCACTTCCAAATAGCAAACTTGGTTAACTGTCCAGTTGGTACAAATTCATAATGAATAATCCCTCTGATATTAAAAATGTAAGCAATATTGTTGCAACAAGTTTGTGAACTTAATTGTCAGACCGTGTATATACCTGGCATCTAATCACCATTAAAAAAGTATAACTAACTGCTTTTGTTGATGATTCTGAGAGTTGTTATCTGAAAACCACCATCAAAATTTAAATCCTATGAGATCATAATTAAATAACTTGAGAAAAATTGGAAAGAGTAAAATATTAATTCAGCATGTCTAAACAGGTCATGGAAACTAATGAGTGAGATTTATTAGAAAACATATTTTAAAAGATGGAATGAACTTCCTAGAGCAAGCAAATAGATGCCATTGAATAAAGAAATAATGAAGTTGGTGACCAAGAACATACTCCTAATTCTCTCTAATTTGTTTTTGACATCTCCAGAAAGAATTGTAATGAAATTGTAAACAATGGGAAAAAAAAAAAAAACTTAAAAAAAAATAATCACATTCAAATATTGATGCAGAGGTGGGGGAAAAACAATATTTACAAGAAAATTTATGTCTACAAATTAAAAGTACAGAAGATTCTTGCACATGTACTTTCAGAATAATAGTCAATGAGAGAAATCACAGACAACAGTGAAAGTTCCAAAAGAATGAAAACAAATATTATTGCCATTTTGCAAAATGGGAAGTAAAAGGATTTTAAACTTATATATCAGTTAGCTCATAAGCTTGACATGTGTCTTTGGCAACATACTAAGCATATTATGTAGCAGATGGTTTGTGAGCATTTCACAAGTATAATGTTGATCATTAGGTACCAACATGAATTCATGTGGTGCAAATCCTATAGAAGTAATTGCCTTTCCATTATCATTGTGGCAATTATTCAGTATATTAGGGGGGTATAGAGATCTTAACATTTTGATAACAGTGAACATTTTTGCAAAGATTTATATCAAAATTTACATGTGTTTCTAAAATGGTGCTAGCATGAGAATGCTATTATGTGGAATTTTTTGTCATTGAATAACTAGCTAATTCTCAGTATAAATAGTTCTGAATATGTATTGTATATCAGAACCACTTGCAGAACATTTCCTAAAAACATGTGCTTAGATCCAGGCCCTACCCTGGACACCCTGATGCAGTAAGTCTGGTTATACCTAGACTATTTCAAAAAGTAACCTGTTAGATAATATAATACAATTAATGTTTTCAATTTAATCTAAGAAAATTAATGCTATTGTGTTTCCCTGAAAATAAGACCTAACTGGAAAATAAGCCCTAGCATGATTTTTCGGGATGCTTGTATTATAAAATAAGCCCTACTGTATTTCCCCAAAAGTAAGATCAGGTATTATATTAATTTTTGCTCGAAAAGACACATTAGGGCTTATTTTATACTACGAGCTTCCTGAAAAATCATGCTATGGATTGTTTTCTGGGAAACATGGTATTTATAATTATCCTTTTAGTTTTGGGGCAGCACCATTTATGAATGATTTTATTCTATATTTAATTATTCTATAGCTATTCCATCTATAATTCAAATCATGATAATGATATTATTTTTAGTTTTTGTATTAAGCTTGTTTTCCTAAGATTAAACTTATTTTCAACACAGCATGCCTGGTAACCCTTTAAAAGGTAAGAAACATCATATCATAGATCCTCTCAAAAACCCTCCAATGACTTCACTTCTCGTTTGGAGTAACACCTTTATCCACAACGCTCAGTATAACTGAGGTCCCTCATCCCCTCTCAGATCTCACCTCACAATGGCTTTCTTTCTCATTCACTCCACTTTAGCTAGACTGGTCTTTCTTATTGGTCTTCAGACAAGCCAGGAATGCAACCATCTTGGTGTCTGAATTTACAGTACCTCTACCCCAGATATCCACATGGATTGTTTCATACCTTATGTATTTTAATTGTTGTCTGTCTCAAACACAACATTTTTTTCTACTTTATCCAATGTCATTTATATCCACAGATATTTAACAGTGCCCAAGTATTAGGTGGAACATACATGGTGAATACATAAACAAATCAATTAATTACCTTTACCCCATGTGTCCTAAAATATAATTAATTTTTGCTTGAAATTAATTAAAATGTTGATTATAGGGTTATATGGACCACATTATATTTCATGTTCTAACCTCATAAAAACTTATTTAATGATAAGTTATTAAATAAGTTATTAAACAAACTTATTTAATGATTTAATGATAAGAAAGTTAACATTAATAGTACAAATACTTTCAAAGTATATCTTAGCCATTTGATTGCTTAATTAAAATTCTGATATGCTATTCAAATTGATAGCAAGACAACTAGATTTCACATACAAAGGAATAAATTTTAACTCATATCATAGCATATGAACATTTTAACTCGAATCAGACTTAAATATAAGAGCTAAAATTATAAGGGTTCTTGGAAGAAAGCATGTAGTAAATCTTAGTGGCCTGTGTTAATATGGACAAGCAAAAAAAAAGAAAACAATATATCTGACTTCATCAACTTTTTAAAAAATGTGCTTCAAAAGATATCAAGAGGTGAAAAGATAACTTACAGAATAGGAAAAAGTAATTGCAAACTATGCATATGATAAGGAATTTATATCCAGTAGTGTTACACACACACACACACACACACACACACACACACACACATATTCAATTCAAAAAGACAAATAAAATAACCCAATATAAAAATTAACAAAGGACTTTAATAGACATTTATCCACAGAAGATAATACAAACGGCCAATAAGCATGTAAATGTGCTCAAAATCATTAGTCATTAGGGAAGTACAAATCAAAATCACAGTGTCATACCACTTTACACGTGCTAGGATAAATAAAACAAGACAAGCAATAGCAATTGTTGGAAAAGACATGGAGAAAATACAGCCCTTATACATTGCTGATGGGATTGTAAAATGGTACAGGTATTTTGAAAACTATATGACCAATAAATTCTATTCCTAAACACAAATTTGTGAAAATTTGTACAGGTATTTTGAAAACTATATGACCAATAAATTCTATTCCTAAACCTCAAATTTGTGAAAATACACTTTCACTTAAAAACTTGAACACCTATTCATAACAGCTAATGATAATAATAATAATAATAATAATAATAATAAATTGAAATAACCCAAGTATCTATCAACTGATTAATGAATAAGCAAAATATGAGATATTCATATAATGGAATATAATTGGCAATAAGAAAAGAATAAAGTGCTGACGTATGCTAAAATATAGATGAACCTTGAAAACACTATGCTAAGTGAAAAAAACTAGTCACAAAAGTCTAAACTCTATGTTTCCAGTTGTATTTCCACAATAGATAAATTAATAGAGACAGAAAGTAAATTAGTAGTTACTAGGGGATGGTGGGAAGGGGATAATGGGAAGTGTTGTTGATATGTGTAAAATTTCTTTTTGAAGTAAAGAAAATCTACTAAAATTAGATAATGGTAAAGGTTGCACAACTCAGTGGGTATACTAAAAATACAAAACAAAACCCTGGACTGTACACTTTAGAAGGATGCTTTTTATGGTATGTAAATTATATCTCAATAAAGCTGTTTTAAATTCCAATATATAGCATTGTTACCTGTTACCTAATATTCTTTTTGGAAGATGGAAATGCTTAAATCCTTTTGAGAAGCTTCCATATACTTTATTTTGAGCAGAATTTTCTTGTAGTAAATATGATAATGAAAGATTGCCTCCCTTTTCTTGGTAACGGAATTTTTGTTGACTAATGTATATGTATAAAAGGTGGCACTTTTATTGCCCTAGTCAAAAGGCTGGGTCTGGTGAATTCTATGTGCATAAACCCAATTTTACCCCATATGGAAGTGCATACTAAAATATACATGAATGACACTAGGGTGTGTGCCCACTCTCAAGGCGGAAAAGTTATGGAGTGGCTGGAAAGCTCTGCTGTTCATCAGGGAGTCCCTTGAGAGAACTTATCATTTTTCCTCCCAAGAAATTCTTTATAAGGTACACAAAATAGGTTTGGCTGGAGACAAGACACATAGAATCAAATAAGAACAATGTTTGATGCAGTAGAAGTATGGAAAAGCAGATTCTGTAATGTAGAGAATACAGAGTTGTGAGTAATAATGAATTTTGAGGAACCTAGATATAGAGAGAAGCCTAGAAGGTGGGTCTGAGTCATAGACATGGTAAATTCTAGAATTGCTAATATAATGCTAACATAGGAGACAACTAGAGCTACAGTGAATACTAAAAGGCTATAAACAAAGTCTCCCTCACCATGAAGCCTACATGATGGATTCTAGTTCTATGTATCCCCCCAGAATCCACAAATTAAATCCTGTAATCTGGGATAATGTAGCACGCAGTCCTTGCAAGCAAATGTATAAATAACATGTCTTCTTTTAGTTTTTGTGGCATTTGTCCCCTTATGGCTATATATCAGTATAAAAATTACTTTTTTTCATATATGAATCAGATCCTCCTAAAGTAACTTTGCAAATGTGCTCTTTACTCCCTGTCCCCCACTAAATGCCGTATACACTGTTTTAAAAATTTCTTATCCTTTGTATTTTTTTGGAGCTTACTCAGATCCTAATCTTTCATTTCCAATTTTACTATATATTTCTTTTTTCAAAAGCCTCTCTCACTGGTATTTCAATTTCATCATTATCAAAATTTCTAGCTACTCTAATATATTTTATATCTGAATAATCTCATCTAAGGCCATTTCTATTTTCAATTTATAGTTTCATTTTTGTCAAATGTAATTTTCACTTTGATTCTACTACTTATATAACTGCTATTATCTTTACATATTTGTCATTAGAGAAGAAAATATTACATTTCTTCTCTCATTATGTTTTTTTTCCACAAACTGACATAATATCTGAAATATTAAGGGGAACTTTATCCAATCATCTATTGATGGGCATTGTGGTTGTTTCCACATCTTGGCTATTGTGAATAGCACTGCAGTAAACATACGGTATATATATATATATATGTATTTGAATTGGTGTTTTGAATTTTATTGGATAAATACCCAGGAGTGGAATGCTAGGTCATAAGGTAGTTCTATTTTTAATTTTTTGAGGAACCTCCATTCTGTTTTCCATGGTAGCTGTACAATTTGCAATCCCACCAACAGTGAACAAGAGCTCCCTTTCTCCACATCCTCACCAACACTTCTTTGTTGATTTACTGATGATAACCATTCTGACAGGAGTGAAGTGATACCTCATTGTTTTTTATTTGTGTTTCTTTGATGATTAGTGATGCTGAACATCTTTTCATGTCTATTGACCATCTGTATGTCCTCAATGGAGAAAATTTTGGATATTCACCCAAATCAGATGTACCTTGGCAAATATCTTCTCCCATTCAGTAGAATGTCTTTTCATTTTGTTAATATTTTCCTTTGCTGTGAAAAAAGTTTTTAGGTTGATATAGTCTCATTTTTCTTCCACATTGTCCATTTTGTTGACATACAGTTGCTCATAGTATTTTCTTATTTATTTTTTTTTTTGTATTTCCACAGTATTCATTGTCATTTTGTCTTTTTCATTTCTGATTTTATTTATGCTTATCTGGGTCCTCTATTTTTTTCTTGTTCAGTCTGGTTAAAGGTTTGTCAATTTTTTTCTTTTCAGAAAACCAGCTCTTGGTTTCATTGATTATGGTTTTTTTTAGCCTCTCTTTTGTTTGTATGTCTGCTGTGATCTTTATTATTTCCTTCAATGTACTCACTTTGGGCTTTGTTTGTGGTTCTTTTCAAGTTCCCTTAGGGGTAAAGTTTGATGGTGTATTTGAGATTTTTCTTGTTTCTTGATTGTAGGCCTGCACTTCTATAAATTTTACTCTTAGGACTGCTTTCGTGATGTCCCATAGATTTTGGGCCACTGTGTTTTCAATTTTGTTTGTCTCAAGATATCTTTGGATTTCTTCCTTCATGTCGCTCACTAGTGACCTATCCTTTATTTAGTAGCATGTTATTTAGCCTCTATGTGTTTGTGTGTTTTTCAGTTTTTTTTCTTATAATTGATTTCTAGTTCCATATCATTGTGGTCAGAGAAGACAGTTGATATGATTTCAGTCTTCTTAAATTTGCTGAGACTTGTTTTATGGCCTAACGTGGTCTATCTTAGAAAATGTTCTATGTGCACTTGAAAAGAATGTATATTCTGTTTCTTTGGGATGAAAAGATCTAAACATATCGATTAAATCCATCTGGTCTAGTGTGTCATTTAAGGATGCTGTTCCTATGTTGATTTTCTGTTGGGAAGATCTATCCATTTGTGTCAGTGGGGTGTTTAAGTCCCTTACTATGATTGTGTTACTGATGATCTCCGCCTTCAAGTTGGTCAATCTTTGTTTTATATATTTAGATGCTCCTGTGTTGGGTAGGGAGATATCCTCTTGTTGGATTGATCCCTTTATCATTATGTAATATCCTTCTTTGTCTCTTTATTTTAAAGTCTTTTTTGTCCAATATAAGTATTGCTACCCAACTTTTTTCTCATTTCCATTTGTGTGAAATATATTTTTCTGTTCCCTTTCTTTGAGTCTATAAATGTATTTTGATCTGAGGTGGGTGTCTTGTAGACAGTGTACGCATGGGTCTTGTCTTATCCATTCAGCTATCTTATGTCTTCTGGTTGGAGCATTTAATCCATTTAAACTAAAAGTGTTTATTGACAGGTACATAGTTACTGCAATTTTATTATTCATATTTTCTATTTTTGTTAGTTTGTTTTCTTCTTTCTTCTGCTCCATGAAGTCCTCGTAACATTTATTATAATACTGGCTTGTTGATAATAAATCTATTTAGATTTTCTTGTTTGGGAAGCTCTTTATCTTTCCTTCAATTTTAAAGGATAGGCTTGCTGGATAGAGTAGTCTTGGTTTTAGTCCCTTGTTTTTAATCACTTTAGGTATTTCCTGCCAATACCTTCTGGCCAGCAAAGTTTCTGTTGAGTAATCAGCTGAAAGTCATATGAGAGCTCTCTTGTAAGTAACTAATTGTCTTTCTCTTGCTGCTTTTAGGATTCTTTCTTTGTCTTTATCCTTTGCCATTCCAATTATTATATAATGTGTCTTGGTGTAGACCTGTTTGGTTTCATCCTATTTGGGACTCTCTGCACTTCCTAGACTTGTATGTATATTCCCTTTGCCAGGCTAGGGAAATTTTTAGTCATTATTTCTTCATATATGCTCTCAATCTTTGCTCCCTCTCTTCTCCTTATGTTAACCTATGAGGCAAATGTTGTTATACTTGATGTTGTCCCAAAGGTTCCATAAATTATCTTCATTTTTGCTGTTGCTGTTGTTGTTCTGCTTGGGTGTTTTCTGGTACCTTGTCTTCTAAATCACTGATTCAATCCTTGAGTCATCTAATCTGCCATTGTTTCCTTCTGGTGTATTCTTCATTTCAGTTATTGCATTCTTTATTTCTGACTTTTTTATGGTTTTTAAGTCCTTCTTTATGCCTACTATGTCTTTGTTGAAATCCTCACTAAATTTCTTAAGCATTCTTATAATCAGTGTTTTATACTCTCTTTTTGGTAGGTTGGCTGCCTCCATTTCATTTAATTCTATTTAGGAGGTTTCTCCTTTTATTTGGGACATGTTTCTTTGTTTCCTCATTCTGGCTGCCTCTCTGTGTTTGCTTCTATGCATTAGGTAGATCTCCTACATCTCTCAGTCTTTGCTGGGTGGCCTTATTTAGTAGGTGTCCTGTGTGGTTCAGTAGCACTGTCTCCTTTATTACCTGTCTGTTTGTCACAGGAGTGTGCCTTGTGTGTGTTGTATATATCTCTGTTATAGTTGAGACTTGATTGCTTTTGGCATGTCAATGGGTAGGATTGACTCCCAGGCTGACTGACTGTGAGGATTGCTATACTGACAATGTATGACCTGCTGTGTATGTGGTGACCTTAAGAAGGGGATCCACCTCCATGGGCTCTTGTGCTTCTTTGGATCACCATTTGGTGTGTTGCTTGTGGGCCTAGCCAGGTAGTTCTCTGGTGTGGTCTGAGGTCTATCTCTGAGTGTGTTGTTTCTGGTGTCTCTTGGGAGGGGTTCTTGTGAAGGCCAATTTCAGCCTTGTGTATGACAAGCCTGGAGCTACCTGGTAGGACTTACAAGGCCATATGTGGTTGGTTGTGCTGCCTGTGCTGGAAGTAGAGGCAAGGTGGTGCACATACCCTGAGAATACCATGGCCAGCCACTGCTCACCTCAGGCTAGCAGAAACTTGAGAGCCACCCAAGAGAGATTATGGTGCAGGTTGTGGCTCACTACCCACCCCGACATTCTCCAGGCTGCCACAGTCATCTGCTACTGTAAAAGGTTCCACAGCTTGTGAGGCTGGGCTGGTGCCCAGAAGCTGGAAGTACCCCTGGCAACGCAGTGTGTGTGTGTGTGGGGGAATCCAGGATGTCACCAAGGTGGTGCACAAGCATGAATTTTACCAGATCAATAAAGTCTCAGATTTGGCCCTTGGAGAGGGTTCAACACAGAAAAAATGGCACCCTCCTGTAGGCTACACATGAGGCAGGCTCCACCCAAAGACAATGGCTCCTGTCCTTTCAGCCCTTGCCCCAAAGCCACACAACTCAGTTTGTCCTGGTATGCCTCTGGTGCCTCTTCAGTTGCTGCCCCTCAACTGGAGACCAGATGAGTATTTGCAAGCAAGTGAGTCTTTGTGGGGTCCCTTTCAAAGGGTGTCTGGGCTTCCAGTCACCTTCCATCTCACCAGGTTAAACAGACACAGTCCTGCTGATTTTCACTGCCAGATGTTACGGGGACTCCTCTTCCCAGCATGGGACACCTAGGCTGGGGAGCCCACTGTTTGGCTGGGACCCCTTCCTCTTGCAGGAGAACCTTTGCCACTGAGGTGTCCCTCCCGGTTTTCAACTACTACCTGTGCGTTTGGGGTCAGCCCATTTCTCATCTCTGCCCTTCCTACCAGTCTCAATGTGGCCTCTTCTTTATATCTTTAGTTATAGGGGTTGTGTTCAGCTATTTTTCAGATGATTCTTGAGGTTTGTTATTCTATAATTTATTTGTTATTTTGGGGTGATCTTGGGAGGCAGTAGGCATAGTGTTTACCTAATCTGCCATCTTGTACCTTCTTTTCATCCATTACCTTTTAGTTTCTACGTTTCATTTTCTATTAGTACTTTTTCACCTCTCCCCACATATCTCCCCAGTCACTTTGCCATGCAGTAGCTAATGTTATACTTTAAGACAGAGATAAAAATCATGTTTGTTCTTTGCAAATATTTCCAATATATTCCCATCATACATAACATTAAAAACACAAAGGTAACACCTCACCAAAGAAGATATACAAATTGCCAATACACATATAGAAAGATGTTCAACATTATATATCATTAGAGGACTGCAAATAAAAATGTTATACCACTACACTCCTATTACAATGGCTAAAATCCAAAACACTGACAGCACCAAATGCTGGTGAGGATGGGGAAATAATAGGAACTCTCATGCATTGCTGGTGAGAATAAAAATGATACAGTCACCGTGGAAAACAGTGGCAGATTTTTACAAACCTAAACGTATACTTACCGTACAACTCAGCAATGGTGTTCCTTGGTATTTATTCAAATGAGTTGAAACTTATAGTAACAGAAAAGCCTACACACGGATGTTTACAGCAGCCTTATTCATAATTGCCAAAACCTGGAAGCAGTCAAGATATCCTTAAGTAGGTGAATGGACAAACTGTGGTCCATTTAGACAATCGAATACTATTCAGTGCTAATAAAAAACAAACAAACAAAAAGAGCTATCAAGCCATGAAGAGACAGTGAGTAATTTTAAATGTATATGGCTAAGTGAAAGAAGCCAATCTGAAATGGTTCCATTTTATTTGTCTACTGGGGCTGTCATAACAAAATACCACAGAGTGGGAGGCTTAACAGAAATGTATTTCTCACAGTTGTGGAGGCTGAAAATCCAAGATCCAGGTGTCAGTAGGTTTGGTTTCTCCTGAAGCCTCTCTTCTTGGCTTGGAGTATCCTCACATGGCCTTTTCTCTGATTGTGTACATCCCTAAAGTCTCATTCTTTTCTTATAATGACACCAGTCATATTGGGTTAGAATCCCTTCCATATGATCCCAAATAACCTTAATTAATCCTTAAAGAACCCATCTCCAAATACAGTCACAATGGGGGTTAGGATTTCAACATATGAATTTTGGGGACAGAATTCAATCCATAACACCTACACTTTTATGATTCCACCTGTCCGACCTTCTAGGAGCAGCAAAACTACGGAGACAGTAAGAAGATCAATGATTTCCAGGGATTTCAGGACAGTAGGGAAGAATGAATAGGTGGACCGAAGAGGATTTTTAGATAGTGAAACTATTCTGTTTTGTGCTATAATGATAGATGCATATTATTGACACGTCAAAACCTGTAAGAGTTACACCAGAGTGACCCCTACTGTAAGCTATGAACTTTGGGTGATTATAATGTGTCAAAGTAGGTTTATCAATTGTAACAAATGTCCCACTCTGGAGGGAGTGTTGATAGTGTGGGAGGCTGATGTTGTGTCGGGTCAGGGGTTATATGGGACCTTTCTGTGCTTTCTGCCTATTTTTTAAATTCAAGTTTATTGAGGTAACAATTGTTAATAAAGTTGCATATAGATTTCAGGTGTACAATTCTGTAATACATCATCTATATATTACATTGTGTGTTCACCACCCAGAGTCAGTTCTCTTTCCATCACCATATATTGGATCCCCTTTACCCTCCTTTACCTTTTCTCCCTAATTTTGCTGTGAACCTAAAACTTCTCTAGAATTTGAAGTCAATCAAAAAAAGAGACAAAGGTACTATATTAGTTTCCTTGGGCTCCTGTAACAACGTACCACAAACTGGGTAGCTTAGAACAATAGACATTTATTTTCTCAGGGTTCTGGAGACTAGAAGTGAGAAATCAAGGTGTGGGCAGGGCCTATGTTCCCTCTGAAACCTGTAGGTGAATCCTTTCTTGCTTCTTCCTAGCTTTGGGTTATTTGCTGGAAATCTCTGTTGTTCCTTGGTTTACAGCTATCTGACTCCAACATTTGTTATCACCTAACATTCACCTTTGTGTCTCTGTGTCTTCAGACAAATGTTTTTAATATAAATGTGCTAGCGTAATGGATTAGGGGCCCACCCTATCCCAGAATGACCTCATCTTAATCAATTATACTGGCATTGTCCCAAATAAGGTCACATTCTGTGGTACTAAGTGTTAGGGTTTCAACATATACTCTTTTTCAGGGGGAGGGGAGACAAAATTCAACCCATAGCTTGGCTACTTGTTTCCTTATGATCTGGGCTCTGACTCCCCCCTGAATTGACTTTCTGCTCATCTGCTCTTTATCCATTGTGCTAAGACCACATGGGCCTTGTTTTTCTGCCAATATTCCAAATGTATTTCCACACTAGGGCCTTTGTACTTGTGGTCTCATCTGCTTGGAATACACTTCCCTGGATAGTTATGTGCCTCACTTCGTCACTTAATTCAGATCTCTGCTGGGATATAATCTCCCGAGAAAACCTTCTCTGGCCATCCAAGCTGCCTCACTCTTATCTCGTTTATTTTTCATCATAATCCCTCTTGTAATTTGGTGGTTTTTTATTAAATAAATGCTTCCATTAAAGAGTATTGTATCTCCACTCACTGGAATGGCTTAGCCCATAGTAAGTACGATAGATGTATATTAATTGAGTAAATGAGGAAAGTCTGAGGCAATAGCATTAGTTCAGTCACTAGCCTAATCATTCTAACCTTAGCCCAAGGATACTGACCCAAGAATATTGACATACTCTCTTCCTCTTGCAAGTGTGCAGTTTCTGAGTCATTCTTTGTATCTTGCTTAATTGATGACTGGGTTTCTCTCTTTTTCATTAGATTGAAATCATCTCTTTTGCAAGGGTTGGTTTGTAAAATTGGAAATTAAAGTAAAAACCATATATCACAAATACTATTTTTAAAATTCCCTTAAACATCCATAAAAGTATAATTTTGTCATGATCTCAGAATATAAAACCTTGGGTAGTAAATTGTGTATATAAATGTAAAATATGACATAATGAAAGTCATGTTCAATATACGATATTTCAGTATCTACAATTACATTAATAAAAGAGAAAGAAATGTTGTACAATAGAAATTCTGTAAGATAAATATGAAAATACGACTATTTCTGCTTTGACAAGGCTTCATAACAGAACCCCCATCTGACATCCATTTATGGCAGTTGTACCTGTTTATGTTATTTCCCTGGAAAGTACTAATTGTTGTTCTTCACGATGATGCACTATGCTGACACGAGAGCAAGGTGCTTCTCTAGCCAACGTTAACCTTATTTTATTAGTCTACAAGTAGATTTGTGCTCTTAGTTTATCATAATATCCCAGTCAAATAGCTAGTTCATAGCAGTTGACCTGCCCTTTCATTTAATGGCCCTTTGAGTATAATATTTGCCTTGGATATACTGAATTTTTGGCAGGACCAGCTGGGGCAGCACACACTCAGGTGATCCCAGCTGATAACCCACTGATAATTGCTGAACAGAGCTGGGGCACACTGCTTCTTGGCCCTCATAGTACGTTGCTTTTCCATTGAAGGCACTAGCTCATAAAGTAAATTAACTTCCGTCCCTCTTTTCACGCATTGTATAGTGACGTGACAGTTGTAGAGCCTGTCGCCAGAAGTGCTTCCTATGTCTCTGCTATTAGTCGCATAGAGTGTTGTTAATGTTGTCCACCCTCAGATAACTTCTATCAGTTGATCAAACCTTGCTGAACAAAATTCTGCAATGCTTTATTTGAAAGACATCTATTATACATTTCCTATTTACTATCATAGTTCTGAATCACTTTCTCAATGTCTTTCATGTACCTCATTACTCTTTGTTTTGTACCTTCTAAGACATATAACTTAATTTCAGTCTACAAAGCATCCTTTGAAATTGACCCTCTCTCTTGTTCTATCTGATGTGACCTTTCTCCCTTCAGCAATAAGCCTGGAAAACCTCCAGCTGCCTGGTGGAAATATTATCTTGTTTTTGCAATTCTTAAGATACCTCAAGCCAGCATTCCCATGTGCAGCTTGAAGTATCACTGGCTTCAAGAAGTAGAATTGGAAAGACCTCTTAAGGATTGTGATTTATATATTGTTAGTACAGAGTAGCCCTTCCCATCCTTCTGCCTAACTCCACATACAAATACACATCCCAGACCACTTACTATTCATAAATATTCTTGTGATGCCTTGCACAAATAAGACATTACCACCTACAGGCCATATTCAATTACTTTTTTTCTCAATAGTGAAGGTCTTTAGCTCATCTGTATATAGCCACAAATATCCTCCTGTGACCAGGGAAAGACATTCATAAAACTGCTGCCCGGATTTAAGAGCTCCTGCTCTGAAATAGAACAAACTGCATAATCTGGAAACAAACCCCATGACTATGTTTGCTTTAGAAGAGGTCTCTAATGAAGAAATATAAATATGCCAACATAAGCCAACTACACTGAAAGCTATGCTGCTTTTCTTTATATACACCTTTGAGTCTCATGAAAATGGCTCAAGTTTAAAGATTTTCTGCATAAATATTTTAAGTCCTCAGAGAAGAAAATAATAAAGATTTCAGTGACAGTTCCCACAGAACAAAACCAATGATGTTAGAAGAAATTGAATTTGATCTGTTTGTTTTTAATTCTCAGTATATAAGTAATGTACAAGAAAATCCACATTTTCTAACATTCTATGTCTAGTGAATTATTTTTCCCTAAAAAAGAGCTAACAAAAAAGGATAATTTATTATGTATGGGGGGAACAGGTATAGGTAATGTCAAACAACAACACAACGACCATGCTCTTTAAAAATCAAGTCTTTTGAGTTTGGGAATATCTGAGTGTTTACCAGAAGATAATAAAATGCATATGCATGTTCATGCATTTAGAAACCCTAAATCTATCATTGGACCATATAGAGATGTTTTGAACAGTGATTATCTGTCATGTTTCAATTAGGGAGAAAAAAGCTCAGTTATATCTTTCTTCAGTGTGTTTCATATGTATATATGGTCAGTAGCTAGCAGAGATCAGAGAAGTTGCTCAATGAGGTCTTATGGAATTAATATATAATTAATAACTTCAATTCACTGAGAATCTACTAAATGCAAATCTTCTGTTTAAGGGTTATATACATTTAAATGATTGATTTCTGAGGTATAATTTAGATAGAACAAAATGCTTCCATTTTGAATGCCCAGTTTAAAGATTTTTGACAAATGTTTAACAGCCACTTGAATCAAAGCATGGAATGTTTCCATCTTTCCAAAAAGTTTACTTTTTCCTTTATGCAACAAATCTCTACTCCCTTACCAATTCATGGCTTCACATTTCTGCTTACCTAATTTCTATCACTATATACCTGTCTTTTCCAGAAATTTATTAACTTGGAATTATTCAGTAGGCATTTTTTGTATGTCTAACTTCTTTTGATCAGCTTTAATTTTTAAAAATCAATCCATGTTATGACACCTGTTAATAGTTTGTTCATTTCATTGCTGGTTACTTTAAATACACCACCATTTGTTTAACCATTCACCTATTGTTGGGCAGTTTGGTTCTTCTCAGTGTGAGAATACTATGGATAAAAGTGATAAAAGTGTAAGTTTTTATGTAGGCATATTTTTATTTTTCTTGGATAAATATTTAAGTGTGGCTTTACTAGGTTGTATGGTGAGTACATGGTTAATTTGGTGAGAGGTACTGATTTATATTCTCACCACAGTATATGAGAGTTTTAGTTGCTCCAAATCTTAATCAACACTTGTCAGTGTCAATCTTTTTAATCGTATTCATTCTAATGGGTGCTATATATCTGATGGTAGTATTAACTTGTGTTTTCTTACTTACCTTAATTTTCTCATTTTTAAATGAGAATCTTGCATTTCTCTTAATGAGAGTAAGTATCTTTTTATGTGCTTGTTGGCCATCGGCATATTTTGTTATGTGGAGTGTCTGTACAAATATTTTTCCAATTTTTATTTAGTCATTTGTTTTACTATTATTATTTATAAAGATTCATTATATATAAGGATATAATTCCTTTGTCAGATGTTATCTTTGAGCATGTCTTCTCTTTCTGTTTTTCCTTCATAGTATCTTTTAAAGAGCAGACATTTTAAATTTTGATTATGTATAATTTATCCTTTTTTTTAAGTTAGTCATTTGATTCTTAATGTACTGTTTTACAGTGCATCTTGAAATTACATAGTGTAAATCTTTAAACTTCTTAATCAGTATTTTTTTGGATTTTTAGGTATTTTGAATTTTCATTTAGGTTTAGAATTGTTGATGTATCTATTTCTAGAAACATCATCTTGGGATTTTGATTTAGGATTCTTTTAACATCTTGAACATATTTATAATAGCTGTTTTAAAGTTTTTCTACACTAATTTTATCATATGTGTCATTTTCAGATATGTTTCTATTATAGTGTTTAATTTCCTGTGATTACTTGCTTGTCTATTAAATTTTACTGTATGTTGTACATTGCAGATGTTACTTTTTGAGTGCCTAGTGTTTTGTTGTTGTTGTTTTTTTTTTTTTTTTCAATAATTCTTTAAAGGGTGTTGAGTTTGGTTTTGACAGTTAACTTAATTATAGTTCAGCTTGATCCTTTCAAGTCTTGTTTCTAAGCTGTCTTAGTGTGGGTATAAACTAATCTTTATTCTGGGAGTAGTTTAGCCATACTCTCTGGAGTCTCTATTGAATGTCTCAGATGTTCAATAAAGTCATTTTACTCTTGTTTCATAGCTTATGTAGGGTAGAAGAATATGTTATCCTAAAAGATGCCTCTTTGGCATGTGGATTATTTTGAGGCACTGCAGACATAGGAAAAGCTCTGAACACAGAGTAGAAATTACCCTTTCATAAGGGAGATTTTCATTAGGTGGTGGCCTGAACCAGGAAGAGAGCTAACACCAGAAATAACTTGTACACCTGAGAGACTTATCTCAGGGGCAACATTTGTTTACCAAATATTTCCTCTTCTCACCTTACTATGAATTGACTTCCTCCCTTTGAAGCCCTATATCCTATATGATTCCTTAGTTCAGGATGGTGTATAAACCTCAACCATCCTGTCACCTTGTAAGTCTTATATCTTTGTGGGGCTCCTGGATGTACATACATACGTAACTAAAATTTATTTTTTTTTCACTTTCCTGTTAATCTGTCTTTCATGACAGTGGGATCTCAGTCAAGAACTATGAAGGTAGAGGGAAAATTATTTTTCCTTCCCTACGCTTAGTATATGGTCAAAGACTTAATAAGAACCTTATTCAAATTTCTGGAATTTTTCTCTGGGTCTCTTTTTCCATGTTGTCTTGCAAATTTCATCTTCCAACACAAGTATGAATTCTGATATCTGTCTTATCTGATATTGTGATAAGTGAGGTGCTTATGTCTGTTGCATTCTTATTTGTCTGTAAGCTGTGGTAGCAATGCGTCTCCAGACATGCAAATAAGCAGCTTAGGCAATTGTAGGCTTCCCCTGGTTTGCTTTTCTTTTCAGTGTGATCTCTCAGAGCTAATCAACTACAGCTATCTACTAAGTGCATTCATTGGTAGAGACTTTATGAGACCAAGTAAAGAACAAAATTCTGGTGAAATAATAATAAAGGAAAGAACAATTAAGATTTTAGTTGTTCTGAAATTCCATTGAACACCTGGGGAATTCAACAGAGACTCAAGAAAGGGCCTACCTTGAAAGCAGGTATAAACTACTTCCAAAATAAAGTTTATAGCTACACTAAGGAAACCTAGAAGCAAGTCCTATTAAAAAAAAAAAAAAAAAAAAAAAAAACAACTGGAAGTAAAAGATTATAGACCCTGTGATAAAATCAGAATAAATGCTTCCTTTTCTGTTTGGGGAATTTACTATTCATGAAATAATCAATTCAAACTATTTGAAATGTGTTTGCAATCTAGAAATTCTCTAAAAAAAATTCCTTAATAATAATAATAATAATAATAAAATTCCTTTTGCCAATGTATAGATGAAATATTTCTTGTCTCCCACCTCCATTTTGAGAACATGTCTTCTTGTCATTCTATTCCTATTAAGTTGTTTTTCTTTTGATTGACTTTACTTTTAAAATCTTCATATTTTCATTTTTGAGTTGATGCTTCTCTTTTTATTTTTCACTCTTTGTATTTATTTGATTTAGCCTTAATTTCTTAGCTCTAAAGTATTAAAAACATATTTATTATAGTTTAGTTTATCATTTAAATAACATTTAATTTTGCTTTTTGAATATTTACTTATCTCTACCGTATTTTAGTTCTATTTCTGGTTTTAAATTAAAGAATTATTTTTGAATGGTTGCTTGAATTCATATTATGTTAATTATTTTAGAAATTTTCTATTTCAAGTTCTCTCCCTAATTTATTTATTTATTTTTAGCTAATATACTCCTAACCACTTATAATTCTATGTTAATTATCTATTACATTTCCCCCATATTATTCTTATGCTCTATTCGATAAACTCAATATTTAAAAAAAATATATTTTAGCAGAGCATATAGGGAATTAAAGATTCAGGCACAATAATATATGGGATAATTTCAAATATTTATTCATTACTTAAAAGATTTAATCCCCTAAATCTATACCTCAATTTACAAAGAAGATCTATAAAATGGTGATTTGTTAAAAAAAATACTGAGGTAGAAAAATCATAAATTAGACATTCTCCAATCTCTAAACATTTATGTAGTTCCCTAAGGCTGTAGAGGACACTTTGATTAGAAGATTTAGTTCCTTCAAGAGTAATCAGACAGTAGTTCCAGGAAACAAAGCATTCACAAAACAATCCAGTGCTAAACCTAATGTTTTCTTGTGTGCAGGGATCAGTCGCACATTAAAACACTAAAGAATCAAAAGGAGCCGTTCAGCTCAAAAGAGCTTACTGGTTGGAGAATGGGACAGGACCCATTCTTCTGCAAATCCATCATTACAGTGGTGTTCCAGCATCTCATCAGCATTCCTGAGGAATCCAATAGCTTCCCACAGTAAACACAAGTTACCTGGATGATGACATCTGTCTTATGATGCCCAGTGATCTGCCCAAGGTTGAACTTCTGGAAAGAGTTGAAAGTGGAACAACTCTTTCCTGTGTACGACTGAAAAGCCTCCAGATTTTAAGAACTACAGCCAATAACCTGCCTGTTAGCCCATATCTGGAGCCCAAGAACGATTTGAGAGAAAATGTAAGTCATTTCTGCTCAACTCCAGCCTGATGCTAGAAGTCTGAGGAAAGAACAATGTGTGTATAAATCGAATCCAAGTTTTGGAAGATGTTAAAAGGAGAATTTTCAAGTTATTCTTGTATAACCTAGCTGTTCAATGTAGCACACAATCATTTCAGCTTTTTGAAATAAAGGTGCTATAAATAAAAGAAGCATAATCAGCATTTAAGATATAAAGATTTTTGGAGTTCTCCAAACCTGGATCTTCTGTTGGTTTCTCCTATTCGATTCATTGTCAGGGAATGAAAGAGAGCTCTGGTGTCTCTTCTTCCTATAATGACGCCAGTTCTATTGGATTAGGGCTCTACTCTTAGGACCTCATTTCACCTTATTTATCCCCTTGAAAGCCCTATATCCAAATACAGCCATTTTGGGGTTTAGGCCTGTACATATGAGCTCTGGAAGGGGGCACAATTCAGTCTATAGCAACTATTATGACAAGCATCCACAGAAATAAAATTCAGAACCAAAGTCTGAAGTAAAATAAATTGCAGAAATTATAAAAACATTTATAAAGTTAAAAAAAACATACAAAACACTATATATTTCTGGGATATATATATATATATATATATATATATACACATATACACATATACATATATATACACATATACATATATATACACACATATATTTATATATATACACATATATTTATACACACACACACACACACACACACACATATATATATATATATATACACACGCACACATATGCATGTATTAAAACTATATGAAAGGAAGGAAAATGATAAAACCAATACTTGGCTTATTTGTTAACCTTTGTTGTAGGGAGAGAGAGGGAGGCCACTACAGCTGAACACACAAGGAATTCACCGCAGAATGGTGCTCCATTGCTTAACTTGGCTGGTAGGTATATGACAATTTATTTTATAATTCCTAGTAACTTACATTTCAAATTCCATACTTCTTATCCTAATATGTTATTTATTGCAAGACATATTCTTAATTCAGATATGTTAATATTTAAGAAAAGAATATCATATTAATGAAATATATCTTTTTAGACTAATGATCTATTTTACTATTCAAATTTGAAATAATCTTTTCATTAAATTGATTCAGTGTCATTCATACATATTTTCTTGAATTTATTCTAAATAAAAATAGTTATACGAGTATGTCTTCTTATTGTTCAAAATAATAGTGTATTTTTCTTCAGAACCCAATTTTGTTTTTTTGTTATACTTTAACCTGAACACAATAGAAAAGTATATTCATATAATTTACATTTAATATTCTATTGTACTGTATTGCCTATCCTGTATTTTTTTCACATACAAAAAAGACCTTTGAATATGCCTTAGATATCTACAATAATATGTGATTTTTTTTTCTATTTTTAATTGGAAATTTTATTGTTTCCAGTTCTGTTGATCATCCCAACCTCACTACCCATTTTCTACATTCCATGATGAAGTAGAGAGATAGCCTTTCAGTTTTTTTATAATTGAAAATTGTGTCACTTGTCTGAGTCAGGATCTCTGATTGATTGCAAAAAGCATTATGATTATTTTGCTAATTAACTTCAATCACTTTACAGTCAGTCAACAATATAACTCTTGGTAATCTACTGAAATGTAAGAAATTTAAATATCTGTCTATCCCAAACTCTGTTAAAATCATTTCAGTAGAAAAAGGTTTTTAAATTTCCAAGTAAACATATCATTAACTAGCATTCATGCATTATGGAATTTTTCTTCATTTTTCAGTTTTAAATATCATGCATTTCATTACCTATTATCCAACTAGAGAGCATAACCACTATACAGGTTTTATACAGTGTGCCCATGTGAGAACACATAGTTGAATTAATAGTGCAATGAGAGAGTCAGGCATTTGTGGTTAGGTATTTTACAATTAATTTCATATAACAATGCTAATTTATATCTGCATTAGTATTCCTTTTCAATCATTTGAAAAATAATTGCAATATACTCAGGAAAGATACTAGGAATGGCTTGCCCGATTTATTACTCTACAAAAGAATTAGTGTGATGGTTCACGTTTTATATTTATAACCAACTAAGAAGTGCTGAATCATGGGTGCTTATGATCAATGTATGTTTAATCAAAACTAGAATTAATAATGGGTAAGGGAGAGCTTCATCTTTAATGTATAGGTGATAAATATTGTAAAAGAAGTATATCACTCTGACTCCATGTGTCAACTTGTTAAGAATGTTCTAATTCTTATGGGGGTGGTGTTTATCACAAGATGCTACAAAGAAGGGAAAAAAGCATTTCTTGTTGAATCTCCAAAGAGATATATCAAAGGTTACCAGGTCCCCTTCCTTTATACTACTCTCTACTGTGATAAAATGTGGTTTGTTTTAACAATCCTGGACTAGAATGGTGTTATAATAGTTGTTTTAATTTAGACATTCCTTGATCCTATCCAAACTTTAAAGACTTGTTTTACATGGAGATATAACTTGGTCTTCAGTTGCTAATTTATAGCATGAGAACAATAACATCTAACACTTCATAAAACAAAATGTTGTAATTCCTTACAACTTTAAAAAATTGAATCTAGGGAGACCAAAAGTAATGTGAATAAGAAAAGTCATTTTTTTAGAAACTTATAGCCTTCCAAGCCTGAACCATGAAGAACTAGAAAATCTAAACAGACCGATAAACAGTAACAAAATTGAATCGGGCATCCAAAACGTTCCCAAAAGAAAAAGTCCGGGACCAGATGGCTTCACTAGTGAATTCTAACAAACCTTCAAAGAGGATCTAATACCAATCCTGCTCAAACTCTTCCAAAAAACGGAAAAAGAGACAGCACTCCCTAACTCATTTTATGAGGCCAACATTACCCTGATACCAAAACCTGGTAAGGACAACACAAAAAAAGAAAACTACAGACCAATATCTCTGATGAATACAGATGCTAAAATCCTAAACAATATTCCAGCAAATAGAATACAACAATGCATTAAAAAGATTATTCATCACGACCAAGTGGGGTTCATCCCCAGGGCACAAGGATGGTTCAACATCCGCAAATCCATCAATGAGATACATCACATAAACAAAATAAAGGACAAAAATCATATGATTATATAAATTGATGCAGAAAAAGCATTTGACAAGACACAACATCCATTTATGATTAAAACACTTAATAAAATAGGTATAGGAGGAAAATGCTTTAACATAATAAACGCCATAATTATGAGATTACCCCTCAGCTAATCTCATAAAAATGGTGAAAAACTGAAGCCCTTTGCTCTATGTTCAGGAACACGACAGAGCTGTCCCCTATCACCTCTGCTTTTCAACATTGTGTTGGAAGTCCTCGCCAGAGCCATCAGGCAAGAGAAAGAAATAAAAGGCATCCAAATTGGGAATGAAGTAGTTAAATTGTCACTCTTTGCAGATGACATGATGCTATATATAGAAAACCCTAAAGACTCCACCAAACAGCTATTAGAAACAGTCAACGAATACAGTAAAGTTGCTGGCTACAAAATCAACGCACAAAAGTCCATTGCATTCCTATACACTCACAATGAAATCTCAGAAAAATTAATAGAAAAAACAATTCCTTTTGCAATTGTAGCAAAAAGAATAAACTACCTAGGAATAAACTTAACCAAGGATGTAAAGGACCTATATGCTGAAAACTATAAGACATTTTTGAAAATAATTGAAGAAGACACAAAGAAATGGAAAGACAGTCCATGTTCATGGATTGGAAGAATCAACATAGTTAAAATGCCCATATTACCCAAAGCAATATACAGATTTAATCCCCAAAGCAATATACAGATTTAATCCCCATCAAAATTTCAAAGGCATTTTTTAAAGAAATAGAACAAAAAATCATCAGATGTATTGGAACCACAAAAGACCCCGAATAGCCAAAGCAATCTTAAGAAAAAAGAACAATACTGGAGGTATCACACTCCCTGACTTTAGCTTGTACTACAGGGCTACAGTAATCAAAACAGCATGGTATTGTAAGAAAAACAGACACATGGACCAATGGAATAGAATTGAGAACCCAGAAATAAAATAACATAATAATTTTTGTTTGATAATTTTTGTTGAAAAATTTGACTGATAATTTTTGACAAAGAAGCTAAAAACATACAATGGAGGAAAGACAACCTCTTCAATAAATGGTGCTGGGAGAATTGGAAAGCCACATGCGAAAGAATGAAACTTAATTGCTAACTGTCACCATGTACCAAAATTAATTCAAAATGGATCAAAGACTTACGCATAAGACCTGACACAATAAACTGCATAGAAGAAAACATAGATACTAAACTTATGGACCTTGGGTTCAAAGAGCATTTTATGAATTTGACTCCAAAGGCAATGGAAGTAAAAGCTAAAATAAACGAATGGGACTATATGAAACTAAAAAGCTTCTGCACAGCAAAAGAAACCATCGACAAAATAAAGAGGCAACCAACTGAATGGGAGAAGATTTTTGCAAACAGTGCCTCCGATAAGGGGCTAATATCCAAATTATACAAGGAACTCATGAAACTCAACAATAAAAAAACAAACAACCCAATTGAAAAATGGGCAAAGGACTTGAAGAGACATTTCTCCAAAGAGGACATACAAATAAATAAACATATGGAAAAATGCTCAACATCAGTAATCATCAGAGAAATGCAAATAAAAACCACAATGAGATAACACCTCACCCCAGTCAGAATGGCTATCATCAGCAAGACAGATAGTAACAAGTGTTGAAGAGGCTGCGGAGAAAAAGTAACACTCATACACTGTTGGTGGGAATGCAGACTGGTGCAACCTCTATGGAAGGCAGTGTGGAGTTTCCTCAAAAAATTATGAGTATAATTACCATATGACCCAGCAATCCCTCTTTTGGGTATCTACCCAAAAAATCTGAAAACATTTATACATAAAGACACGTGTGCTCCAATGTTCATTGCAGCTTTGTTACGGTGGCCAAGACATGGAAACACCCAAAATGTCCTTTGATAGATGAATGGATAATGAAGTTGTGGTATATATACACAATGGAATACTATTCAGTGGTAAGAAAAGATGATATAGGAACATTTGTGACAACATGGATGGATCTTGAGAGTATGATGCTAAGCGAAATAAGTCAGACAGAAAAAGCAGAGAACCATATGATTTCACTGATATGTGGTATATAAACCAAAAACAACAAAAGAAGAAGACAAACAAATGAGAAACAAAAACAGTAGACACAGACAATAGTTTAGTGGTTACCAGAGGGTAAGGGGGGTGGGGGGGTCGGAGATGAGGGTAAGGGGGATGAAATATGTGGTGAGGAAGGAGAACTGCCTTGGGTGGTGAACACACAATGGTATTTATAGATGATGTATTACAGAATTGTACCCTGAAATCTATATAATTTTACTAACAATTGTCACCCCAATAAATTTAAAAAAAAGGGAAGAGCGATGTAAACAGCCATAAAAAAAAAAGAAAGTCATTTTCAGCAGCCATTTTCAGTTCTGCATACCTAAAGTCTTAAAACAGCATGCCAATATTGGTTATTGACATATGAACAATAATTAATAATTAATAATATTTTATTTACCTTACTTTTATTTGCTAATAAAATACATTCATTTAAAACTTTTATTCATTTAAGTGTATTTTTCCAGGACCCATCAGTTCCAAGACAAGTAGTTGTTTCAATCTAGTTGTGGAGGTTGCAGCTCACAGTGGCCCATGTGGGGATTGAACTAGCAACCTTATTGTTAAGAGCACTGTGCTCTAACCTCCTGAGTTAACGGGCCACCCAAAATTATTTTGAAATATCATCTTCTAAGTTTATTTGCAAACTTGAACAATAAAATATGTACTCACTAGAATATTTGATTTAGCACTGGCACAATTATAAAAAGTTGATCTCATATCAAATTCACAGTCTGAGTTTCCCTCACTTACATCATTGGCTATCCTTAATCTATATTTATTTGCGATATCCACTTCAGTGACATCAACATATCTCTGACCTTTTATATGACACCTGGGCCTTTACCTACAATATTTTATTTTTATTCATTTACAACTTTCTTCAAAATCTATGATTCAGTCTAAATGCTAAATATCAAATTATATAATACATTATTTGAAGGATAGTTACCATAGAGATTTAAGAAGTAATGAAAACTATGCTTACTTTCTTTAAAAACATCTGTTGTTCAGTGTAAACGCCATTCTGGAATTAATTATGGTAAATTATTTTATATTTACCACTACCATTAATTGACTGGACTGTTAGATGTGATTGATAGTTTAAAATATGAGCAACTATTAACAGAGTTTTAATTATTGTTGAATCGTTCATTAATCAATAGGCAGTTATAGTAACTGCTATTCAGGAAATTGTTCTAAACACTATATAAGATTTAGAATATATTCAATAGGTCCCTATCCTAAAAAAACTAAAAAATTCACAGTTTATTTAGAGGACTCGCATGGTGGTATGAGTTCCAATATATTCCTTTTGTGACTAATTTATCTCTGAATGGATTGTCCATAAAAAGTTTTACTTCTAAATGCATTAAATAATTCCAATTCAGATTTCATCTTTAGAAACCGTTTTCAATTTTTCTGTAAAAGAGTCCTACCCATTTCTAATATTCAGACAATGAAATGCGTAGCTTTCTTTGCCTGCTTTCTTCTTTCTTTGGAGAGTAAGTACATAAGCATGAGCCTGAAACTTGAATAAAATATTAATTAAATTTTAAATCTCACCATTAGAACCCGCCATTCTAAAAGATAAACTGTGCTTGTCCCCAGGATGATGACAAAAAATAAAAATTTGCTTAACAGAAAATATGAGTATGCCTTTTAGGAAACAAAATGTCTTTTTAGTCAAGATAGTTGCACTCATTTGTGTGTGTTTGCAAACTATTACAATGTCTGCCTACGAAGAAGAGTGTGAGGGTTAGAAGGCATAATTAAAAATAAATTACAAACAAAGGAATATTTGTGTATATTTTGACTGATCTTGAAATAAATAATGTAAAAGATGGTCAGATTTACATTTTCAAATGCAGTGCATTCCTATCACCTTATCTGAGAATCCTGGAATCTAGTTATAAGACCAGTGCATTATGCTTTTAATAAAAGGAACATGCTTTGACACCAAGAATAACTTCATTCAAGATAGATCACCTACTTTCATATTAACATAGTTTAAAATTCTCCTCTAGTGCAATGTATACATTTGGAAGGCTATATAGTTTTTAAAAGAGGTAGAAGGATGACATTTGAGAGGTCACCCAGTTTAAGAAATAGGGCATAACCACTGTTTTAGTTTTAATGCACACGGTATGGCCTTCACTATTCTCACACTCTCTAGTTTCTCACCCCAAGAAAATTCTAAACCTAACTTAATGTATTTTCCTTAATTTTATTTAAAATAAGTAAACTAAACAATCATTCTTTTTATGGTATGGTTACATGTTTTCAGCTTTTGACCAATTTGAATAAACTCATTAAATGGGATTCATACTATATGTATTTGTGACTTGATTATCATTCCTGTTTTGCAGATTATGTTTCTAATGTTCATTCAAGTAGATGCATCATCTTAACTTTGTTCATTTTCACTTCTTAGTATTTTGTAGCATAAATACAGATCAATTATTTTGTTAACTTTGCTGTTCATGAATACTAGGACTGTTTTCAGTCAATGCTATTATTAAACAAGCTTGCTAAGACGCACCTCTGCAAATGTGTCTGTGGCATACCCACTGAAATTGGAATTGTTTTACATGCATATTTCACTTTTTTTAGTAATAACACCAAATGAACTAAACCACTCAAAAGTTGGATGCTGAAATCAGAGGCAGGTTGTGTCATCCAAGCACAGGGAAACTTGCTTCCCTGGCAAGTACGGTGGCAGAGGAATTTCCATACTCTGAAGCAACAGTCATGTCCTACGTCCAGTCTACTATTATACCTGCTGGTAGGCAGGTAGCACTGAAACTGGGTTTCTACTAGAAAGCCTTGTAGCGTGTGGAAGTCTTTCTACAGGAGTTATATTCTTGATTGTTTAGAATTCAAGTCACATTTCTATTGGATATATAACTAGGAACAGAATTGCCATGTAATAGGATATATGTGCTTGTGAATTTAGTAGCTACATCCCAAATATTTTTTTTCAAAGCAGTGTACCAATTTATATTCCTAGCAACAGTTTATTCCTAGCAACCATTCTATAACTTCAGTTGTTTTAACGTTTGCCAGTCTGGTGGATGTGAAATGGTACCTTATTGTGGTTTTATTTTGCATTTTCTTATTACTTATGAATTGACGCCTATTCTTGTCTTGTACCCAGTTTTCTCTTGATTTTTTTTATAATAAATTTGTTTGAATTATTTGTATACTCCATATATTACAGTTACAATATCTTCTAATACGTGGCTTATCTGTCCACTTTCTGTGTGAATTTTTAAATTAAAATCATTTTATATTAATTGTCAAATTTATCAAATTTGTTTTTTTTACATTGGCATTTTTGCATCTCATTTTAAGAAATGTGTACTATCCAAGACCTGAAGATAAATTCTGTATTTTCTTCCAAAATGTTTTAAATCTTGCCTTATATAGTTATGTCCCGGATCATATATAACTGATTTTATTACCCTTTGGGTATGATGTTCTGAGAAGCCCTAAACGATCGAGGAAGAGATAAAAAGAAAGTGATATTTATTGTAATAAAGGCCAAGAGGATAATATTAAGAAAGTATTGTTATAGCTATTAACTTAATGATACCAAAGTTTAGGAGGGAGAAAGAATGGAAATGTATTTTTTGTATCTCCATATGGATAAACAAGTTGTCCCATCACCCTTTATTAAATATTCTAGTCTCTCTCCACTGATTAGCAATGCTAACTTTAGTATGTGTCAGGATTCAATACATTTGTGGGTCCCTTTCTGGGCTTTCTATTCAGTTTCTTGTTATATTTTTCAATCCTAGTGCGAATATAAAACAGTGGTAAAGCAGAAAGCCTTTATTATTGTAGAGCCCCTTCTCCTTTGTGGGAACTGAATTTCAATTTCCAATGAATGTGATTCTGTTGAAAGTCTGACACTGTTTTCAGAAAAAGCAAAAGTCTTGAAGGGAAAATGTATATCATATGCTAGTATCTGAATGTGTGTCTCCTCTAAATTCATATGTTAAAATCCTAACCAGCAAAGCAAACCATCAACAAAACAAAAATACAGCCCACTGGTTGGAGGAAGATAGGCACCAATGATACAATTGATGCCGAAAGAATGAGTCGGGAGACCAAAATTGGTCTATTAGAATTTATTTGGTGTGTTTGAGCAGAGGGAGGTCAGGCTAGAAAGACCATAACCTCTCTGAGCGAAAAAGAGGCATGGAGTTTTATTGGAGGGGGTAACCGAGGCTGTTCCCCTTCAATGCTTCAGGGGCTTTTTTGCACTGTCTCTCACAACAAAGGGTTTCAGGGTGTGACCAAGCCCTCCTGCTCCACATCCTGGCTCCCAGACCACTGTCCTGAAGCCCAGGCCCACTGATTATAAGCCCCTAGGAGACAAACACAGGCCAGTGGGTTCAAGGAACAAAGCAAGACAAGATGGCTTTTAAGATAAGAAGGTTTCTGCACCTGGCCTAAATATGGCCTAACAATTGATAAGGGGTTAATATCCAAATATACAAAAAACTCATACAACTTAACACCACTCTCCTCCCCCAAATAATCCAATGTAAAAGTGGGCAAAGGACCTGAATAGACATTTCCCCAGAAGACATACAGATGGTCAAAAGACATAAGAAAAGATGCTCTATGTCACTAATTATCAGAGCAATGAAAATCAAAACTACAATGAGATATCACCTCATACCTGTCAGAATGGTTATCACCAATAAATCAATAAACCACAAGTGTAGGCGAGGATGTGGAGAAAAGGGAACCCTTGTGCACTGTTGGTGAAATTGCAAATTGATGCAGCCACTATGGAAAACAATCTGGGGGTTCCTCAAAAATATTTAAATATATTCAAAATATTCAAACCACCAAGATGTTTTTGGTGGTTTGAATTAAAAAGTTTCCCTTCAGAGAGTACTGTTTGTTTACTTTTGGCCTGCACCTGGAGGCACTACTATCAATGAAGAACCACTCTATACTTTTCTCTTGGGTATTTTCAGACCATAAAATTGTTGTTAATTCTAGGTTCAAACAAAACTGATTATTTGCTTGCGGGTGAGACTTACCGTATACTTTTTTTTTTCTTCTTTACTCTCTCCTCACACTCAACTAGAGCTAAGGAAAAGCCTGGAAAGTTTTCTCACTGTCTTTCTCCATTGAGTGACTTTTTCTATCCATCCCTTTATTCATACTTAATATGTCACACTTTAAAAGCTCTGCTTTTTTCAGGATTCTAAAGCTTATTTTTCACCCTTCAAGGGTGTCAGGAAATGTCTCCTGTTCCTTACACGTGGCCCATTAAAATCCAGGCGATAAGCCAGCAAGACTGGCAGTTAACCCAGGGCAAATTCCAACATCAGCTTCCTTTAATTCTGTGGATTCACACTCTTAATGTTATTTTTGTTGTTCTGTTCTCTCCTGAATTTTCATACATTTCTTGTCAGTTAGACTGTAATCTTTAATATGATTTAAAACATATTTTAACTAGCATTATTTTTGGTGGCTATGTACATAGTTTTGTCAGAATATTAAGAAGCAATTATAAAGCTTTCCATCTTGCCTTAGTTGAATACCACTCCATCTGAATACTAATGTCTAAATTATTCTTAAACATGTAATTAAATGGAATTTCTTAAGTCATTTGATAGAAAGGTATTATATAAATCCAAAGCATAATTATAGCTTATTTTTTACAGAAATATAATCAAAATACCTTTCAAAGAAAGAAAATGTACTAATGGACTTATTCTTTTTTTTTTTCCAGTTCTAAAACAAAGCAGTAAATAAAATAATACAAAGATATAATGATTAATTATTACACATGATTATCATAAGCATTATAGTATTTCAGAGGGTCAACAATGTTCCGTATTTTAACGGATAGGATACTTAAATTGAATTTTTAAGTGGAAGAATGGGGTTATAAACTGATTTTCTGGCCTTTCCCATAGACTTAGATAAGTCAGTTTCTTTGAACCTGTTGGAATCTTCCTTGCAACATTAACTCAAGCAATTGCTGAGAAAATACCTATAACAGATCCAGATAAAATAGAATCCAGCCAAAGACTATGACTGCACCAATCACTTGTATCCAATTACTTAGTTTACATGTTCAGCAACATATAACTGACATTGATTAGAATCAGTTGCATCTGAGAATGAATGGAAACAAGTATTGTTCCTGGGAGAGAGAGGGCATGTATAAAAGATGAAAGATTCCAAGAGCCAGTGCATTTCCTCAAATGTGTTGAACTGTGCCAACTGAGTCCCATATATATATATATATATATATATATATATATATATATATACACACACACACATATATATATATACATATATATACACACATATATATACATATATATACACACACACATATACATACATATATATATATATATATATATATATATATATATTTTTTTTTTTTTTTTTTTTTTTTTTTTTTACTGTGTTTGACCCCAATATGGAAGGGCTTGGATGTCAGAATTTGTGTCTGGCCATGAGATTACTGCAGTGGTGTTAATCTACATGCTTTGTTGTTTCTTGCTCTGCGGCATCCCTTAGAACTAAGATATGTCATAAGTACGGCATCAATCTAACCAGGACCATTGCTCCTACCATAACAGAGTGGACAATTACCTAAATATCTCAGAAGGAGAGTTATATTCAAATATGGGAGATTTCATAAATTGAAGATGTTTTTCCAGAAACTTCCTGAAACAATTTACAGAAGAAAGGTATAGGGAATGCACTATAATCTTAAAAGTGTGTGATGACAATGTTGAGTTTAATGTTTCAAGTTTAAGAGCTTTACTAGATAAAATAATTTTTTAGGACATAAAAAGTAAGAATACATTTTATTGAACTGTATAGCTTAGATATTTATATGTTCTCCACAAATAAAATGCATTTGATATTCCTTTCTTCCATTGAGATTTTAGTTGTCTAAAATTACTTTGTAAAGACTAGGGTTCCACTTGGGTAATTTATGTAAAACAAGACAAATTTTATTTAGGCATTACTTACAGGAACATTTTTGTAGCTGCAATAGAAATTTTTTAAAAAATATACTGTATTCAAATGTGGAATTTTGTGTCATAATTATTCTTTCACAGGCAGTTGTCACACTACATTGTTAAATAAATTATTTTCTTATTCCCTCTGCTTCTAATTTAGCCTAAATATATTCATAGTCTGACATATTACTGATAGAAAACTGAGTTTGAAAAGTTATACTAACATCAAGATAACATAAGAAAGAGAAGCGCAAAAAATGTTTTTGAAAATTAAAAACAATCAATAATTAAAACACAAGACTATGAGATAAGGGAGATAATGACAAAATCTATGTGTGAGTGTATTTATGATTGCATATGTATTCATTCTTTTCAATTCTATACTATATACTTAGAGACAATAACTCCATATCATGAACTGACAATTCCTATGATCTTAATATGGCATGCAGAAAATTTATAGACGCATACGGTGATCAGTTTGAAAAATAGTATATATGTGTCCTTGGCATTCTCTCAATCTCTGTGTTATGTGTATGTATTTGTGTGCGTTTCTCTGTGTGTATATTTTATATACATCGTATTAGATATAATTAATCCCAGATAATATAGATTTTACTACAATGCTCGTTAACCCCTGCTCATGTGTAACCTTTTGAATAAAATATTATTAATTTAGCAGTATTTTTGCCATATCTGAGAAAAATTAAGGCAATCTTCTGAAAGAAGTTTGAGGGGCAGAACACTTATTGATCAGGACTAAGTAGTAAAAATTTATTGCAATGTTGTCAGTTGCCTCATTCCAGATCGATACAAATCTCACCAAAAGCTTCTTAAACGCAATAAGAATCTGACAAGACCTTTTTGTTACAGATTAGTGTTAAAGCAATGAAGGAGCCCCCAAGGAAAATTGTCTTTCTGGCTAAAATGCCAGCTGTATTCTGTTTCTGAAGTGTTCTATGTATGTACAACATCTTTATTGATATTGTGGATGTCTAAAAAGAAAAAAACAAAGAGCTTAAACATTTTGTGTGCAGAGGAATGCAAATGAGGATAACCTGAGAACTTTAATTTAGATTCCTTGTTTCTATCAAAAATCCACTATTTGATGCATATGATATTGCCGAGCAGAATTAGATTAGAGAAAACTAAGCCCAATTAAATTCTGCAACATTTTAAGAGTATTCCATCATATTGGTTTTAAATTAATGAAAAACTAATGTAATATTTTCATTAAGATGTAAGAATAGGTTAGCAAAACATTTATTTTTCTTAAGAAAGAAAGGGTTACAAATTGGATGCAGTTTAAATTTAGATTTCACCCAACGAAGCAACTACATCAAAGAGTAGAATCTAATTTGGAACTGCAGAAGGAGTTCTCAGGAGCTTTAGACAAGCTGCATTTCATGAATTCTGATAACACTAGAATTTAGTCATCTTGGCAGTATTGTAATGTCAGTTTGCATAAGTAAACCCATTGAGGCTTACTTATTTTGGTACATTCATCTTTTGGCACTTTCAATTATTTGAACAGGAAAGCACATGCATCTTCCATGATATTTATGTAAATTTAATTTTATGAAATGTATCAGTTTAACTGAGTAGAGATTTATCTTTTCAAGTAAAAGAAAAATCTGGTTTTGGGACTGTAACTTTTACTTAAACCCATTATTTTGCATCCTTTTCCTTAGGCAGATAAACTTGTGCATGCTCTGCACATCTGTCTTGCTTTATATTATGTGTCTCTTCTTTAGATTCTTGCCTTTCTAATACAAATAATATTTCTTGTTAGTGCACCTGTGTGGCTCTATTTATACAGTTTTTATTATTGCCCAAAATTAGTCTGACTTTTTTTATTTTAGTCTGATTTTAATATTATATTAGTATATATAAAATTATTTATACTAATATATGTTGTTTTACAAATATAACATAATTATATGACAAACAGAATTATAATAATCATTACAAATACTATATACATAATACATGCATGTTATATATACATATACATTGCATTGTATTATGTTATCTATTAATTATATTGCACAACCATGTACTGCATAATGATGTTTTGTTCAAAGATGGACTGCATGTACTCATACGATAATAGTCCCATAAAATTATAATGGAACTGAAAAGTGACATCAAAGCTGTCACAAGGTCATAGTGCAATGAATTATTTATATATTTATGCTGATGCTAGTGGAAATAAACATCCTGTGCTTCCATTTGTATAAAAATATGGCACATACAATTATGTATAGCGTATAATACTTGATAATGATAAAAAACAAAGTTACTGGTTTATATATTTACTATATTATACTTCATATCATTATTTTAGAGTGACATATATATATAAAGTTTCTATAAAACGGTACACCCTGTTACCCTGTGACACTGGCAGCAGCCTTACACTTTTCCTGTTTACGATACCATTTTTCTTGATTGTATCATTTTCTATAGTGCTTGAATTAATCTTGTATTATTTGTTTATCATGGCCTCTAAACCATACAAAATCCATTGCTAATGTTTCCAGTAAGAAACCACATTAAGTGATTGAGCTAGAAACAAAATTAGAAGTGATTAATGATTATGAAGGTGAAAATAGTGATGGCTATTGCTTGTCAGTTAGGCGTATCCCATTCCACCACCGCTACCACACTGAACAAGAACAAAGTGATGGAAGCTGTTAAAACGTCTGCTTCATTGAAGGCAATGAGACTAACAAAAATTTGAAAAGGACCTGTATCTGACTGGAGAAATTCTATTGAAGACGAGGCACAGAAGTATATCTCTCCTAGCATCATGATGACCATGGCCAAGCAAAACATTTGTTTGCAATATTGAAAGAAAAAGCTGGACCAAACTACAATGTTGAATTTACTGCTCTCTCTTGGTGATTTAAATGATTCAAGAATCATTCATCACATAATGCTAAAGTGAGTGGTGAGTCTGTGAGTGCTTATGTGAAAGAAGCTGAAGAACTTTTGGAAACTCTAGATAATTGTGGAGGAAAATTACTTAGCAGAGCAAATATTCCACATGGATGAAACCTCCCTATTCTGGAAATGGATTCCTGAAAGGACTTTCATCCATAAGGAGGCCAGGGCAATATCATGTTTCAAGGCTTTTAAAGACAGGATAATAGTCTTGCTTGAGAGCAACGTTGCAGGCTACAAATTGAAACCCTTCGTGATCTGTCACTGTGAGCACCCAAGGGCTGTCATGCATATCAATAATCACACACTAACTGCGAGTGTACTACAGAAGCAATAAGAAGTCATGGACGACCCAATTCCTTTTACAAGATGCCCTCCTGAATTGCAATGCCAATGAAATGGGGAAATACTATTTAGAGAATAACATACTTTTCAATATTTTGCTTATTGTTAATAATGCTCCAGGACATTCTTATTTTCCTGGTGATTTTCATCCTAATATCAAAGTGTGGTTCTCCCTACAAACACCACGTCTTAGATCCATCAATGGATTAAGGAATTATAGAAGCTTTTAAAGTCTACTACCTGAAAAGTATCTTATCTCAGTCTATTGCTCCAATTGAGGAAGGCACTGAGAAGATATGATGAAAAATACTGGAAGAATTACAACATCGATGAGTGCATGAAGAACCTTGCTTGGCCTTGGGGTGATGTCACCAAGAATGTGTTACTAGCATCTTGAAGGACCTCAAGGGGTTTGTCCATGACTTCAAAGAATTTGTCAAGGATGAGGAGGTTGCAAAAATCCACAAGGCTGTGGTTGAGATGACGAACAGCTTTAACCTGAGGGTGACATCAGGAGCTCCTACAGGTGTTCCTTGAGGAACTGACAATAAGGAATTAGAATCAGGACAGGAACAGTAGCTGAAGAAGAGGCAGGAGAAAAGGAAACTTGAAGGGAAGATAAAGAAGAAGGACCCTTAAGAAAATTATAGTACAGGGTTTAGCAGAAGTCTTTTATGGACCCCAGGAAGCTTCTTAAGAAGTTTGAAAACGTGGAGCCCTATACCAAAATGTTTTAATTAATAGAATAGAATTAATAGAATATCAATGGTGCATTAACTGCTTAAAGGAAATTTAGGATGGAAAAGAAAAACAATAAAAGAAACCATCTAAACAAGCCAAAGGCGTATTTCTGAAAAGAGTGACACCTCCTCAAGGAGAGTCTCAGGCTGGTCCTTCAGAAGGCATTTCAGAAGAAGGCACTGCTGTCATAGGAGATGAGAGCTCCATGGTGTTTCTGCCTTTGAAGACATTCCAGGGGAAGAAGATGTGGACGTGGAGCCAGTGACATTGATGATCCTGACCCTGTGCACGATTAGATTAATGTGTATGTCTGTATCTTAGTTTCTAATAATAAAAAAGTAAGTTAAATAAATAATAGAAAATGTTTATAGAAGGATAGAGAGAATTTTTTTTTGCAGCTGTGTGACGTGTTTGTGTTTTAAGCTAAGTGTTATTGCAAAATAGAAAAAAAGTTAAACAGTGAAGTAAAAAAGTTTAGCGAGCTAAGATTAATTTATTGTTGAAGAAATAAAAATACTTTTTACAAATGTAGTGTAGCCTATGTGTACAGTGTTGATAAAGTCTTTAGTAGTCTACAGTAATGTCCCAGGCCTTCACATTCACTCACCACTCACTCACCGACTCACCCACTGCAACTTCCAGGCCTGTAACCTTCATTTATGGTAAGTGCCCGATACAGGTGTATCGCTTTTTATCGTTGCTACAGTATCTTTACTGTACCTTTTCCATGTCTAAATATGTTTTAGTACACAAATGCCATTGTGTTACATTTGCCTACAGCATCAGTACAGTAATATACTATACAGGTTTGTAGCCCAGGAGCAATAAGCTATACCACATAGCCTAGGTGTATAGCGGGTTATACCACCTGAGCTCGTGTAACTGCACTCTGTGATGTTCACACAATGGTGAAATCACCTAATGAGAGATGTTTCAGAATGTATCTTGTCATAAGGCAACACATGCATGTATATATTAATTATATATTTATTATATTATTCTATTCTACTCTATTCTATTCTATTCTATTCTATTCTATTCTATTCTATTCTATTCTATTTTTTCTATTCTATTCTATTATCAGTACCAGTCTAAGCACAGTGATACTATTTTGATAATCACTACCATTATGTGATGTTTCCCAGTTGACATAATGAATGCTGTTACATTAGAAGAAATTCCAGAATTGAAACTGAAACAATAGAGCGTGGAAACAGAGTTTACAGATAACTCAGACAATAACTCATATTTAGCCTTGTTGCAATTCTTAGCCTCAAGGAAATATGCCTATAGGACTATCCTGAGTATTATTTTTCGGGCTGTAGAACAGCACAGTAGGGAACAGTAGGGTGGATTAGATTATTAGTAATATCAAAAGGCCTATCTTTATAATCAGGTAGCTTTTAGAAACCATCCTTAGTGTCACATTCTGCATGAGTCAGCTCAAATGTAAATATAAAGAAGTATACGGTTAATTACACAGAGGAGCCTGTCCCTACATAGGACTGTCACCTTTATCACCGCTTTGGAACTGAGTTTTATTTAAAGATTTGAGAAATGACAAAGAAATGCTGAATACACTCATATAAAGGGAGTGTGGCTTTGAAAGAAAAGTATAACTAACGTCAAACACAGACTCCCTGACTAGCTCTGTGACTTTCTGAAATTTAGCTCAGTGTTTTGGTCTCAGATCCTTCATCATTAACAATGGGGGTAGTCATGATATACTTTTCTGAGGAGTATTTCTGCCATAGAGTCTTCACACTCTGCAACGGGAGAAATAGTGTTTGTACGTGAGCTCTCCTTTATCCACTATTAATAAGCACAGTGCCCTACGTTACATTTTAATTTCTTATTCCAACTACCGAGGCTTCATTTTTATTGTATTTCCTAGATACTAATTCCTAATCAGAAGCCTTTGTAACTGGATCCTGTAGAGTTGGTCTCCTGGATATAGGATCCATTTCACAGTAAAATCTGATAGTTTCCAGAAATCTCAAGATTAGGGATGAAATTGTAGCTTCTATTGGTAAACAGTCTCTCCTGTTAGTTTATGCCTTGCCTATTGCTCCTCTCACTACAAGGCAGAGAGTTGTGACAAAGAATTTATGACCCTCAAAGCCTCACAGGGTTGCTACCTTCCCTTTACAGAAAAGGTTTGTGAGCCACTGATGTAGACAATGAGGTGATAGTCTGGTTTATGAGTTATTTCAAGTGAGGCATGTCTTTCTGGTATAAAGAGGAAGGATCCAAACACACATTTCATCCCGCAACTACATCCTGCTTTCATAATACTCATTAAAAATCATTAGGTAGACATTGGTCAGAGGATCAGGTTAAAAAAAAAAAAGCTTCAATAGATTAAATTAATCACAACTTTCTGGGCTTTCTGATATGAAGCTCATGTGCCTTCTTCTTATTCTAAAATAGTCATTATGGGGTAGCTGTATGGCTCAGTTGGTTAGAGCGTGAGCTCTGAACAACAGTGTTGCCAGTTCGATTCCCACATGGGTCAGTGAGCTGTGCCCTCCACAACTAGATTGAAGGACAATGACTTGGAGCTGATGGGCCCCAACATTCCCCAAATGAAAAATCAAATAAAAAGTAAAATAAATTAAAAAATAAAATAGTCATTAAGCAGTGGACTATTATGATAAGAACATGTAGAGCCACATTTTAATTCTCGTGAGGAATTCAGTCTACTGCTAAAATCATTCACAAATGATATTTATCCTCCATCGCAAATTCCCAAAGACCTGAATTCCCACTGGGGTGGAGAAATCGTTAGCTAATAATCCTAGTTCCTTAAAATTTCTTTATGTTTCTTGCGCTTAACATATACTTAATTCTGAAAAAGGAAAAGAAAACCCTCTATAGTTTCTATTATTGTAAATATAGCACCTTTAGTGACTGCTAAAAACAGTTGAAGAATCATTAACTAGATGCATTTATTCATTGAGATCTCATGCTCCTGTGGCTATGCACATGGAACAAATCAGGCTGAGCAGGCATGCTCTCCCTTAGGACCTCCAATTGGGTTGAAATATCTTTCTGCCTGAAGTCATATGGTTTAGAACCTAATCAAAATGTGTGGATTAAGATTCCAGAGCAGTTTTGACAGTCTAGGGAACAAATAGGAATGAAAAAGGGAGTCTCTAGGTAATTTTTTTTTCGGTCAATGCTTTTTTCAGATACTGACAATAGCAAATACTAGAAATTAAATCATTTTAATTTCTCCTAAATCAAGTATGGCTTCGATATATCATGTCTATGTCTCTCTATGTATGTTTTGTAACTGCTTTCAAAAAATAACCAGAGAGGTGGAAATGAAAAGACAGAAAACTGTATTTTTTTAAAGCAAAAAACAGTTAAAAAAATCATTTATTTGCTGGTGATCTCAGTGACGCACCCTTACAACAAGTTAAAAATTTTATATCCTGCTTCTCCTTAGAAACACATACATACCGTGTTTCCCCGAAAATAAGACCTAGCCAGACAATCAGCTCTAATGTGTCTTTTGGAGCAAAAATTCATATAAGACCTGGTATATATTATATTATATTATATTATATTATATTATATTATATTATATTATATTATATTATATCATATCATATCATATCATATCATATCATATCATATCATATTATAATCTGGTCTTATAGTAAAATAAGACCAGCTCTTATATGAATTTTTGCTCCACAAGACACATTAGTGCTGAGTGTCCAGCTAGGTCTTATTTTCGGGGAAACACGGTACTGTTTCTTAATCCCTGCTTTCTGAGCATATAAGAGCATATTTGCGACAACATGGATGGATGTTGAGATTATCATGCTAAGCGAAATAAGCCAGACAGAAAAAGTCAAGAATCATATGACTTTACTCATATGTGGGATATAAAATTGTAAGCAACAAAGGAACAAGATAGACAGACAAGCAAATGAAAACTCATAGACACAGACAATAGTTTAGTGGTTACCAGAGGGTAAGGGGAGAGGGAGTGGTAGATGAAGGTGAAAGGGATCAAATATATGGTGATGGAAGGAGAACTGACTCTGGGTGGTGAACACGCAATGCAATATAGAGATGATGTATCATAGAAATGTACACTTGAAACCTATATAATTTTAAAATAAAAATTTCAAAGAAACATGTTTTTCAAAAATAAACTACCTTTGTTTTAAATGTTAGTAAAACGCTTTCCATTACTAGCTATAACAAAGATTTAGAGAATGTGAAGGTAGTAAATATGGTGCCGTGCATAGTAAGCATTTTTTTTTTAAAAAAAACATGTCTAGGTTATCTATTCCTGTGTGTAGCAAACAACCAAAATTTAGCAGTTAAAACATGGAAAATCTTTATTATACATATAATTTTATGGGTCAGGAGTTTGATAGAGGACAGTGGGGATGCTTTTCATGCCTCCAGGATACCCTTCATCAGCCCTTCGCTGAAGTGGTTCATATAGATGTAAACAGCTGAGATGGCTTGACTATGTCCTGAAGTCTAGGGCTTCAGTCCTGCCTGTCATCTGGGACCGTTGGCCTTTTCCCACAAGCTGTCTGTGGGGCAGGAGTGTTCAAGACGGCTTCTTCATTCTTATTATGGTGTCTGGGCTGCACATGTGGAACAGCTAGTGACTGGTTGTGCATCTGTCTCACTATTTAGGCGTCTTCACCTGGCAAACTTGGGCTTCCTAACAGCAGGGCATTCTCAAGACAGCCAGACTTTTCCCAAGACAGTTAGCTTCTCTCTGAGTCTTCCAAGAGGCATAGATGGACACTGCAAAGCATTTCCCATCTCTGAAATCACTTTCACCACATCCTATTGAACAAACAATGTGCTAAGACCAGCTGGAATTCACAGAGAGGTGATATAATGGCATGGACATAACACACATGCACAGTAGAAAGGAATTGATGATGGATGACAGTGGCCATACTTTGCTTTTATTCCCACCATGTCATTCCTCCAGTGACGATATGAACCCAACAATATGAAGGAGGGGGAAGAACGTGGGATCTAGCAGTAAGGAGCCACATTCCATATTTACTATGGAGGGACTTGACATACGAGCACCTCCCCTCATCTCTTTGATTCTCACTTGGATATGGAAACCATATGGTACCTGTTTGATACTAACTAAACAAGAACAGTGATTATTTCTTTCTTAGGTTTAATGATGTTGTTCTCTTTTCACAAAACAGTAATAAGATGAAACACGTTGCTACTGCCTTCCTCACAGATTATTTTATCTTTCTGCTGTTCTTCAAGCACAGATAGCAATACTGTGAGAAACTGGTGAGAAGCACAAGTTATTTTCTCTTAAAACAAGTGTTGCAAACTGCTCTTCCTTATGCATTTGTAACCCAAGGGAGTCTTTCTATGCATGGCTTACAGGTGTTAAAACTAGATTATTGAAGAATCCTTATGTTACTTGATGAATTGAAGGAAGATTTGCAGCCATGGTCAGTGAAAAGGCACGTAGCCCAACGCTACGGAACATCTGCTGTGTGTTGTTACGCCACTTGTACATCGTAAAACACATAGGGGGGAGCAGTCACACTACAAAGGAAAGTTTTAGAATCCGGAACAAAACAGGTAACAGATGTTCCGGTCAGATGGTTGAACTAAAATATGTATTATAACTGACATCTGAGGCAGAAAATAAACAGGATTTATACCCTCTATTGAGTTTTAATTACTCTGCATTCAGATGTTTTACTGTTAAGTTTAGTACTCTTACTCAAAGGGAGTGGTTTCATTCTGGAGGGCATCGATGTTTATTTGGTGAATGGAGTTATGACGAAGTTGTTTACCACGATTGAGTTTTACTCTACTGGACACAGAAAAAGCCCTTGTATAAATTAACACAGAACTTTATAGTTTCATGCCTAACTTGTAGATGATTTAATATAGTATAGACTCTATAATTTTCAGGACAATATTTTACATTTTACTTAGTTGTATATCTTTTTTTATTGTGATATAATTGACATACAACATTATATTTTTTCAGGTGTACATCATAATGATTCAATGTGTGTATATATTGTGAAATGATCACCACAATAAGTCTGTTAACAACTATCACCGCACATAGTTTTTCTCTTGAGATAAGAACTTTTAAGATATACTCTTAGCAATGTTCAAATGTACTATGCAATATTATTAAGTATAGTCACCATGCTAAAATATTACATTCTGAGGACTTATTTTATAACTGGAAGTTTGTATCTTTTGACTCCCTTCAATCATTGCTCCTACCACAACCCTCAATCACTGCCTCTGGCAACTACCAATCTAGTCTGTGTATTTGTGTGTGTTGTTTTACTTTTTTTTTAGATTCACATATTAAATCTAATATGTGATCTAATTTTTACATAATGTAATAATATTATGTAAATATAATATTTACATAATATATGTGATATAATATCTAAATCTAATATTTACTTTTTTTTAGATTCACATATTAAATATTGCAAATTTATATGCAACATATTAGTACCTTATCAAATGAATAATTTCACTTAATAGTAGATTGTATTTAGTTATTACGGGCTGTATTTAAAAAAAAACTTAGTTCTCTCTTTTACATTTTTAAATATGCACATATAGAGATCATAAAGAACCAGAGAAAATTTTGAAAAGAGATATTAGAAATAGTGAGTTTATGTCTTCTTCTAGCTCTGAATCATACCATAAAATACAAGATTCCTTAGATATTGCAATTTAAGAGCATATCTAAGCAGTATTGTTGAAAACCATGAGAAAAAGATGATACAAATCGATTAATACATAGGCATGAAACAGAATTTTATTTGTTTTACTCACCTAAAGAATAAAAAAAACTTAAGAGGGTAATTTAAGCTCCATGACAAAAGTGCCACATCCCAGCTGCCTCTCATTACGTAACCTGGCGGCATCCTTTGCAAATCTGGTTAACCCCCAGGATTACTTTGACTCCTCCTTACTTGGGAACTCATTTTGAATGCTACTGCTGTGGCTGTAGCTGTCTTTTCCCATCTAAAATCTAGCATTGATGATAATTGCCTAGTCTACACTTTTTAGTTTTTCAAGGAGTCTTTGACACGCCACCTCTGTAATGTTTTCACCAGCTATCATTTACAGGAACTACCTCACAACTCACAAATAATTGGACTTAATTGCAGGTGCCCTCAGACCTTTATGATATCAAAACAAGAAGCCAGTAACCAATCGTGGCACAATTATTACAGAACGTCATAGCTATTATTGTATCAAGGGAAAAAAAATGAACTGACCATAGGAAATGGGCTTTTAAAATATGTTTGTCTCATTGAGTTCATCATAATAAGTTTCTCCTCCTTTTTCCCAGTAATGAAGCCTTACGTTCTCTGAGTAGCTGCTTACTAACTGCTATTCTCTTTGTCCTTTATTATAAAAACACTGCCATTGACTCTTTCACAGTCAGATAAAGTATTTCATCTTTTATTAGCTTTTTTCCTCTATAGACAAAGTACAGCCAGTAAAGATGTCATTCCTGTTCTCTGAAACAAGTAGATTAGTTTATTTTCTCATGGGCTTTGACAAAGTCCTTCAACAGACGTGACTGGCAGAGGAAGGGCTGAAGATGCTGGCCCTGGGGAATAGATAGCTGACTTGATAAATCTTTGGGTCTAAAAGGTCATCTCTTGATGTCTCAAAGAAAGATTGACTTAGTAACAAATACCAGCAAGAGATCTTACTGGAGGGTAAAATATAAAGAAAACCAACTAATAATGAAAGAGCATTTACATGCTAGCAACATTAATACCCAAGCAGAAACAGGTAAGCTATTTCAGTTTTAAATCTACTGTGAATGATTTTTAAATTTAAAACATTGCTGCAGGGAAGCATATGTTTTTCTTAGGTGTTTAGATGTCCAGTGGTCTTTGTAGAAAATCAGAGTGAGCCTCTAAATAGGCAATTTTAAGCAGAAGTATTAGGTTGGTGCAAAAGTAATTGCGGTTTAAAAGGTTAAAAATAATTGCAAAAAACGCAATTACTTTTGTACCAACCTAATAATTATGGCCACATTCTGGAAATGCTACTTTGAAATGTAGAATTAAAAAACATTTGAAATCATAAGGTGCTTCATAAATGCTGCCAGAAATTAAAAATTACATGTACAGTTGAGGTTTAACTACTTATTATTAATGAATTCATAAACCTCACTGTAATATTTGGCTGCAATATTTTCAGCTTGAGAAAGAACAGTAATAACTGAGGTTAACCAACAAAAATTAAACAGGGTGATTCAACCAGTTAGTCCCATTACAATCACATTATCACATCAACTATCCCTAAATTTAAGAAACAAGTCTTGTTTCTTTCTTCAGTTATCTTTTTCTTCAAAATCAAGAAATTGAAATATCCTGAGTATGCGCTTATAATGTTTGACCTGTTGTCATGAAAGATGCAACGATATTTCCAAGGAGCTATTTCTTTCTATCTTTTTTGTCTGTTTGTTTGTATTTCTACCTGCTCTTTTTAACCATAGGCCACCTCATCTCCACTCAGTGTCAGGACTGTTTCCTTTATCCCGAGTGGGTTAATTTCACATACAAAAGCCTTAATATGGGAGCTGTGCCCTAGGAAGTTTCTTCAAAACTGCACATTGTGGTAATTCTTTGTTTGAAAGAGCAAAAGAGGAGCAGGAGTTGATATTCTAGAAGAAGAGCTTTACCATAAAAGGAAGCAAATTCTGGCTTCCGACCAAGGCAAGGCACTACCACAATTGTCCAAACACTATTTCAGCTTTCCAAAAGTTTGATGTCTAATTTTAATATTACACACACACACACACACACACACACACACACTTATGGACTGTGGTGCCTGGCAAGAATTCCAAGATAAGACTTTGTTTCTAGTATTTTATAAATTCGATATTTGGATATACATCCAGAATACAACTATATATATATAATATATGTAATATATATATCTATATATGTATATATAGATATAGATATATCTTATATATCTATATATATCTTATATATGTCATACATATTCATATATTCACATAAAACTATGCTACAGTAATTAATACAATAAGGCAAATATTTTAGCTATATATGTATATATATATGAGACTGTGAATCATCCTAAAATTTTGGCAATAAAGGATTTGTATACAGAATCAAAATGCAGGGCTAGACTTTCATGAAGGACTTGAGATCATGTAATGATAGGAAGAATGGCTATAATTTTTATTAGGCCCTCTTTTAAGCAACATCTCCAAATCTTGCACAGCCCTGCACATATTTTACTACTTCTGCTTCATGGATAGTGTCCACAATTGTTCAATTACTTGTCCTGAGTCACAGGTATTTTCACTGGAGTGGTCAGGCCTTCATTATAGATCCATCTAACTTTAATACCAAATGTTCGGTGAATCCAAGAATGACCAGTAGTTGAAAAAATGACTTGAAAAAATGTCCAGAATCAATGTCCAGTGCATGCGATTCAAACGTCTTTTGGAGAAGAACCCTTGAGCATTCAGTGAAATCCTCCCCCACAGACACTTTCTAGTAAAGCTTTCCAGAAGCATCTCTGAATTCTCTACACAGTGCCCTCACCAGGCCGCTCACAACAGAAGGGACCAGGTAGGTATCAGTGTCCCAGCACTTGACTGAGTTTGTTTCCAAGAATAGGACTGCTTAACAGGGAAGGTGTGTTCTGGATCGTCATTTGCTGGTTTGTTAGCGTTTTCTCTGGCAGTTTTAACAAGAGGAATGAAAGCCAGCTTTGAGTGGTGCTGTAAATCTGTTGTGAAAAATAAAAAACAGTAGAAGTAGTGACTTAAAGGAACTCGATCACCAAAATGGCAGAAAACTGAAAAAGGACCAAGACTCTCGGAAAAGGAAGATACAAGATGGCCAAAAGAGGCATTTCTTTGGAAGTCCACCCTGTGCAGCCAAAAAGGGTTCTGTTTTTGTTTTTAATTCCCATTTATCCATAGGTAGATCCTGCATTATGTGAGATAACCTGATATCTCTGTCTGTTGTATCTTTGTCCGCAGGCAGTGAGAAAATGGAGTCAATCCACAGTGCTCCTTGTGGGAAGCAGCCAAGCAGTAACATCACAGTAAACACCAATGCTTTATTATTATAATCAGTGTTGATATTGTTATTGTTATTATTATTATCATTATATTTTGTCTTTCATGGCTAAACTGAAAAGTATCATTAGAAAAAAATCAAATCAAATTTAAAAACATGTTCAAATCAACAATGGAGTTCAATGTGCTTTCCATTTTCATGAGAAAATTAGAAATACACTATGGCTTAATTTCTTTACAATTTGTAAACATATTTAGCAACTGAGGAAAAAAATAAAGCTTTTTAACATTAGAACTATTAATTCAACAAAAAACACTTAAGGTATCAAAAATTGTCACAAATATGATTTCCATGTTCACCCTTCCACTGGGTGTTTCTCATGCTCATTTTATTTTACATCTAATCAGTATTTGTTGCCATCCCCTTATGTATAAAATAAAAACCCAGACCTACTTCTTTTCTAAGCTATTTTGAAAATAAATGAGGTAATGCATATCAAGTGATACACAGATGTTTGATATTATTATTTTTTGCTTGTCTCACCCTGATAGAGCAAAAAATTACAGTTGAACCAAAAGAAGGTAAAATATATTATTGGTACATATTGTTAAATTTTCTAAAGTAAGAATCTTATACCTCTTAGAATTATATAAGAGAGTATATATGGCTCTAAATAAAATTTATTTTCTACATTAAGAAATGAAGATACTCTAATTTTCTATTGGTGACTTAGTAAGATTTACAATAAATAGTGAATTTGATTGCAAATAAAAAATGGTATATGTTCCACTTCAAACAATGTGTTTTGCACAATTAGATGTGATTTTTGTATAGTAATCTATGTATATTAATAACACTATATTAGTGACACGATACACAAAATGTTTTTGCCAACAACTTATAATTAGAAATGTAATTATCCCAATTAATAATAGAAGGCACAGGCATTTTGTTACTTTATAAATAGGAACTTATCTGAATATATTCATGCACTGTAAACTGTTGCTTGGTTTCTGCTCAGGTTAATTAGGCAACCATGAAATTAAAGGGAATAATTTCATTATATTTCCCATCAAATTACAATTTGTTTTAGAGTTGGAACAGGGGGAGTAACAGATATTTCAGTCTTATATTTTCTCTTTTACTGATTTAGCATGATTTCTCAAAACATATTTTGTTTTTATAGCTAAAAGCACATTCCTAATTCCACATACCTGTTGCATTTTACTTTAAATACAACTTGTAAAATAAATGGATTTTTTTTCTATCCATAGATTTCTGCTAATTATATGCTCTACATTGAATTTTTAAAGAGTGAAAAAAAGGGTTTGGCTAGCTCCCTCACCCCTTTATATCTGGGCTCAATTCTCACTGCAACCTGGCACCAAACCCCACTAATAACACCCCGACACCCCTTGCTCTAATTTGGTTTTTTTTCTATACTGATTATCATCTTAAAACATACTATAAAATTTACTTACTGGTTACTATCTATCTCCCTCCCAGAAAGCTGCTGGATAGCAAAGATCTTTGTTTTTTTATGGATGTGTCCCAGTCATGCTCAACAATGTTTACTAAATGAATAAATATATTTGATGATAATTTTTTATTGGATTACACTTTTGTTCATTTATTATGTAAGGACTATCACGTATAAAACATTCAGAGCACCACTGTAAACATTGTATGTATTTGAAGCATGTGTAGGAAAGTGGCTGCATAGTAATCTTATATTCTATCAGTCAATCCTGCCCAAACTGAAATGAAAATGTAATTATGAAGGTTATTATAGAAATTCATTATAAATGGTATCTGTTTATTAATGTTGCCAATTTGCAATGTATTTCAATAAGGAAAACGTAAGATAAACTGCTTAAGAAATGCAGCCAAATTAATTGGTTGACAATTTTAATGAAAGGATAGCCAACAATATTGAAAGTATGCCATGGGAGGAAGTTCAGGAAATAGCTGAGTTTTCAAAACTATGTCTTCAGGTGTTGGTGACATAACTGGTGAATTTGGAAAGCCACAAAATAGTTTTTTTTCTTATACTTACTAAGCTAGCTGGAGGAGAGTAATATTTACATTAAAATAAACTGTATTTGATTATTAACAGAAATAATAAGAGGAAGCTTGCCCTGTTTGAGGGGGCAGAGGATTGTGTGTGTGTGTGTGTGTGTGTGTGTGTGTATGTGTGTGTGTGTGTGTACAGTATTCTAGAACTTGGTAAAGAGCTTATCACTTGCCTGTGACTCAATCTGAAACTTTTAGAGGTGCAAATTGCCAATTTATCTGAGGGAAAGAAATCTCTGCTCCTTTCACTGTATAGCCACAGGACAAGGAAGGATGTGTGAAAAGAAATTTTTGACTTCTATATTCAGGTGTGGTATCTGCAATGACACCCAATTACTATTAAGTAATTCAGAAAGTGCCAAACCCTCCTGACTCTAAGTATTTGTATAAACTTACCCGTTTCTCTAATTTCTTTTAAAATACTTATCGTATGTCACGCGGGGTCTCCTGTCCCGCTCCCCACATAAGAACGCAGGATGTGGTGAGGCCAAAATGGAACACTCATGGAGCCATAGGTAGGGGAGTCATCCCACTGTAGTCTCACTGGAGGATGGGTTGGAGACACAGGAAATAGGAGGCACACTATCCACAACCTGCCGTTTGCTTCTCTGCCAACCCACCTCTCTTGCTAACTGCAATCCGCATTTGCTAGCCCCAAATTTTCTGATGGCGTAGCCACGGCAGTTATATTAGTGGCCAATGGCTCACTGGTTACAGCTGACGGCCAACTAGCCACAGCTGATGGCCATCCAATCACAGTTGATGGCCATTTACTACCTGAGCCAGCACATTTCCACTTGAGGAAGAGAGCCTGGAAACTGCTTTCTGGGGCTCTGTCCCCACATCATATTTCCTCTAATTACAGGCAATGGCAACCTTAAATTAAAATGTTCTGTATACGAGGTGTGATCAAAAATTATGGTGAATATTTAAATTAAAAAAATATTACAGTAAAAGATACATTGATATTAATCCCCTTCAAAATACTCCCCCTCGCTTCGAACAACTCATCCCACCATTCTTGCCACTTTCTGAAGCAGTTCTGGAAGTCCTCTTTCGTGAGTGTCTTTAGCTGCGCTGTCCTGGCTGCCTCCATGTCCTGAACCCTTTTGAGTTTGGGGAAGAGCTAGAAGGTGCCCGGTGCCAGATCCAGTGAATAGGTGGGTGAGGACACACCGTATTTGACAGATTGCAGTACCAGGAGCGATGCGTGACTTGGAGCATTCTCATGACGGAGGATGAAGTAAAGAGACTCATGGAAAAGCACTTCCAGAAGGGCTTCAGAAAGTGGCAAGAATGATGGGATAAGTATGTTTGAAGCAAGGGGGAGTATTTTGTGTGTGTGTTTGGGGGGTTAATGGCACTGTGTCTTTTACTATAATAATTTTTAAAAAATTTAAACACCATGTTGTTTATTCACACCTCGTATTTGTCATCAATAGTTCTAAGGAATAAATACATTGTAGAATAATCTTTGTACTTTCCAGCAAGTTTTGGGAGGAAAACATGTCTCTCAATGGTGAATTAGACGGGAGCAGCTGCCATAGGAGAGAAAATTGGGTGTAGTTCTTATGGCCAGTAGTACTAAAGGAAAACTGGATTAAGCCTGAGAAAGGACTGTGCAATTACATATTTGAATACCCATTTGTAATTTGCCATCTCTATCACCCCACATTACTGATACCAGTGCAAATTACAAGTTTCTTTTAGTTGCCTAGGATTTGTGTCAATGGCCCCTGGTTTGGACAGTATGAACCCATCGTGGAACATACAAATGAAAATTTTAAGTAGGCATGGTAACTGAGGCTCAGATGTGATTTCAGGGTTGAAAATAAATGATTGCCTTATATGTGTCTAGAATTATTACTAATTATTTGTTATCAGAGCTTATTAACTGTATTTGTCATCATACATTTTGGAGGAGAATAATCAAACTGGCTTTGAACGGAATGACATACATGGCTTAAAAAATCTTCAAAGAAATACAAATTATCCTAATTAATCAAGTGTGAACTATATCAAAATCTAAACAACTATTTCCTCCCAGTATAGTTATTCTTTGTCCACGGCACAGCTGAGTTCAAAAACCATGAGTAACAATCTTATTGGTAAAAAAGATAAGCTTTGGCCCTGAGCCTTATTGAGTGTCAATTGACATTCAAAACTCATAACTGCTCACCATTTTCCTGGGAATGCTGTGAACAGCAGGCTTATTTTCCTTGACAGCCACTTAGAATTTTCTGTGACCTTCTGGGACGGCTCTTTATTCTACCACCTGGAACTCTTTATTACGATTGCTTTTGCCCCTCTGACCTTGAGTTGCCTCTGATGGTTCACCTTTCGGTCTCTACCAATCTGGATCCCATTTTCACTCCTGCAACCACAGTGCTGGCAGCTTTGGCTGAGATAGGAGAGAACTGGATTTTTATCAGTCTTAAAGCTCCTTAATTAGCCACATTGGAGAATTTGCTCTCTTGCTTCCTTTCTTGAAAACCAAGGCTTGGCTCAGCCCAGTGTGGCACCCAAGTCTCCCACGATATACAATTGCACAGAGGTCAATAAGCATGTAGCATCAGAAGGCACATGTTTAGCTGAGTCTCTTCTGACTGAAATTTCTTTTTTCTGTATAACACAGAGCATGATCCAAGGAGTTAGAGAGTAATATTGTGAGGGCAGAATGTTTTGTACGTGTATTGGTTTTATTCCTAAAGCAATCATGTGAGTATATATTTGCTATAATTTGTATAAAACAAAACCAAACAAAATAAAAGTCCTCCTCAATTAATGTAATGTTTTAGTAGCTTATAAAAGCTTTTTTTTTTTTTTTTTTTTTTTTTGGTTTGTTTGTTTAACCCACATAACACTTCAGGGTTGGCTGTAGAGTCAAACTTCTAACCAGCCTCCCATGTTTTCTAGGTCAACCTAGTTAGTATCACACAAGGACAATGTATCAGAATCCTCAGTTATAAGATTCACAATATAATTTCACAATTTTCTTAAAGTCAAACTTAATAGACTGTTGTCATTGAAGTTTGGTTGCTGTGCTCACTTCTCTGTTCCTGAGCAAGTCAGAGCTGTCAGCTTTGTACAGGTTTAATACCATCTACTTACTATGATTCTGTCTGTTTTCTGGGTTTCTCTCTTCCCCCTGGGGATGAAACTTTAATTGTTCTACAGAAGACTATCAGCTTGACAGTTACTATCTAACACAGGCAAATAAATTTGGAAAGTCTGTGTTCTAAATGATACTCACTTATCTACCACCAGAAATTGTAAATGGCATTGGATTTAAATTGAGAGAGTAACTACAGATGAAGAGAGAGAGAAAACTTCTTAAATTCAATTGACTGGTATTGTAAAGCTATACATTTATAATGCAAGGAGAATTTATAGACAATACTTTAATTTTTAATTGTGCAATTGGTGCATTTCAAATTTTTATTTTTATGGCCTGATAAGAATTTTCACCTCATCAAGTCTGTACCTTAAGTATTGCTAGAAGCTCATGAAATGATTTTCCTCCATTTCATTTTTTGCCTCTCTAATATTTTTGCATTTCATCAGGTAGAGAATAAAAATATTTATTTAAATGTTGCAATTTTGACTATTTTATTATTTATTGCCATAGATTTTTATTTTTATGTCTATCTCCACCTTTCAACTTCATTTTCTTTCAGTGTACCTTCCTTTGATATTTATATCTTTCCATTTTATTAGATGATGCAGCTTTGGCTATAGTTTCTTAATTTTACCGTTTGTTTTGAATGTGTTTTATCACTAGAAAATAAATAAGAAAATCTTTTGAATGTTTAAAAAAATGTATTTTTTGAAATAAAAATACTAATTGAGGTTTAACAACTTAAGCATATTGCATTGCCTATGGTCTTCCTTGGTCAAGTATGAACACCACATGCAAACAACCTTTCATTATGAATTCATCCATTAAGGAAGGGTGGTTTCTTTGATTTTCTAAATTATTATTAACTCTAGCCCTCACCTTCATTCATTAAAAACATGCAAATTGCAAAGAACAACTATATTGGGATATTATGCTGTACCTATCAATTTAGCAAAAATCCTCAAATCTGATAATACATTCTCTTGGCAAGCCTGGGAGAAAGCAGTATATTCATGTATTTCTGATGGCACTAGAAGTTGGCTCATCCCCTGATTAATAAGATTCAGTGAGATTTATCAATATAATAAATTCACATATCCTATGACTAGTGATTACACCTATGGGAATTCATCCTTCAGATACTCTTGGCACACATGAAGAAGACAAATTCTCAACGTCAGCCATTGTGGCATTGTTTGTAATAGCAAAGAAATGGAAACAACCCAAATGTCTATCAACAGAAGACTGCTTGAAGACATAATAGTACATCAATATGAAATATTATTGAGCAGTTCTAAAGAAGAATGAGAAAGGATTCTATTCACTTATATGAAAAAAATATATTTTACATTATAAAGTGAGAAAACAAGGTATAGAAAAGCGTATGTAACATCGTAATTTTATATAAAAAAGTGAAAAATAAGAACTTATTTGCATTTGCCTGTATTTACATAAAGATAACTGTAAAAATATACGTATACAAAAAAGCTGTTACCTAATGATATTTGAATGGGGTCCAAGAACATGAACAACAAAATAAGTGAGAGTTCTACTTATTCCACTTTGTTTGAACAGACTAAATATATTACTTATTATGCACACACAGACACAACAGGTCAGATCAGAGTAGAGAAGAAAATTTATCAGAAAATTCACGGTAACTCTTATTGCTACAATGGAGCAAAGAGCTTGGTTCCAAGAAAATTTCTGACATGCTGGAAATAGTTTTGTATTGATTGTGGTAGTGATTTCACAGGAGTATATATCTGTCAAAATCCATTGATTGGTGTACTTTAAATTGATGCAGGTTATTAAATGCAAATAATAACTCAAGAAATTTGGTTAAAATAGCTTTTTCTAGACCTTCAGAACTAATACTAATAATTTTTGTAGTAATAAATTTTGAGACCTTCCCATTATATAGGCATTGCCTTTAGTAGCTATTTACAGAAATTGAGAGGTGTTTTTCCATGGGTGTAATTTTAAATCACATATAAATATATTTCTGAAGAGCGCTAAGGCAATCTGATTTGATCCATGTTTTATCAGTTCTTGGAAACGTATCCACATAAGCACCTATACCCCTTAACATAATTCATTTTCTTCAAATAATTTATCTTCAAATAATTTATCACCACTTGACATACTATATAGTATTATTAAGTATCTGTCCTCTCTCTTTAGAATGCAAGCTCCTTAAGGACTGGGACTTTGTTTAATTCACTTGGCATGCTCTAATCCTGGCATGTGATGTTCCCAGCATGTAGTAAGTACCCTATAAATATCTGCTTAATTATGTTTTAATAAATAGATTAAACATATGTTATAAACAAATCTCTTACAATGTTGACATGTTGGAGTGTCAAATATTTTCTCTCATGAGCTCTAAAAAGCCAGGATTTCCTACAGCATTGGAATGAATCATGTTTGTCTTTGATTGAGCTCCAGAGGAAGTGGTTGGTGGGTATTTATTTAAAAGGGAAAAAAGAAGCACAAGAAAACATTTATTGGAATTACACCTTTAGCAAAAGAAGATACTCCTTTTATGATACATGAAAGCTGAGGTTGGCAGAAGTAGAAGCAAATTAACCTGTTCCTGTTAGCTCACTTCTGGGCAAAAACTTGTTAAACACCAGATTTGCTGGAAACCCTCAACTATTTACTAACTCAATCACTCTCATTTGTAGCCTGTCTGTTTTTTTCTTTTTGTTGTTGTTGCTGTTGTTTTCATTTGCTTTGTTCTGTTTTATTGTGTGTGTGTGTGTGTGTGTGTGTGTGTGTGTGTGTTTGGTGTGTTAGCTTGTTTTGTGCCTGTCCCAAAATTAAATCTGTATATGTTAAATATGTACCAAAAAATTTTTACTAAAGATTTCATGATCATTGTGTACTTTTACTATTTCATTCATTCAATTATGTGTTTATTCAATAGTATGGAGGTTTCCCCCCAAAAAATTAAGAATAGAATTACCATAGGACCCAGCAATCCCTCTTCTGGGTATCTACACAACAAATCTAAAAACATTTATCTGTAAAGATATATCTTCCCCTATGTTCATTGCAGCTTTATTCATGGTGGCCAAGACGTGAAAACAACTTGAAGCATCCTCTGATAAGTATTTGGATAAAGAAGATGTGGTATATATATATAAAATGCAAATTACTCAGCCAAGAGTGGAAATACTATCATTTGTGACAACGCGAATGGATTTCGAGATTATCATGTTAAGCAAAATAAGTCAGACAGAAAAAGTCAAGAACCAAATGGGGAGATGTTGGTCAAGAACTATATGATTTCAGTCATATGTGAAATATAAAACTGAAAGCAACAAACAAGACAAACAAACAATCAAAAAATCATGGGCACAGTCAATAGTTTATTGATTACCAAAGGGGAAGTGGGGAAGGAGGAGGTAGTTGAGAATAAAGGGGTCAAATATATGGTGATGGAAGCAGATTTGACTTTGGTTGGTGAACACATAATGCCATACATAGATGATGTATTATAGAACTGTACACTTGAAAAATAAATTTTTTAACCAGTGTCACAATAAATTTAATTAAAAGAAAGAAAACAAAAAAGAGAATGCACATAAAACAGAAAAATAAACAAATGAATATATTATATAAAAAAAGAAAAGACATAAGAAGTGAAGGAGTAGTCATTGTGGAGATCTTTGGGAAAAAGGTTGCAGTGAGGCAAAAGAAAAGCATCATATCCCTTAGGCTGGAAAGATGCTCGTAGCTTTTTGGACAGAGTGACTGGAGTGCAGGGTAGGTGAGGGCCTAGAGGTAGGCAGGATCCATTGATTCTAGATTTGCCATGGTAAGGAGTTTTCATTTTATTTTAATGTATGGGAAGTTGTCTTAGGTGAGAAATAGAGGGATATAATCTGATTTGTATATTTAAATGACCACTCTAGGCACTGTGTGGGAAATAGACTTTATAAGGAAAGAGTGGAAGTCACAGAGCCCCGTTTGATCCCTTTAGTATTCAGAGGGAAAAAAAACAAAAACAAAAAAAAAAAACGAAAGTGGCTTTATCCCTATGAATTAGGGTGTTAGAAACAGTGAGAAGTAGTTGAACTCATTTACATCTTGAAGTTAGAGTGGATATTCTAATGGATAGGATGTGAGGTGTGAGGAGGAGATGATAAGAATCATGAATGCCTCTTATTTTCCGCAAAGAAAACAGCTTAAAGACAGGGAAAACCGCTGTTGAGTCTGTTTTGGTTATAGGTTTGATATGTGTGTTGGGCACCAAAGCAGAAGAGTTGAGTAGATAATTGGAAAAAAAAAAAATGAAGCTGGATTTCAGGAGAAAGTCAGTGCCAGAGATATCAATATGAATCTATCAACTTATATTAATAATCCTATTAATGTTGGAGTTTTTGAATGTATCACAAAACGTGAGACTAAGCGATCATCTAGGAAACAAGAGAAACTTGAGAAAGTAAGTGGTGACAGGCTTGAGCCTTTGGTATCCCATTGTATAGAGTTTTGGAAAGAGGCAGAAGAACCAGCCATCACCTTGAGGAAGAAGTACATTAAGACAAAAAGGGTATTGAGTTACATGTTCATTGTAGCATTATTCCAATAACCAGAATATTGAAAGAATCTAAGTGTTCACTGATGAAAGAATTTATAAACTATGGTATAGATGCATACTTAAATATTATTCAGCCATATAAAAGAAGGAAATTCTGACATTTGTGACAACATGGATGGACCTTCAGGGCATTATGGTAAGTTAAGTAAGTCAAACAGAGAAAGATAAATACTGTACGATCTCACTTATGTGAGACAAACTCATAGAAATGAGTAGATTGGTGGCTTGCAGGGGTTGGGGGATAGGAGAAATGGGGAGATGTTGATCAAAGGATGTAAACTTCCAGTTATACATGGGTGATTTACCGGTGACTATAGGTAACACTACTGTATTATATAAAAATGAGTAAGAAAGCAGATCTTAAATGTTCTCATTGCAAAAGAAAAGATAATTATGTGAGGTGATGGGTGTGTTAACTATTGTTATTGTGGTAAACATTTCACAATATATATGTGTATCAAATCATCACCCTAAATGTACACAATATTATTTGTCAATTATATTTCAGTAGGGCTGGAAAATAAAAAGACATTGAGAGAAAAAGAAAACAAAATGAAAGACACCAGTGAGTATATCATCATAGAAGCTAAATGAAAAAAAAAAATAAAGTGTAAAAAAGGAGGGAGAAAGCAGCCACATTAAATATAGCAGAAATGTAAATAAGTTGAAATAAAGAGGTGACAATTGAATTAAACCAGGTATCGGTGTTTACCAATCTTGATAAAGAGATCTTTGTGGACTGCTAGAGGTTTATACCTAATTAGAATGCATTGATAAAAACAAAGAGAACTGGAGACATAGATTTTAGATAATTCTTTCAATAGTTTTGCCTTAAAAGAAATATAGCAGAGTCTGTATTCTGGTTACCTATTGCCTAGTAAAAAAAAAAAAAAAAAAAAAAAAAAAAAATCACCAAAAAACACGACTGAATTCAGTGACTTAAATCAAATAACCACTACATTCTACCTCCAGGTTCACAGCTGGCAGATAGAGTGGTCTGATGGGTTCAGTATAGCTTCGTTCACATCCCTGGAAACTTAATAGGGACTTTGGGAAGAATGAGCTCAGCTGGAGCCCTCTCCCTGTTCATGGAGTCTCAGGATCTGTCCTCAGTCTTTTCAGCAGGACAGTTAGGCTTCTTACAGGATGATGGCTCAGGGCTCTCAGAGTATGTTTTTCAAGAGTCAAGAAGAGAAACCTGAGAGTATCTTAAAGCCCGAGCCCTCAAATTTGTGCAGTGTCACTTCCATGATATTTGATCAAAGCAAGTATAAAGTCAAAGTATAAAGTCAAAGCAAGTATAAAGATTGTTTAGATTAGAGAGGTAGGACCATAGACCCAACTTTTCACAAGAGAGTAGCTTAATGTCCGTAGGTTGTATTTAGAGTTTGTAAGGAATGTTTGTTTTCCCCAAGACGGAAAATAGTATATGTGAACATCAATTGTCCCAGCTTGGTGTACACTTAGACTTATTTTTAAAGGTCTCTTTCAGGTACACAGTAATATTGGTCTTGTAATACAGACTTGTCTACATCTTCAGTCTTGGAATTCCTTGGAATTCCAAATCCTCCTCTTTATATTCCAATACTGCTGAGCTTTTTTTTCTTTTTTCTTTTTTTTTTCAGTCTATTAGTCCTCTGCTGGATACCATGTGCGTTTCCTTCCACTGCCTTGCATACTTTCCCAATCCCCACCTGTTTTCTTATAATTCTTACTCATTGGTCATTTTATAGCCTTTATATTTACTTTCTTTGAAAACATTTCTGATGATTCTTGGTAGACATGAGCAACCTCTACTTTTACATCCACTATTACTTATTCATAATTGTACTACTTCATATTTTATACCACATTGCAATTGTACCTCCTCCATTGTAACAGCCTCCTTGAGGGCAGGGAATGTAACTTTTGAACCTATATAGTGCCTACATAGAGAGAAATGTTTGTGGAATTAATGAATTTTCCTGAACACTTTCTACATATTTATCTTGATTAAATTCTCTGAGTACAAATATGTCAAATTCAATTATAGAGACATTGCATCTGAGAAGATTATGCCAGATTAATGGCATATGCTAGTATCATTGTGGAATTAAAAACACAATAAATGAGACTGAGTTCCACTTTGCATATTTTATTCATTATGATTGGCTTACTTTCTTCATAGGTTTCACAGAGGAGGGCTTTTTTTTTATTTTTTTTTAGTTTAATGATAATAAACCAATATTTTCAAGGCTGAATCATTTAGACACATGACATTTTTTACAAGTGTGATAATAAGAAATAATATGATAGCTATAAAAATTCTTTTCAAATATAGGAACAAAGTATTGAAAATAATGGTTGAACTTTTATTCAACATAGTATTGGAAGTCCTAGCCACAGCAGTCAGACAAGGAAAAGAAATACAAGGAATCCAAATTAAGAAGGAAGGAGTAAAACTGTCATTATTTGCAGATGACATGATACTATATATAGAAAACCCCAAAGATTACACACACACACACAAAACACTAGAACCGATAAATGAATTTAGTAAAATAGGATACAAAATTAATATTTAGAAATTGGTTGCATTTTTATGTACCAATGACAAACTGTCAGAAAGAGAAATTAAGAAAACAATGCCATTTACAACAGCATAAAAAAATAAAATACCTAAGAATAAATTTAACAAAGGATATAAAAGACCCTAAGGAAATTATAAGACATTGAAGAAAATACAAATAATTGGAAGCCTATATCATGCTTATGGATAGGACAAATTAATATAATTAAAATGTCCATAATACCCAAAGCAATCTGTAGAGTCAATACAATCCCTCTCAAAATACCAATGACATTTTCCACAGAACTAGCACAAATAGTCCTAAAATTTATATGGAACACTAAAAGGCCTAAATAGCCATGGCTATCTTGATAAAGAAGAACAAAGTTGAAGGAATCACATTACCTGATATCAAACTATACTACAAGGCAACGGTAATCAAAACAGCATAGTACTGGTATAAAAACAGACACATAGATCAATGGGACAGAATAGAGAGCCCAGAAATAAATCCATACCTATATGGTCATTTAATTTATGAGAAAGGAGACAAGAACATACAGTAAGGTAAAGACAATCTATTCAATAAGTGATGTTGGGAAAACTGGACAAATATGTGAAAAAATGAAACAGGACCACCTTCTTACTCCATACACAACAATAAACTCAAAATGGAATAAGACTTAAATGTGAGACCTGAAACCATAAAACTCCTAGTAGAAAACATAGGCAGTATACACTCTGACATTGCTTTTAATGATATTTTTACTGATCTATCTCCTCAAGCAAGAAGAATAAAAGAAAAAAAAAAAATAAACAAATGGGACTATATCAAACTAAAAAAAAAAAAATTCACAGCAAAGGAAAACATCAACAAAGCAAAGGCAGCCTCCTGACTGGGAGATGATATTTGCCAATGTCTGATAAAAGGTTAATATTCGAAATTTATTTACAAAAAACACAAAAAAAACCACAAAAAAACTCATGCTACTCAATACCAAAAAATAAATGGTTTAATTAAAAAAATGGGCAGAGGACCTGAATGAGCATTTCTCCAAAGAAGACATACATATGGCCCATAGACATGTGAAAATATGCTGAATATCACTAACCATCAGAGAAATGCAAATTAAAACCACAATGAGAAGGTTATCATCACCTGTCAGGATGACTATCATCAATAAATCAACAAAAAACACTTGTTGGCAAAGATATGGAGAAAAGGGAACCCTGGTGCACTGTTGGTGGGATTGCAAATTGGTGGCAGCCACTATGGAAAACAGTATAGAGTTTCCTCAATAAATTGAAAATAGAACTGCCCAGCAATTCCACTTCTGTGTATTTATAAAAAATGAAACCTTATGACATGTGACAACATGGATGGACCTAGAGGGTATTGTGCTGAGTGAAATAAATCAGTCAGATAAAGACAAATATTACATGATTTCACTTACATGTGGAATCTAAATAACAGAATAAATGAAGAAACAAAATAGAAACAGACTGCTAGATACAGAGAACAAACTGATGGTTGTCAGAGAGGAGAGGTTGTTTACGGGTGGGTGTAAAAGGTGAAGAGATTAATAAATAAAAATTTGTAGTTACAAAATATTCATGGGATATGAAAACCAGCATAGGGAACATAATCAATAACATTGTGATAACTATGTACAGTGCTAGGTGGGTACCAGACTAATTGGGGGAACACTTTATAAATTATGTAAATGTCTAACCACCATGCTGTACACCTGAAATTAATATAAAATAATATTGAATGTCAACTTTAATAGAAGAATAAAAGAAGAAAATAATGGTTGAAGGTTACCATACTCACATAACAATGCTTATAAAAAAATGTATACCCTTTTATGACTCAGCTACAATAAATTATTTCCCATATGTGTATATGTGGATAAAATTGATTCTAGATTTTCTGTAATTGTAATTTTTCTAGGCTAAACAGTTTTCAAAACAGCAAAGTAAAGAGATTTGGTAATTTTTTGATTATGTATCTAAGCATCACCAAAATTATGTCAGGTATTTATGTTTCATGTCACTTACATAAAAATAGTCAGAGTCCCCAAAAGGAACTGCAGGTAATGGTGCAAATAAAAGTGTCTGATAACAAAAAACGTTTATTTATTCCTCTCATCACAGATCCATATTTTAAAATTTTAGCAGGAGATAAAAGGAAAATGAAGCAAGATCCCTTTCCAAGATTTAAATTATGATGTTATTAAGAACAATGAATAGATTTCAAGTCATTTAAAGTCCATTCTGATTTAATTTGGAAGTTGGCAGTATCAATAATGCAACACATTAGATTTCTTTTTTTCTTTTTTAAATTTATTGTGGTGACAATTGTTAGTAAAATTACATACATTTCAGGTGTACAATTCTGTATTACTCATCTATAAATCCCATTGTGTGTTCACCACCCAGTCAGTTCTCCTTCCATCACCGTATATTTGATCCCCCTTACCCTCATCTCCCTTTCCCCACCCCCTTACCCTCTGGTAACCACTAAACTATTGTCTGTCTATGAGTTTTTGTTTCTCATTTGTTTGTCTTGTTCTTTTGTTGTTTTTGGTTTATATACCACATATTAGTGAAATCATATGATTCTCTGCTTTTTCTGTCTGACTTATTTCGCTTAGCATTATACTCTTTTTTTTTGATGTCTCTTTTTTATTTTATTTTATTTTATTAGTTTCAGGTGTACAAGACAAGGTAATACTTAGACGTTCATCATTTATATCCCTCACACTGTGAACCCCCCTCCCCTCATCCACTGTCCCTCTGACCTCGCACTGAGCCATCACATTATATATATAAAATTATAGTTGGCATTCATTAATGTTTAGCTTCTGGTGTACAATGCCATGATCAGGCATCCACAGTATCCCTGAGGTGGTCTCCCAAATAGGACACATGTCCATCAGATACCCAACAAAATCTTTACAACATTATTGAATACGTTCCCCAAATTAATTTTCAAAAAACCCTGAGGCTATCTTGTGGTTACCAGCTGCTTCCTAATCCCTTCACTTTTCCCCTGATCCCCCTCCCCCCCCCCGCCCATCTAACAACTCTCGGTTTTTTCCTTTTTGTCCCCAAAACTGTTTCTGATTAGTTCATTCACTTATTCTTTTCTTTAGATTCTGCATATAAGTGAGATCATATGGTACTTGTCTTTCTCTTTCTGACTTATTTCACTTAACATAATGTTCTCTAGATCGATCCATGTTGTTGCAAATGATAAGATTTCTTTCTTCTTTATGGCTGTGTAATACTCCATTGTATAAATGTACCACAGCTTCTTGATCCAGTCATTGACCGATGGGCATTTTGGTTGTTTCCATATCTTGGCTATTGTGTAGAGTGCTGCAATAAACATACTCTTAAGATCCATCCATGTTGTCACAAATATTCCTATATCATCTTTTCTTACCGCCAAATAGTATTCCATTGTGTATATATACCACAACTTCTTTATCCATTCATATATTGAAGGACATTTTGGTTGTTTCCATGTCTTGGTCACCGTAAACAAGCTGCAGTGAACACTGGAGCACACGTGTCTTTATGTATAAATGTTTTCAGATTTTTTGGGTAGATACCCAGGAGAGGGATTTCTGGGTCATATGGTAATTCTATTTGTAATTTTTTGAGGAACCTCCACACTGCCTTCCATAACGGCTGCACCAGTCTGCATTCCCACCAACAGTGTATAAGGGTTCCTTTTTCTCCACAGCCTCTCCCACACTTGTGACTATTTGTCTTGTTGATGACAGTCATTCTGACTGGGGTGAGGTGATATCTCATTGTGGTTTTTATTTGCATTTCTCTGGTGATTAGTGATGTTGAACATTTCTTCATATATCTATTTGCCATTTGTATGTCCTCTTTGGAAAAATGTCTCTTCAGGTCCTCTGCCCATTTTTCAATTGGGTTGTTTGTTTTTTCATTGTTGAGTTTCATGAGTTCCTTGTATATTTTGGATATTAGCCCCTTATCAGAGGCACTGTTTGCAAAACTCATCTTCCATTCAGTTGGTTGCCTCTTTATTTTGTCTATGGTTTCTTTTGCTGTGCAGAAGCTTTTAAGTTTCATATAGTCCCATTCGTTTATTTTAGCTTTTACTTCCATTGTCTTTGGAGGCAAATTCATAAAATGCTCTTTGAACCCAAGGTCCATAAGTTTAGTACCTATGTTTTCTTATATGTAGTTTATTGTGTCAGGTCTTATGCTTAAGTCTTCGATCCATTTTGAATTAGTTTTCGTACATGGTGACAGATAGCAGTCCAGTTTCATTCTTTTGCACGTGGCTATCCAATTCTCCCAGCACCATTTATTGAAGAGGCTGTTTTTTCTCCATTGTATGTTTTTAGCTTCTTTGTCAAAAATTATCAGTCCATATTTATGTGGTTTTATTTCTGGCTTCTCAATTCTATTCCATTGATCTATGTGTCTATTTTTCTGCCAATATCTTGCTGTTTTCATTATTGTAGCCCTGCAGTACAAGCTAAAGTCAGGGAGTGTGATACCTCCAGTATTCTTTTTTCTTAAGATTGCTTTGGCTGTTCGGGGTATTTTGTGGTTTCAAACAAATCTGATACATTAGATTTTAATTCATTACAGAAGCAAAATGTGAATTTTAAATGAATTTAAAAATTTTACTGTATAAAGAGTAAACACTGTATTTGATTATATATTAATCTGCTGTCATAAAACTAAAATAATATTCTTTGATGTTTGTCTAAAAAGCCTTTATCTTCCCGTTAAAACATGCCCATTCAATTGAAAATTTTTTATATTTGTCTAATAATTTTATTTTCTCTATTAAAACACTGAACTTTGAAAAAGGTATTTTAATACCATTAGCGATGTTTTGCAAGTAGCATATGTTCAATATATGCTACTGAATAAATATGGTTTACTCTCATAAGCTTATATCAAAATATAAATATTTTGTACACTAGATGAAAACACATAATGCATACTTTATTTAGAAAAAAAATCATAAATATTTTTTTTATTATAGATTGACTAGTCTTAGGAGTAGTTCTTCATACTGTTAGAAGTCCAGAAGTATGTGAGGGCTGATTGAAACTCTGCAACACAAGATGTCTAGGCATAAATGAGAACTTTGATGGGAACATTGAATAATTATTCCACTTAAGTCAAGGTTTGATGAATGTTTCAAGAGTATTTGCTAAATCTTTAGGGCTTCTCTATAGAATGGCCAAGGCAGACTGTAAGGTGAAGTTCTATCTGTTGATGTTTTCTTATTATAATGATAAAGGAGATACATAGGAAAGTGGTAATCATAGCAAAAATGTCAAAACACCTTTGATCTAAAAAAAAACACACAAAAACCACTATCCACTATCAAGTCCTTTGCATAATAATCTTATCTCCTGTCACTAAGAAAGAGGCACATTTGTTAAACCCCTTCAGGTCTTAGAGGCAATGTATCTCATGTGAGAATACTGCTTCAACCTGTTAAAATTAAATACACAATGGAGACCAAACTTGATAAGCAAGGAATGGCTCTGCAACAGGGCTAATTGTGGCATAAATTGCCCTGCCACCTTCCCAATGTGACCTGACAAACATCGTTTTAGAGTTATTTGTAGCAAAGCATCATGTGCAGTCCGTGGCAAGTCCTAACAGATGATTGATTATTCATTGCATATCCCACAATTCTAGTGCAGAGCGGTCCCATTCACAGATCAGCAGAGATCTATCCTCTATTTTCAAATTAGCTTCTGGAATGCAAGTGAGCTCTGACAGAGAACAAGTGTTTGACCATGCTGCAGTAAGTAACTATTTGACTAGAGCTGCCCTTCTAGAGCTGAGAACTGTCACCCACCAAACCATAAGGTGGAGCTGCCCAGCTATAATTCATTATGTAATGGGGATATTATATCCAGGAGCAGCACTGAACAAGTCCAGAGAGTATACACAGAGGGTGGCAAAAATGTATACCCGTTTTAAGAAAGGAAAAAACTGTGTCAAAATTGTAATACTCAATCTACTCACATACAGATAACAAAAGATGAATACAAGTCATGTGTAAAGATTGTTTTGGCACCCCTGGTGTAAACAGAAGGAACAAATGTCTTAAATTCCCATTTTATCCACCCGAAATACACTGACATTTCTCCCCCAGTTTATACTTACGGTCACAAGGGGAGTTCACTAGTATTGTTGATGGAAAAGGGTGGTGGGGGAAAACAAAAAAAAACAGGCTCTGGTTCACGGTTGGATTAAATAGGTACGTTATTATGAGCCAAAAATAGACTGTCCCAGCACGATCCTATTGAAAGACAGTTGTGAATGGAAATTCTCCTCATGGGGAGACCTTCAGTTGGTGCACCTAGTCATTTCCTTTGAATGAGAAAAATGTGGCCTAGTCATGGAGCTATGTGAACTCATGGGTGAATGGCTTGGCTAGCTGATCAGTGTCTTAGAAAAAACAAGATTAGAAATTCAGGAGAAAGAGGGCTTGAAGAAAAACAACAACAACAATACATGGCTGGATCTATTGTAGTGTTTATAAGATGTGAAAATCTTTATATTGCATCTTGATTGCCAACACAAAAGAGACTCTAAACAATTAGGTGAAAAGTATGGTCATGGTACCGATCTGCCCGCCAGTGTTCTCAACAAGCCCAGTGCTTATGCGATGGGGTTGTGCATGAGGAGGCTGTGATTGAAGAAAAATGGAGGCTACAGAATGGTTCTAAGACGTGGCTCCTACTCACCATGGGTGATTTATTTACTGCCTCTGTAAACTAACATTTAATTGCCACTATACTTTAACAAGACAAACCAGGCATTCGGTGACTATTATATCATCTTGTGTTATATGAGTTAGTTAATTATGTCATAACCCTTCACTTTGGGAAGGGTATACAGACTAGGATTGAAATAGAATCCCAGTATGGTTTTGCCTTTCTTGCGCTTAGTGCTTCTCTGTCTCACATTACCACCCAAGGGCTCACAATGTGTCTGATTTACTGACATGGAATATCACATAAAATTATCTCAAGGTACTCACTTTATGCCAAGATGCACATGTAGCCATGATTTCACTTGGTCCATACACTGCTGTATCAGCCAATGGCTGATGGCCTGCAAGAATGTTGGAATTTTATCTTAAGGTGGCAGATGTGATGCCAGTTTGGGTTGCTGTTCTTCAGCATTTGGGGTACTCCTTAAATCAATATCCATTATGTGGTGCTATACCCCTTATAGGTAGATAATAGGGTGTGGAAGCCTACAAGTAGGAGTGGCCTATTCACCATCACTCTTAATAACTAATTTGGGGAATTCTGTTTCCTGTTCCTATAACTTTAGACTCTGTGGGTTCAAATATCCTGGTTCACAGTGGGGTGATTCTCTCACTGATGGAGTCCTCACTAAATTAGAGTCCTGCTAGATTTAAACATTTGGATACCACCTAGTCCTTTTCAGCTTCTCATGGTAGTAGACTAGTAGGTAACGAAAGTTACAATACTGGCAGAGTAATTGAGCTGACTATCAAGAGGAGATAGAATTACAAGGTCATAATGGGGGAAAGGAAGAAATATTATTGACATTCTGACATTTCACTGTGACATCAAGTGGTACTTCCACGCCCAGTTTTAACTGAATGAACATTTGCATCAACCTGGGCCTACAGAGGCATAATATCTGAAGGTTCAGACTCTTTAGAGAGGAAATTCTGATTTATCCCATCAGGCAAACTGTTTAGCCCAGCAGACATAGTAGCCAAGAGTGAAGTCTCTAGAACGGCTGGTAGAGTAAGAAGATAATAAGTATAAACACTATAATGATCTTAGGAACAACAGAGGCTAGGTGCCATTCAAATAACCTCCACTTTTGTTTTCTCGCAGAAATTGTAACCAACTTGAAAAAGTCATTGGAGAGTTGAATGAACTTAATATGAAAAGTAAGAGGGTCTGAGAGAGTGCTGAAACAGCACAAGACACTGTAGGTTGTCCATCCACATCTCAGATTACTTTTACCATGTTTGTATACCCATTCTGCACCACCTTCTGCTTGTTTTGCTGTTAACAATCTACATTGATGACCTTCAGATTGCTTAAGGTCCCTGGAACCACCTGGGACATGTGAAATGAATTAACACTTTAGAAACTCCTTAGTCCAGCACTGATGATGGTATCTAGGCTGAGAAGCATGAAAGTGCAAAAAGCCGCTTCTTTTGACTTGAGGTACTATAAACTTGGAGGGATAATTTACCTCCCAGAGCTTACTGGAGCAGCTGGCATCAGAATGAGTCTGGGACATGCTTGGTTCCTTCCTCTTCCCTCCCCTGCCTCCTATTTCTCTGCCTGGCTTCTCCTGGAACACTTTCTAAATATATCACTTGCCCTTGAATTTTTGGTACACACTCTTCTTAGAGAACCAAATACAAATCCCAATGATTTATTTCAGTAATAGTTAATGTCTTAGAATAAATCTTCAGTGTATACAAATGAATAAATCCCATAATGAAATATTATTTTTTTCACAAAATGTTACAGAAAAGTATTTTCTATAAGCATTACTCATTCTGACCACATTCTAACTATAATCCACACCACTTGCTCTATGTGTTAGAAATCCAGATGTTATAATGTAGCAAGAAAGGGAAGAAAATACATTACATGTCAGTGAATTAATTAAAACTTGTTTCGTTTCACTAACTTTTCCCACACCCTATCCCTAAATACGTCATACCCAAGAAAAGTGATGGAAAATAATACAATAAACCATTGATCTACATAATATTAACACACACAATGTGTTTTCTCTCTCCCAATATTTGTCTAGTGATATTAATTGTGGAACTGGTTAGCCTCACACACATATAAAATATATCAAGTGTTCTGAGGAGAGTAAACAAAAAATTATAAAAATGTATACAACCTTTCTAATGTTGTAGAATTCTAATTTTCATCGCTACAAAGATTTATTTTTATTTTACCAGCATTGGCATCTGCTAAAATTAAAAATTCCATAATATTGTTGCAATAATTCTCAGAATTTTAAGACTGCAGAAGAATTGTTTTACTGGGAAAATATATACATTTTTTTTCACAAAACCATTTTATCCATTTCCCTTATCCTGTATTTGATAATTTCTCATACAAATTTACCTGCATCCCTACCCTTGGCTTATATCTTTCTTGATTATTAAAAAAAACAAAAAACAAAAAACAAAAACCCTCTCCTGTGTTCTATGAATTTTCTCTCCCAAATTTCATCATCTGTTTGAAAATTTTATTCTTTTAATGAGAACAAATATTTTACATGCACATGTAGAGTCTTGGAGAAGGAATGAGAAACCTTCCTCTATATGTAATATGTGAATCAATCATCAGGGAGAGGCAGACATTGATGTCACAATCAGGTAATACTTGGACTGAATCACATTTTGCATATTTTACACTTGAATAATACTATAGAGATAGCATAATATATTTAAAATATTATGCTGCCTGAAATAACCAACCACTGAAGTTTATTTAAAATTTGTCATTCATTTAAAAAAATAAAATTACAAACTACATGTGATATTAAGAATAGAACCAGTGTTTAATAAATACTTGTTAAATGAACAAATGAACAGATAAATCACATTTCTGTAAAGAAAACAAATGTCTTATTCTTTGCCAAATGAGATAAAATATATCTCTCTGCAGTAAGCTCTCAGATTTTAAATTAGTCTTTTCTGATGAAGGTGAAACACTGATAATTGAGGCCAGATGAGGGCCAACTGATAAAATAAGTTTAAAGTAATAATTGAACAGGTGAAAATTGAGTTATTGTAAGGTGACTCTGCTGGGAATATGTGTTTTGACTGGTGTGAAATATATTCATATATAAAAATAGGGTGATCAGGTCAATTACAAAAGTGTGTCCTAAAATCTGATAATTTCTTATTTTTAATTAATTTATTTTTTATCTTTTTGATTAATTTAAAATGTGAGATTTTTGCGTTCAATTCATAATGATTTTTACAGTGTGTCTGCTAAGTTCATGTTGGCACCCACTGAAAAAATGTGCATGAACCAAATGCCTCGTTTCTCAGAAAGGATTCTCATTACAGGGTGATTTTGTTAAATTAAGAGAAAAATTGCAAAATAACTGTTCTCAAACACACATCGAAGACAAAATAGAACATAACTTGCATATTATTAAGACAATATTTCATTTTAGTTTGTGCTCATTGATTGTTTGTCAATGTGGAGAAAGGCTCCTTACGAGAACCCGAATGACTTCATGATTATTTTCAGTAAACTTCGAGATGTAACAGCGGTGATAATGGAAAAACAGTATTTTGTTGGAAATCTCTAGAGGTTCTGATACCTGCGGTATAATTTGAAAGGCCTAGCAACGCAGTATACCAATTTCCAAATCAAGATGATTAGTCATAAGACCCATGGCTACTTCAAATCCATGTTGGGAGTCTAATCAATAGCAACAGGAGGTTAGGGGTACGGAGAATTGTCTTAATCTTTAAAGTTCCACACTAGTAAATTCTTTTGAGGGAGAAAGAAAGCCCCATAATATTTATTATTCAACTATTTTGGTTTGCAGATTTTAGTTTTTAAGAACAAATTACGGGATTCTGCTTACTTGAATTTCTCTTGCTGACAGTTCTTTAGCTTTTAGATATAAACTTTTTAGAGACAATCTGAAAGTTTGATTATGAAAAGATTCAATGTAAGTGTTTATGAAGCAGGGATAGTCTCTACAAATATATTAACATACATTTATATGTAGTAAATAAATATGTTGCATAATTTTATTCTAAGTTCTAAAGGACCATTTTGGCTAAAAGGGCTTTAAGATTACTTTTTTATTTATATTTACTTCAAATGAATATCATAATGTTTTCTTGAAAATATTTTCTCATAAGCTATACAAAATGTATTTCTTTTACCAATATATGTCATAAAACCATAATTCATCTAATTTACATATTTCCATGAATTAATTAATTCATTATTTGAAAATACAATGGATTTTAAAAATGTGTACCTGTAACTGATAACGAAGTAAATAAAAACATCAGTATTTATAAACAAACTCAGAATTTTTACAACATGATGCAGTTATTAACAAGAGTTGGCATTTGCTATTGTGAGAATGTGAGCCCAGGATTTAATGTTCCTAACTTACAAATATACCCTTACCTTCAGTGCATTTCTTTCTATATAAGCTCTGACCTTTTCTCTATCCTTTCCCTCCCCAGTGGTAGAGTGTGAAGTGGTTAGAAAAGAAATGACAATACCAATTCACAACACTGGAACCCAGCTGGGATCAGCTGCTAACAATATTTCTGATGAGAAATAAAGGGAGAACATGCATCCAAGGGGCCTTTCATCTTTAACAGCAGGAAATCGCTTCAACTCTGAAATCTGAGATATCCACCAATATAATTGTCCTGCAATACTCTGACTCACATTGTAGCTTTAGCAATAAAATATTGCATTATCACGATTTTGTCTAGTTAGAGTTAGAGTTAGCTTATATATTTAGTTCCATGTATGCTCGTTGAGTTTCAAGAAACAAACAAACAAACAAAAAAGGGAAAAATGGTGGTGTCTCTTTTAATAGTATTACTCATCTAAGATAGTTGTTTACCTTATCCAATATAGATTATTTTTTCTCATGTTTAAATCTATGATTTTTTTCCTGTTTTCTGCAACATTCATATTTTTATGATTATTTTTCCTTGAAAAGCAAGAAAGAGGGTGCATTTATGTTAATCTCCAAATTTCCGTAACGATGCATTGCTTCTTGGCTACAAAATGGTCTGGCAATTCTAAGAAATTATTTGGCAACACAAAACCAATTGGATTGGAGTGTTAGTACAAATATTGTTACAATTGTACCCAAATTTTCTGTCATCTATGTGAATTCTCACAGGGAAATTTCTCTAAAGAAGTTACTAGACACTAAATTTTCTATCTCCTCACTATCCTTGGGGTAATAATGTTTGCAACTTTAGAGAAAAAAAAACCTTACTGTTTCTCTCTCTCTTTTTTTAACCCTGTCTTTCTCTTCTTTTGCATTTCCTTTTATGAACAAACAAAACAAACTAATACAACAACAAATTAAACAAGAAAACTCCTTTCAGTATTTGTCCTTGTTCATGGTCTTTCTTTTCTCTAACCCATTTCTGGAATGGGCCCCAGTGAGCAGTGTTTATACTCAGAACCCAGACATTCCCTGCCATACCTGATTGGAGTAGGTCCAAGTTGTGCTTATCAAATTCTCTGTCCCGGAAATAGCAGTTTCCTGGAAGCAGGAGGTCTATCATTTGAGCTGCTGCGAGGTGACAATCTTCCCCCTTATGGACATCGCTGCATAAGAAGTTGAACTACACAGGAAAAACAATGAAGCAGATGTCATAGAAAAGCAGTGTGAAAAAAAAATAAATAAAAACAATAAAAAAAATTTAAAAAATTAAAATAAATTAAAAAAAAGAAAAAGAAAAGCAGTGTGAGAAGCAACAACAACAAAACAAGCAAACAAAAACTAGCAGAGCATATGGCCTAGTTCTTTCTAAGCATTCCATTCCCAAGATCTTGTTTGTTCTCCAGGCCTGGCTATATCCCTGTCCTCAGCTTTAAGACATACTCCTATAACATGCTAGATGTTTCCTTTATTTGCAGAGTTGCACCCAAATCCTCACCATTGCAGTGTCTTTCCATGGAGTTGAGGAGAAAGAATTCCTGGATTGATTCTTGACTCCATAAATTATTATATTTTGATCATAAAACAATGAGCAACTTCCTGATCTCAATTTCCTCTAATGTAACAGGAGCCAAATAATATAGACAGTGCAAGATTGCTGTGGGGGGTCAGCTCTGTGCTTTAGGCAAAGCACCTTGCCTAGCTCCTAACATGGTTAGTAAATTTCTCTCTTCTTTCCCCTCCTCATGTTACCTGCACTCATTAAACTCTCATTGCTCTCAGTAAAGCAGTAATTTTCTCCCTGTTGCATCGTGTTCTTTTGTGGAGTTTTGGTTCTAGAACTGAAATAAGAAAACTGATCACCTGCCATTTTTAAAATCTAAAGTATGAAGTTGACAACTTCTCACAACATTTTGAAAGCTTTCTGGGCCCATTAATGAAGCTGATTTCCTTTCTAGGATCCTGTTACTCGTTTCCCCTTCTCGGGGGTTCCAGAGGACGCCCTCTGTTCTTTTTTCATGTCTACTCTAGTCCATTGAGTCAGACTTCTCTAAAACCTGTCCCCATAAGGAATATTATGTTTCTTTGTTACAGAAAATATAAGAAGAAAATTCCTACATATATATTCCTATTTAGTGGTTAAATTTTTCATTAGATTTGGTTTAACAGAAACAATGAAAGGGCCTTACAATAGTGCATCCAAAAAAAGGCAGAATACCAATGAAAATATAAACTTAGAATTGGGAAAATATGAATCAAAATAGAAAAAAAAAATCACAATAAGTGTATGTAGCAAACATAAAAAGTGAATTAGATGAGTTGAGATTAGTTGGATTGAGTTGAGAACCAAATTTGATACTCAATGTTCTTAGTATAATACAAAACAAAAGGTCAATCATTATGTAAATTAATTATCACACAGCTAAAATATAGAATTCATGTCTGAGGGTTGAAGGATACCGAACAAATTTAAATATTTATTTTGTATTTTAGTTTTTAGAATAGGTGAGACTGAATCACTTTTTAAACAATGGTTATATTGCAATATCAATTTCCTATTAGTGGTCCTCCAAGTTTATGTCATATCAACATATACAATATCAACATATTCAAAATATAAAACAACTTTTATATCATTCATGAAAATGAAAGACACAATTGAAAATATTATCTCTTTCAGTATATTGTACTACTTTTCACAAAGTTTTGTTAAGGGTAGATCTTTTTATTTCACTTATCAAATTCAACTTTGTGTGTTCTATTCTCTTCCTTTTGTCATAGCAATAACCTCCTGAATGACCTCCCTTCTTGCAGTTTCTTCCCAGAATTGCCAGCAGCATTCCATTAAAAAAAAATCTGGTCATTCCACTGCTTAAACTTCTCTGTATGCTCTGTGTAGTGCAAAGTCTAAAAATCATACAAGTATCCTCAATACTTGCTTTGAGTTATCCTTTTTAATAACATAATAGTTTAGTTTTGGCATAAAACATATCAATAGCTGACACCTTTATTGATGTTTTGGTTTTCAGTTTGCTTGTTTACTTCCTACCCCTAGTTTTCCTCTCTTCTACGAGCATGAACACAGAGGAGAAAGAGCAGCAACAAGGACACCATCCAGGCAGGTTTTTGAACCTATCTTCTGGTGCTCAGTCTATAGCCATCTCCTCACAAACAAGCAAAAAAAAAATGGAATAGAATTTATTGTCAGATAGACGATGCAATTTAGTGAGTAAGTTCATTACATATTCCTGAGGACTTCCCTCAAATTTCATTATTCAACCTGCAGGGTGGTCTTAGTCTTTCTTTTCCAGAAAGTTATGTCTCTGTCACTATCTTGTCCTTGTACTAATCAAAACTGGCAAGAGTTGTGAAGGTGTCGAGATGTTTTTTTCCTGCGGGCACCACTAGGAGCTCCATCCCCCTCCTCCTCCTCCCATACCTAATTGGAGCAGTCTCTAGAGGGCACTGCAGTTAGAGGCTTTCCAGTCAAAACAATGTTGAGCGATCACAGCTGTTAGGGAGGGACCTCCCCGGCACCCCGGCCAGATTTAACCAATCACTAGAGTCGCAATAGCAATAGCGAAAATCCCCCCAAACCCAGAGGCCTAACCCTATAAAACAGAGCGCCCGACCCCGGTTAAGTGCTCAGTCTTTGGGAACAATCCCGCTGAGCCCGCTGGCGTAATACAACTGTGTTCTCCCTGATCTCTGCGTATGGCTTGAGTCTCTCGGTCCTTGCTGTTTTTCCGCAACAAAGGGTCTAAGATTTTGCCCCACTTGCAAGCTAATAAGTCAGCCTGCCACAGTTTTGTGGATATTGGTGGAAAAAACAACTTCTTAGTTCAAAGACAAAGGACAGTTCATTATGCACAGCAATATTTTAGCCATGCTCACATCATTCATTCCAGTTCTCAGAGCCTCAATTCCCAAGGTATAACATATGATGCCTGGACACACAGTATGGTAAGTTGCAGGAGAGGAGCCCAAGAAAGGATTATAGGAAACCCTAACCTTTTACAAGGGGGCCACTAGCAAACTTGTCCAGCATTTTCTGAGAGGGAAACGTTATCTGTCTCTACTGTCTTGGACAGCAATCAAATTTATCCTCTGGTCTAGACGGAATCACAATTTCCATCTCAAGTACGTTAAAAAGACAGTCAAGCCAAAATCAATTAATGACTTTTCTCAGAAGATGTGAGAAAAGTCTCCCAAAAATATGCGTACGGAGATCTGACAATTAAGTTTGTGAACTCATCCTAGAAAAAGTGCTACATACCTCATTGCTGAATATCACTACAGTCAACTTTGAGGTTCTCTCCTTGGGAAGCTCTGCACCAATGACAGTGCCTAGTCCACCCTTTAAAGCAATTTTGGAAATGTTTTTCTGGAATGACCGTCAAAGCTGTCATTGTATTACACTTGATGTCCTGAATGTCATTAAAATTTCTTCCTTTCAATATATTCTTTATCTTTGAGTAAAGAAACAAGTCATTGGGGGTCAGGTCAGGTGAGTAGGGAGGGTGTTCCAATACAGTTATCTGTTTACTGGCTGAAAACTCCTTCACAGACAGTGCCGTGTGAGCTGCTGCATTGTCATGATGCAAGAGCCATGAATTGCTAGCGAAAAGTTCAGGTCGTCCAACTTTTTCATGCAGCCTTTTCAGCATGTCCAAATAGTAAAGTTGGTTAACTGTCCAGTTGGTACAAATTCATAATGAATAATCCCTCTGGTAGCAAAAAAGATTAGCAATAGCATTGCAACAAGTCTGCGAACTTAATTGGCAAACCTCGTACATTATTACGGGAGTACAAAGCAAAAGCAAGGCTGGAATGGGAGTGGAGTGTCAGGCAGGAGTGGAGTGTCAGGCAGGACTGACTAACAATAATGAAAGCTAACATTTTCTAGAGTTTACTATATGGCAACATGATTAACACAAATTAAGATGTTATTGGCCTTGACCTCAATGTATATGTGGGGGAGAGAGGCAAAGAATTGAAGTTACTTGTTCAAAATAGGAAAACTATAGAACTCATTTCATATGTTTCTCTGCTCGCTTCCAGCAATGATCATAGATCATCGCTGAGTGTTGTCCAATATCTAAAAACAGTCACTTTGTGTAATTTCACCAGTATGATAGTCGATGTCAATGTGAGTGTAATTTAAGACCCTGCCATTCCAGTATGACCAGAAGCTAAGTCTCAGAAAATGAAGTTAAAGTAAAAACTAAATATAAAATTCCAATAAAGTAAGGAATTTCTATAGTCTGAATATGACAACATGAAAGGTAAAGGGAATTTATTTTTATTCCATAGATACCACAAGTGAATTAGATAACATTTAAAGAAATACAGTTGGATATTGGAAAAGTTACACGAGGCAAGCATTTCAACTTGATCCTTGTCAACTGCAGAACTCAGTGTTCAGCAGATTTGCCTGCTTCAGCATTCACTTTGAAATCCTCCCCTTTCAACCTTTCATTCCCTTTGATACTCCCCAGTTTGATTTGCTTTATTATTCACTTTGAGAACTCTGGAAATGTTCATTCTCTTTGAATTTCAGCCTTATTTCAATCATCCTTCAAAATCTAGCCTCAAATTTGCACTTTTAAAACGTTAAAATGACCTGCAATAAAATATTTTTCAAAATATTTTCATGTTTAATATTTGACTTATGAAAAACATTTACAAATGGAGTTTACTAATAAACCTTGATACTACATTATTGAAATATACCTACCTTAATTTACTGTTTACTATATTTGTAAATTCTCACTTTTGACTACAAGTAAGTCATAAAGTAAAATGTCTTATCAAAACTCTTCCATCCTGCTCATCAGAACTTTCTCATATACTTGTACTTACATTATTTAGTAAAAAATTGACTTTCAAAAAATCACTAATATTCATTTTGGCAATTTCTCTTTCATTATAATTGAGTTTTAGGTACTAAAAAAATGTATATTTTAATTATGATTTTATCATTTATTTTCCAAAATGTATTCTAAGCTGATTTCAATACTTCTTTTGTGTGTGTATTTGAAATTTTTACTTGCTGTATTTGTAACTGTTTTGACTCAGACAGGTATGCATATGTAGATTTGATGTTTTGCACAACAGTTTTCCCTTATTAATATTTTCATATACAAATATAATGAATTATGAACTGCTTTAACATGTGCAATAGTTCTATCTAAACATTAATACAACTATAGTTGAAACACAGTCATTTTACACCACTAAATGAGATTAAAATTATAATTAAATATAATTAAATATAATTAATTATAATTAAAATTATAATTAAAATTACAGTAGATATTTCAGATTCTGTTCTGGACAATAAGAAAATTTTTCAGCTAACTCTTTGAAGTAGCAATATCCAAAAGTGGAATTTTTTATAAAAGATCTGGGATATCTTAAATCTCAAGATAACAAAGAGTGGGTGATATTCTTGCAAACATTGCAAGAACACGTAACATGTCCTACTTGTTTTTGTATTGCTGATTCCTTGTTTCTTATCATCAACCATGATTAGAGAGATATGAACCAAAGACGATGTTGTCTAACTTTAAAGAAATAGAAGCTTGTCTCAAATACCTTATAATATGATTGAGTGGAGACTTGTAAAACAGAAATGGAACATGTCATTTATAAAAACGGAGAGAAAATATTGTGATGCCACTTTTATTGAATAACAACAAAGACTAACTTTTGAAAGAGAGTAAAATGTAAAATTAATTTAGCCACAGCTTTATCTGATTAGATTATATATATATGTATATATACGTATGTTCAGGAAAAGCAATGCTAAAATTTTGTCTCCAGTGTATCAAATATTTCCTTTATATTCTTTCATGTATTAGGTAGTTTTCTTGGGTTTGGTAAAGGCCTATGTTAATCAGAAAAGTCAATTGTTTTGTTCTCATCAAATATTATCTACTCACGTGGTAGGTGTTCTACTACACACTGCATTAATAGAAATTTTCAAGATGCAGTACTTAAATGACATATTTATATTCTGTATATTAAAATATTTTCAATGCATTAAGAAAATTACTTAATTTTGTAGATGATGTATTTTTATTTTTTCTTTCTTAAAAATCTCACTGTTCCTTTTATGATTTTAACTTTTATTTTCCCTGTAATACTAAATAATATTGGTATATATGAGGTTTTAGAGACTAAATTTTAGAGAATTTGTTCTTTTGTTATTTAATAACATGATCTGTAATACTTTAATTAAACAGTAAAGGACTTCAGTTTAGTTTTACACATCTTTTGTTTTACATTTCTTTGTAATCTCTCAGGAATAACCAAAAGTTTTCATTCTAGGTGGGATTCATACTGTAGGGAGCAATTGTATGAATCCTACTGGCCTTTTTGCCTAATCAATATGTGTATCAGTTTGCTAGATTTGCCATAACAAAATACCATAGACTGGGTGACTTAAACAACAGAAATTTATTTTTTCACAGTTGTGCAAGCTGATCTTGGCTGGAAGGCCAAGATCAAGGTGTCAACAGTTTGGTTTCTCCTGAAGCCTTTCTCCTTGGCTTTTCTCTTTGGCAGATGGTTACCTTCTCACTCCTCATATAGTGTTTCCCACTGCACTTGTACGTCTAGTGTCTCTGTATCATCCAAATGTCCTCCTATACGGACATGATACAGATTTGGTTAGGGCACACCCTAAAGACTTCATTTTAGCAAATCACATCTGCAAAGGTCTTTTCTCCAAATACAGTCACTATTTAGGTATAAGGGTTTGAACATATGAGTTTAGGGAGGATACAATTCAGCTATAACAATATAAGCTTTACTTTAAAAGTGTGTGTGTGTGTGTGTGTGTGTGTGTGTGTGTGTGTGTGTGTGTGTGTTTCTGTTTATTTTGGGATATGTTGCACAGATTTTATTTTTTTTTTGACAAAGCTTGATTCATATTATTTTCTAAATGATATTTTAGTTTCATCTGTAGTTCTTTGATTCTCTGTGTTTTTATCACTCATAAGGTGTCATTATTTGTACATTCAAAAGGTTTTTTGTTTCATAAACTAATTTTCCTTGTTTTAATAAAATGTTTTATTGCAACTGAATGCTACAAAATCCCCTAAAATAATACATCTTATCTCTATCACAGACATGCATATATGTGATAAATACACATACATTTAAATGTTAAATGTACTATAAACATTGCATTATTTCATAAAAATTAATATATTCAAATAAATATTTTAAAATATTATATTTATGTATACTTTTTAAAGGAACTGCTTCAGAGGAACTCACTGTACAAGACGTGGAAAAATTGGAAAATTTTAACTCAATTTATTTCAGTAAGAAATGCAATTATTACCAATTTAGAATTGTGATTCATTTTTCTTATATCTTGGGATTGTTTTAATTGTTCTACTGAACTTTCTATTTAAGTATGTACTCATTCACATCTTTTTGGTAATAAAATGATGCTGAACTTTTTGTTATGGTTGTCTAGGTTATGAAAAATGTGGAAAATGTGTGTCTGCTTTTGAAACAGCTCATTGTCTAGCATCAGAAGTAGATTTAAGAAAAGTAAGTAACTTGAAACTATAGAAACAATGTGAAAAAGAATGAGATAAGTGACATTAGTGCAAAGAGAAGTGATCACCTAATTCTTTTTGGCGATTAGGAAAGAAGTTAATTGAATGGTAATACCTGTGATGTGACTTGAAATATCAGGAGATTGGCACAAAAACACATGATAATCTGAGTGCGTGGGGGTAAAGAGAGGACTTTTTAGGGAAATGGAATCCCAGGTATAGAGGACAAGACTAAGCTAAATGTTGAGATTTTAAATAGTTTAAAAATCATTGGGCCTGGTGGGGCATGGTGGGGATGCATCTAGCTTATAGGAAGACACCAGATGACTAAGGAGTGCTTACTCCATTCTTAGGGATGGAAACATTGTTTCATACATAACAGGGAATCATGAATGATTTTAAAGAGAGGCTTTCAATATCTTATCCCCACTAGAAAGATCAATTGATGCAAAATGGAAGAGGGACAAGAAGAGGGTGAGACAGGAGAGCGATTGGTTGGTAATATAGTAAGCCAGGGAAGAATGATATACCATGTAGAGGTGAGATGGTGACAACAGAAATATAAATTTTCTCTTATCTTTATTATCCTTTTATTTAACCTGGAAAACACTTTTACTATTTCATATAATTAGCCTTTAATTAGCGATTTGTAACTTGAAAGTATCAACTTGTAAATTTATTTATTAACAATTTATATGTTCCTTTTTTATATTTTATTTGTTTAAAAAAACAGTATTGGAAGTCATTTACATTGAAAATCATAGCTGCAATGAAGCTAATACCCTTAACACAGGAATAATTATTTTTAATTAATAGGGAACATAATATATATATAGCAAACTTAAAGTATGCTGTTTGAATGAGACATTGCACTTTTGTATATAAACATTATTTTATTTCACTTCACAACAACCCTAAGTGAGGCACTTAAGTGAGGTGCCATCATACTATTTTCAGTGTTTTTGGCTCTTAATCTTGGAACACACTGTTAGAATGAGTTTCCTAAGAAAAAAGTCCATCATTTACAAGAGCTGACTGAAAATGTTAGAACCGCAACAAGAACAAACCAGTTATAAATGTCTTAAGACCCAAGTTAAAGAAAGAATATTGTGGTATTTATACCTCTTTCCCTCTTTTGTTCTTTGCTTATATAGGGGGCATGGAGATTTATCAGGACACATTTCCCCCATTCAAAATGAGTATGAAATGATGCTCAATATGGAGGAGAATATATACATTTTACAAGGGTTTTACACCAGTTCCCTATAAGATCATGTCTCATGTCAGCCTTTGGCAAAAGATGAAGTCATAATGTTAATTAATTTTGTTAAACCATTGACCAATGCATCTCTTTACTGATCTTTGAGAACTTTAAGCAGAATTGAGAAAAGATTATGAACAAAGGGTGTCCGTCCTCAGAAAACTGAAATGTGGAACATATTTTATTAAAATAAAATCCAATATATGCTCAAAGCAATAAAAGTAGAGGGGATTTTGAGTACAGAGGGGAATCCAAGGATGACTTTTCATTCATGGTAACACTTAAGTTATAACTTTGTTTTTAGTTTTTTCAAAAAAAAAAAAAAAAAAGAATGAGATTTATTTAAGTTAAAAGAAAGGAAAGGGAAATTGCAACATAAGAAAATACCGGATTGCTGCAAATGCACGGAGGGAGAGGAAAATATCATTTCCTTTGGACACTTTTAAGTAGTTGCTATGACTAGATTTCAAGGGGCGTGGACTTAGGGGTTACTGGGGTTTGCTGAAACCAAAGCTAGAGAAAAGTCTCAGTTTACAAGTATCCTTGTATGCTGCACAAGGAGTTGCGATTTAATTTACGAAGTATGGGGTTTTATTCAAAAATCACATCATAGGTTTGAATTTTAGAAAGATTGCTTTAGCCACAGAATGGAATCTGGGATCATGTGATTGAAACAAAGCAGAAAATGACAAATTTTCGTAACACAGGAGAAAAATACTGAACTAATAAAATGGTAATTGGGTGGAAAGGGCAGAAAGTGAACTGAAGGAGAGGGAAAGAAAAGCCAGTAGCGGAGCACATGTATAAGCAGTCTTTCTTTAGGATATGTTTAGAATAATAGGTTTAGATTAAAAACAAACAAACAAAAAGACCACAATAAGATAGAAAGATGTTAGAAAACTCAGAGGGGAAATCAACATCTTTAATACTTTAAGAAAATAGTCCAGGAATGAAATGTTATTAAGGTAGTTCCATGGTTTCTGCTACAATTGTGCCCATTCCCATGTCATGATCACTTTGCTAATGTTAGATCTGGCTGTGCTTCTCGGAGATAAAAAACAATCTAGCTGTCTTCTATTATCCAATGTTACAGGAAAAATGAGAAGAATAAAGAGAAAGGAGAAAAGTTCTAATTAATCAGAAAATATATAAGTAAGAGCCAACCTATGTATTTGACCTATTGTGCATCTTTGATTTGCCAGTCCAAAACAAACTGTATCCAGTGGTTTGTGTTGCAAGCTGATTTATGCTAAAGGGGAACAAATGAATTGCAGCCCCTGTTGTGAGTAGAAATTGCTATGATTTTCATTTATTAGGCTCCATTTATTACTTTCCAGATAAAATCTTATAATTATCCTCAAATTACCTTAGAATAATTAGAAACATATAAAAAATGACAGAGTGCTGGCTAGAAGATTTATATTTCTAGAAAATCAAAGAACACAGATGGAGGACGTAGAAATAGCTTAAAGATGCCACTGGCTTTATGTAATAGTTATCAGTATTTTGGTTTTGGAATTTAAATGTCTCTTTGCTCTGATAAAAATATCTGTATCACCCACAACACCAGCGCAACATGCATCGCAGAACACACAGTGTTGGTAATGACGTTTTGTGAGATTTTTAATACAGAATCAAATACTTGTCAAAACAGAAAAGGCAGTTTCTCCTGGGGAAGAAAAGTAAATGTAAACATGTCATTATATAGCAAACTTTTCTTAAGGAATGCCACTGGATTTTTAGTATTTCTTTACAGTATTAGGCTCTTGATCTTTGTTTGAAGTACCTTATCTTGTACTCAAGATATTTTGTAGTTTTTACTCTTACACCATTTAATGAATGTGACCACCAACCACAGTACTTAAGCAGAAACTGCCACCTGCTTTATTCCTGTTTATCGGCTCCCATAAAACATTATCTAAGTGTTTCTAAATAATATTTGTGAGGGAAAGAAGACACAAGGGCGTGTAATGCAATGTAACGATTCTCTCATCTCCACTTGTACTGGGTAACAATTTGTATTCAACAGCTCTGTACCATTTGCTTGTGTTATCTCCTGACCCTTACACCATTTATTGTTTTTCTTTGCTGCCATTACTAATCACTACAAACTTCGTTGCCCAAAACAACAGTCTGTTACAGTCTTGTGTGTCAGCAGTTCTGTTCGAAACAGGCTAAAATCAAGGTTTCAGCAAGCTGCCTTCATTTCTGGCATCTGTAGAACAAAATTCAGCTCCTTGCGGTTGCAGGATTGAGAACCCCATTAGTCTTGCTGGTGGTGAGCTGAAGGGTGTATCCAGTTTCTAGAAGCCTTTCTCCATCTTTAAAGCCAGTAAGAGTGGGCAGAGACCTTCTAACATTGCACTTCTCTGAGGAACTCTTCTGCCTTGCTCTTCCTTATCATAGACAGTAACATTATCTCAGGCATTATACCAGTGGGCAAAGATATCAGAGCCAAAGCCCTGCCTACTACATATCATCATTTCAGTTCTAGCCACACTTCCCTACTTCCTCTTCTATGAACACTTGTTGCATTTAAGGACATCCATACATATACTACTAAATTCCCTTATAATTATATTATGTTCCCCCAAGAAAATCTATATCTAAAAGTACTTCACATACATATTTCTCAAGGCCAAATTCAAAGCTAATTTTTCCCCCTGCAAAAACTGTTTGACTTCAAATTGGAATCAATGCCTGTCTCTTAGAGTCTTTATTGGCGAGTAGGATGGATAGGACAATTAGGAAAGGGAACTAAGATTTATTCTGTGCTATGATATGCCAGGTGCTTTAAACACAATTTTTGTACACAACTATCCAATGAAGTCGGCCTTATTAATCTTACTTAATAGGTGAGAAACATGTCCCAGAGAGAGTCATTCACTTCGTTGACACCACATGGCTTATAAATAAGAGGTAGGCTATAACTACTGATCTACTTGTCTGTAAAACATCTATGCACTTGGTACCTCTGTTATAGCCCTCATCAGAGAACATATATTTTAACATCTCTAAAGTTAGTAATCCCTTAAATTAAAATAATTTCTATATCTTGTGAGAAGTCCCATGCCTTCTCTGGAAGTTTTGGAATTGTGCTTGGCCGACATCTCTCCATGTAGAGCTCCCCCTAGCCGCCCTCATTCAAATGTAATCTCCTATCAGTGTTTTCAGGGAGTATCCTATCTGCCCCTGAGTCTGTGTGTATAGGATCCTTCTTCTTCACTGTTCGCTTGTGTCTTCTCCACCATCCTCAGATCCTGCAGCAGTAGTTTTCCCTTAACTACTTTATAATATACCAACTGCTTTTTCCTGAATTTTGCAAAAACAAACAAACAAACAAAAAAAAAAACAAAGGCAGGTGCATGACTGTTGTGTTAAACACATTTTCCCCAAAGTTTGGGAGAAACTGAGGAATAGTCCAGGAAAAAAAAAAAAACAGCGAAAAAACAGGTGATGACTGAAAAATAAATGTGAAATGACATTTTTAAAAGTTGCTCAACTGTCTCCGCCATCAGACATTTATCACTTGCTGTTTATCAATTGAACCCAATGTGGTAAAACTAACTGATCATATGATTCTCTTTCTCTTAATCTTTTCTCCCAACTATAGTTGTCTCCCTATTTCAGATCACCCTTAAAAACTGAAATCTTATTTCAGTCAGGGAAAAAATAAAATATCTAGTTAATTTATTATTCGAGGGGTAAACGTAGAGGTGGGTGGAAAACATTCCCATTCTATTCCCAGTAGAGAGATGGGCAAAGGTGGAGCACACTTGACTCATTAAAAAGGCCCATTAAAGTGTTTTCCAAAATAAAATAGCCAGCTATGTCTTATATGAGTCGTGTATCCCTCCCCTACATTAGAATAGTGTTTTTTAATATGTATATTTTTCATGTTCTCCTCATGAATTTAGTATGAGGGGTGGAGTGGGGGGCATATGTGCATTTCACCACTGAATGTGAGCTCTTAACTTCTGGGGACAATATCTTATTCTTATTGGTCTTTGTATAAACCAGTTACCTAGTCAAAGCTTTGCACGTTGAAATTTTGTAATACTATAATTAACACAAGAAACATTCTCTTAATAACTTGCTCCTGTGGAACCACCTGGGGCAGAGTAGAGTGCTTTGTCTTTTTTCTAAATGACTCTAGGATTTATAACTTATGTCACTCTGCCTCTTTTATCCAATTGCTTTCTTTCAGTGCAATGATTCTTGTTTTATTTGTTATAGTTTGTTAATACCTAATTAAGATGCCATTATATTGCAAAATTAAATGTTGTCTTGAAAAATAAATTAGCCACACTAAGCATTCTATTTAAAAAGAATTTTACATATTACATATAGGCTTTATTTTTCTCTATAATAATGTAGCAAATGCTTAAATATGTATATATTTTTGGAAAGAAATGCCAGCTTTCATTATGAATCCCTGGACATATTTTGTCACGGCCCTTAAAGTGAAAAACAGGTTAATTATTTAAAGATTTCTATTCATTCACACACTTTTCTAGTGTATTCCTAAATAGCATTGAGTGTCTAACAGAAGACTAGAATTAAAAGTCTACACAAGAGCATTCTCACTATGTTTTCATACTTCGTGATTCCCAGAATTAAAGAACACCATAACAACAAGTCATCTGATTTCTCTATGTTTTGTAAATATGTAGTTGATACTCTGAGGTATTTGTTAAAATCATATGTAATTCCATTTTAAATCCTTGAATTAATAGGTTTTAGGTAGAATTATTCTGGTTTATGCAATTGGCCATGGTTACAATGTCTCTTTAATGCTTAAAGAGATGGTGAGTAACAGCTGAATTTGGAAAGCACTGCACGTAGAAATTGTAAAGTGCTATGTACTTACTTGTCTTTGGAAAACTGCCAAAGCAGTGGGCAAGCAAACTGCCAAATTTGTGTGTGCGGCATGCATGAATGACAGGCTACGGTGCATATAAGCATATGAAAACAGGTGGTCTGGGATGCCTGGTACCAGCAAAGCATCTGGGCCCTGAAGTGTGACTGCATTATATTTTCCATTCCCAGTGGAGAACAATGCTAATGATCAATGCAGAAGCTGGCTTTGTTTAGAGTCCTTTTGTTTTGTAAGTTCTGCAAGGTATTATAATAGAAATGAAACCGTGTTTTTAATATCTAAAAACTCGAAATTTCATCAGTAATTGCTCAGGATCATATGTATCCTCATAATGGTGTTAGTCATACTAGAAGCACATATGTTAGTATAGATACTCAGTTTGGCTCTATGCTGAATGGATGGCATAGTTTCTGTCTTCATCAGTCAGGTCAGTTACAGATATGACCCTTAATAAGCATTACAAAATAAATGCTAATTATAGACACAATGCTTCTTTCTTGATTTCTCTGTTTTCAGTACTCCTCAGTTTAAGGAGGTAGGACTCCAAATTGCCTTCTGGAACTATATTTTCTAGATTTTGTAAACTAAATTGCTGCTGTGCTCTTTCTAGAAACAGTAGAAGACTCTTTCAATATATATTTGAAGAATATTTAAATGTAAGTTTGGGCTAAACTAGAACAAAATGTAATTATGCTCTAAATAAAGAATGAACAAAATAAAAGCAGCTGGAATGAGCATCTTTATTTGCTTAATATATGGAGCAAATTAATTTTCACTATATTCCCGTGATTCTCAGCACTGAGCAAACTTCATAATCATAGGAGGAGGTCTTACAACATGCATGCTAATATTACATGTCCATGAAAATTTTGATTTAATTTTGGGGGAAGGTCCATGCTTCAATATTCTTCCCCCAAGTGACTCTAATGTCCATGCAGTGTTAAAAATTATGCTATATCTGAAGTTCTAATTAAAACTACTGTAATATCCAATCCTCTTACAACATAGTCTGCTTGTAATAAACTTAACTTGTTATATCTCTGGACTTTGTGAAATGTCTTTTGTTTACCTCCTTTTTTATTCAATGTTATTACTGCTGAGTAGAAAAGAGATTTCATTTTCAGAAAGAGCACTGATTTTGAAACACTGTGATCATTATGTGCTTGCTTTGATGCCCCAATAGTGAAAAGTGTGGGGATTGTGGGGATAGTATCTCTTATCCTAAGTCTCATTCCCACTGTTTTGTTAATTGATAAATTAAATAGAAATGCATAGTTATCTTTCCTTATAGTTCTAATTGTAACTGGATTGGAAATTTGTCACTTTTTAGCATAGCATTTCATGATCAGAAAGTTGGTTACAAATTCAGAAGGAGCTTTTGGTACAGGAATTCTCTAAGTCCCTCTGTAAATAAACGGCATGAGTAATTATCAACATTATCCCCTGGTTGATCTTCCTACAAAATACTTACCTTGCATTATTGTAATTCATAGCATACAATATATTGATAAGTGGCTTTATGGAGTAGACTTGAGGGAACATAAAGTCAGCAAAAATTAGTATAGTGATATAGCAATATTAACCATATGCTTTACTATCTATCTGTAAGTCTGCAGCTCTTTTTAAAAATTTTATCTCAATGTGAACACTTTGATGTTTGATAGGTATTTTTATTTTACCAAAATAATCCATAACATTAAAATTGAAATTTTACAATTTAAATACCCATACGTTCAGTCTCTAGATATTACTAAGAAACAAGCAAAGGAAAATTTATCAGTTTTTAAATTGACATCAATGATTTTCCGGAATGATTTTCTTCATTCCCCTTCTTATTTTCCTTTCCTTCATTCCTTCCTTTTTTCTTCCTTCTTTCCTTGTCTCCTCTTGTTCTTCCTTTATTAAAGGTGTGATCCTTAATTAAAAAATAAATAAATAAATAAATAAATAAATAAATAAATAAATAAAACAAAAAATAAATAAATAAATGAATCATTCAGCAAGGAAAACATGTGAAGCAGGACATTTTTACCCTTTATCCCTCTCCCTGTTTATTGTCATATTCATGTAGTCTCCCCCCCACTTTGTCCCATCACAACCGGGTCCTGCCTGAGAGATGCCAGTTGGGCTCATGCTGTCCAGACCGCTCTCAGGCAGTGCATCAGCATGTGCTGTGTTCTAAGAAAACAGCCAATGTTCTCACATTGTCCGCCTCAAAACATATTTGCACCACTTTTTATTTCCTAGGAGGGTTTGCTCAATGTCTAATTAGAGGAAACAATTCCCAAAGTGATTATGGTAAATAACTTACTATGAAAAATGGACTTCTGGTTATAAAAATCTATGATTCCACAAAAGGGTTTGCAACAGTTGGATAGAAGACGAGAGACACTAGGTACAAGCTCAGACTGGTGTCAGTAGCTTTATGTGGCCATTACATAGCAGGATACCATCCTTAGTTTTGTAGGTCCCAAAATTGGTGTTATTATTTATCCAGAGATGAACAAGTTCACTGACGTGACTCACAGGATCACAATTTACAAGAGATCGATGCTTAAAGGAGGGAACTGAATCCATTTATATATATATATATATATATATATATATATATATATATATATATATATTATATGCACATAATAAAATTATTATTGCATATTATCCATCATTAGAATTTATGTTACATAATAAAAACTGTGTGTTTTATAGATTGTTATATTCTTACTACTTAGACCAAAGCCTGACACATATATTAGGTGTCCAGTGAATATCTGGTATAAGAATACATTTGTAAAATAAAAATTTCATTGTTAACTGATAAACTAAATAGAAATGCATAGTATAACATCTTCCTTACTCACCTGTGTCATCCACCAGTGAAAATTCCATGATGGTGGGATCATAATATTACCTTTATTAATTATGAATGAGAAAATTTTACACAACTTATTCTGGGGCAGTTATCTTAATATTAGCCTAAATATTATTTATTATTTTTTTTGAGAAACATAGCTAAAACTAAAGCATTATCAGAGGCAATAATAAAAAAGCATAACTCAAATCCATTTTCACTATAAATGAAACTTGTCTAATGTTAAATTTCAATGTCATAGTAAAAAGGTTACCATAATTTATTATATGAAACTGAAAGCTTAAATTTTACTAATGGTGCAATTTCCTTGATAATTTATTCTTTATTTAATAGCACATAATTGTTTGAATAAAAATTGATGTCTTCTCAAAAATGAAACGACATTGTGAAGGGATGCATTGAACTCCAACTAAAAATTTTAGTTAAGTTATAAAGATATTTGAGAATAACATTAAGATAATTTATGGTGGTGACTTTTTCCCTCCACATTTTTGGAATTGTAAAATGTATGTAATGGGTGATCAATTAGAATATTACCAACACTTACTAGTCATGAAATAAATCATTATGGAGTGGTTAATTAACAAATGCCAATATGAAGAAAAACCAAAACAGGAAATGTATCAAAATAGTTCATTAATTATAATAATTTAAAAATACTGCCTTGTGATTTAATGATTTTTTTATAAATACAAAGTAGAAAACATATGAAAATGGTGAGTGCTTACCATCTATTTAATGTCACCAATTTCATTTCTAGAAAATATTCCTTAATAGCTACGTGATAAATTCTGGGAAGAGAATGTTCATTGTCAAATGCACCTTTTTCAGTCTGCTCTTGAACACTATTTAAACTTCTGTATTCTTTCATTATTTTATTTATCATGTAGGTAATTATTGAGACATGGCATGTATATATGATTACAAATTACAACAAGCACTGAAGAAAAAATCAAGATTAAAATGGGTGATTGTTATAGGAAAAGTTAATCTAAATTTGACACACAGAGATGATTTCTTTTGAAAATTGATATTTATATTAAGATCTGAAGGATATGGAATGATTATGCCAAAAATAATGTGGGAAAAGAACATTCTGTACATAGAAAGAATGGGCACAAGATGATAATCTGTTGACTTATCAACACAAGCTCAGAAGAGTCTGATTTTCCTCCAATTAAAATTTAAAAATATAAATTTAATTTTCCAATATGTTGTTTAAAAAATGCTCACCAATGGTTGTTGGCTGATTCTGGAAAAGGATAATCTTATGATTGACAAATAATTCAAAAACTACATATGACAACTGTAAAACATCCTAAAACTTTTCTACCTCTCTCAGTAAAGAATAGATCCCACATTCTCTATTTTAAGTTTTAATTATACTTACAGAAAACAAAAAAAAACAAAAAAAACAAACATTCCAGGTTGAAAGGTTAAAGAGCTTCTTCTTTCACTACTGTTGCCTACTTTCTTTTACTGTCTATATATACATATACATATAGCCACATGTTATGTATCAATAGTTCCATAATCAGTTACCAACTAATACATACTTTGGTTTAATGCTTTCTCTATATGTCTCTTTCTGCTCTGAGTAGGGTTCTTTTGGTTCACTTGTTTCAGTAGGTGCTAATAGAACACAGTAACTTGGTTTTTCATTTTAAAAAAATGCATATTCCGGTTCTAATTGACCACCCACAATCTAATCTGATTCATTAGTGGTTTTGCCCTTAATTTCTCCAGGGGATCAGCATTCTTTTGTGCATGGACCTGTGTGGACCTCATGGAGTTATTTCATTTAACTTTTCCATTATTTCAAAGAAGTGGTGATTTCCTAAATAGTCTCTAACAGCCTGAAAGAGCTAACTTAACTTTTCCAAGTACCTAACTTTGTGGAACAATTCATGGAAAACTAATTCTGTATACCTAGCTATGATTAATGCATTAAGAAATCTTTGATCCTAAAAGTAGCTCCTTCAGTTGAAAATACACATAATAAAAAACATATTATATTTTTTAGATATAATTTAAAGCATTTACATTCTTCTTACATAAAATTCTATAAACAAAAAAATGTTTTTATTTCCCATCAAATTAGTATTATCCTCAATTTTGTTCATATAAGTTTAATGTAATGGACATATGCAAATTTTTCAGTCCAAAAAGTAGAACCTTTTATCCAGGTAAAATGGAACAATACAAACAGAATATGAATACATTAGCAATTTAGGTGCCCATGTTTTTTGTCCATGCAATGCCTTGGTCCAAAATATCTAGATAATACTTCATTTGCCTGCTTTTTCTTTTCCTATGTAAGTTATATTAGGCCATTTTAGCCCTAAAACATAAACTAAAATTTCTAAGGTGATATGACTTGGTAATCCATTATGTATAACACTCTTAAATGCTAAAGGAATATTCTCTTTCAGTTTGTAGTAAGAACATCTCTGACAATGTAGGGTGGCTAAAACAATTGTGAGGAAGTTTTATGTTCTTATTGTCATAACAAAAGTCTGACGTGGTAGAAAACTTCATATTAGCTAAATTCAATGTCATGAAATACTTTTACCCATAGTCAATAAAGTGAATTAGGAATGCATGTAATTTTTATGAAAAAATCCTTGTAGAGAGTCTGATTGGTTTTGGTTTTGGAAGAAACACAAAATAAACTGACTGCCAGTCTTATCATGATAGGATGAATATCAACCATGAATTTGAGAATTAAGTTTGATTTCATATTTCCCATATTTAACTCTGATACTAAACCTACTGCCAAAACAGACTTTAGTCAACTGATGACAAAAGCACCCAAATCCAACAATACTGTGAGATCAGAATAAAAACAAAGAAAACATCCCAAAACTGAATATTCATGTGTGGGTTGGTAAAGATAAGGAGAAATAAAACATTTATGTCAAAAGAACAACTTTAAGAGTATTTAATCCAACTGCACTCAAACCTCTTAGCTTTCAGAGAGTCAACAGGGAAAGGAAACGTGGTCAAGTGTCAGTGACATAAGAAAAATGACTCACTAGATCACCAGATTGTCCATTGAACAGTATTATTGTTAGCACTATAAATATGATATGAAATCTATTAGCTTCCTTTTAACTCATCTTACACGCTTCCCGTAATCATTGTATCATCAAAATTATAGAAATTCCTGAAATCTTGAAAACAATATTCTAACTTAATTATTAACATTTTGAGAAAAAGAAAAACATATATCTTAAAGCATCTTAATTCCACATGACCCTGTAATTAACAATAAATGGAGATTTAAAGAGTCTCAATAACTGACTCAGTGTTATATATTGGATTGAGATGTGAAAATAGGTCTTTTGACTACAGAAACAATGTTTTATGATATATTGTTACCAAGAAAAATTTGTAGTTGTCAAGCTTCATCTACTAAAACCTTTGGGATCTTAACCCCTGGTAAAATATCAAGGTATTACTCATTACACATGTTGGATATTATTGTTATTCAAAATCTCACTATTTTCATAGTTTCTACAGATTATACCTAGACTTGAATACTTATAGTCTATATAGTTCCATGATTATTCATTACTTGTTTAAATGCATGTTGGTTAATTAGCTACTTTAATATTGTATGTCTTTCATGTGACGTTGTTGGATCCAGAATAAGTTAAACTGTCCTCCTTTGCCATGGGAAAGTTGGTTAAAGACTTTCTTTAGTTAGAAAGCACAGATCATTCATTTATTTGCGTATTCCCTCATTTCTCCATTTCAGATAATTTGTTCAGCATCAATTACATACTATATTCTACATAATGTATTAAGAAAGTAGTGGTAAACAAAAAGATAATCTGTTTTCCTGAGCTCTTAGAGTAATGGAAGAAATGCACATGAAAAAAAAATGTATGCAACATAAAATTACAAACTGCAATAAATGCGAAGAAAAGAGCATGAATGCAGAAAGTCAATATTTTAAATTACTGCTTGTATGGTAAAGGTAATTTTTCTAGGTAGGGGGATGGAACTGGAGAGCATACAAGTTGCAGGTAACAGTATATTTGGAAGCTCTGTGACTAGTAAGTACAAAGTGCTAGTTGAAGAGTGGGTTAATTGATGATAAAGAGGTAAGTAGAACTCAGATAATTAGGCAAGTTTAGGCTATATTAGTCTTTATTTTACAAGAATAGTGTTTTTGCTGGGGAGTGGTGTGATCAGACTATATAAGTAAGCAACACTTCTGGTGGCCAGTTGAGAAAAAAATTGAGGTGATGTTACTGTGAGGAACGAGTTAAGATGTTACAATAGTTGTGTGTGTGTGAGAGATAATGGTGGATTGGACTTCTAACCTAATGTACAACATCAACCCTTGCTACAGAGTTGTGGACTTTCCTGCCTGTTCTACAAATTTGTGACTTATAATCACATGAGCTAATTCCTTGAAACCTCTCTCTCTCTCTCTCTCTCCCCCCACTCCGCCGCCGCCCCCCCACTACCCCCACCACCTTGCAATAGGAAATAATGAAATGTAAACACATATTTTGGGAATTTGACTCTAAAGGTAAGGAGAAGATGGATGCTGACAAATAAGAGAATAGCTGGAAATTAAACTCAATGCTAATGAAAGACTGCAGTCAGAAGAATGAACACACATCGCAGAAAGAATGACAAATTTCTTGATACAGTAAGGTTGGGTGAAGGGATCATTACATCTAGAGCCCAGCAGGAGTTACTGTCCTTAAGTGGTGATTGTAAAAACTTAGATCTGGGTATTCTGGTGTTTAGATGTAGTAACTGGAATCTGTATGTATCTGGTCTTGTGGTTTCAATTTCCTTGATAAAGTAGTTTTTGACAGTGTTTACTGAGAGCGAACCCATGTAATATGAAGATGCAGCTATATGTCTGAGAAGAGTAGAAAACAATTCAAAATAGAAATTTAGGTGAGACTTCAAGCATGGACCTGGCTCTGTAAATCAATGTTTTCCTTTTCCACATGAAAATTCTTGAAAACTAAAACTACAGCAATCAACATGAGGAGAGAAAAAACTTACAAACTCAATTTTATATGAAACTAGGAAGCAGCTGTAATTCACAGATTCCAAATGATGTGTAAATGCTACCAAAATATCTAAAATTGGGTATAAGCAATATGAAAGAACAGGGGGAAGAGTGTAGATGATGACAGTAAGGACCAGGAAAATTTTGTTTCAGAACATTCCAGAAAAATTACGTTTTGTCAATGTGTATTTCCTGATTTGGAAAAGAAATGTGAGAACTGGGGTAAGTGACAAAGGCAGACAAAGCTCTTCTGCAAGTGATTTGGCTCAGGATTTGGAGCTACACAATGAACCACAAAGAATAAAATCTGCCTCTATGGCAGCAGAGGCAGAGTGAGACTTTGGTGTATAGAAACTTTCCTGTCTAATAGCAAACCTGGACCCCTTCCTATGTATAGGAAACTAATAAAAATAGCTAGACCAGGTATATTTAATATGTCTAGTGATGGATAATATAATAAAAGAAATTACATACTGTAATTTCAAAAGCAACATATGTAAAACAAGAAAATAAAGAACATAGCAATGTACCAACACACAGTGTGACCAGAAAAAAAAAATATTGCCACAGAGAAAATAGCAATTTGGCTATATATTTTCCCACGATTTTTTTTTTTTTAATTTGGTTATAAGAGGGGAACTGACTCTGGGTGGTGAACACACAATGAGATATATAGATGATGTATTACAGAATGTACACTCAAAACTTATGTAACTTTACTAATGATTATCACCCCAATAAACTTTAATTAATAAAAAATCCAAAGAACGGAAATCTTATTAAACAAATAACATTGCTGAAAGAAGGCCACAATATAGAAATAAACACAATTTCAGGGACTAGAGTATAAGAAAAATGGAATAGAAAATACAGGTATATAGGCAGAATGCAGGAAGGAAGCAGGAAAAATTAACCACAGCATCACAGAAGTGAAGACAAATTTGAAAGAAGTACAAACGAAAGGCCCTAGAGATAACACAGTAAGCACATAAAGAATGAAAAAGAGGAAAAAAAAGCACAAGGAAATGGAAATAAAACAAGTGTTCAGTGAGGATAAGAGAATACATAATAGATTTAGAAGACAGGAAAAGATATAAAATATGTATAACGTGCTTTGAAAGACATAAAGCAAAATAATGGAAATAAATGTAATTTAAAATATAATAATAATAAATGTACACAATTAGAAAGAATTAAAATCTACATAATGAAAGGGAACACCATTTGGCTGAAAAACAAAATGATGTCACTTTGAGAGGGGAAACTAATTCAAATGGGACTGAGGGTTTTTTTCACAATATTTGATGACAGAAGAATGTGGAATAACACCTAGAAAAGATAGCCTTAAGGAAGAAAATGTCACCAGGGACTTTATATTCAGCCAAAACTTCTCCTAAATATTTCAAATAAAAAAAGAAGAGAAAGAATCTCTAAATATGACAACACATTCTGTTAATGAGATGTGGAGAAACAGGCACTCATACCGAGTGAAATTATTAACTGGTACAAACTTTATAAAGAATTCTTGCTAATATGAACAAATTTAAACAGTTATACATTTTGACAAAACAATTTCATTTCTAGGAATGTATCTTTATGATACACTTACTCATATGTGAAATGACGTATTTTCAACTTTATTTTGCTCATTGTTTATAATACATTAAAATTGGAAGTAACCTAAATACATAAATTATGTATATTCACATAGTGATATAAGTGCACGAGGAATTTTTTTACAAGCTCATATAAAAACCTCTCCAAAATACATTGTTAAATGTAAAAGTACAGAACAGTGTAGATAATAATATATTTGAAAAATGATATTTGTTTCTGCTTATACATATATTTAAAAAGTTTTAAAAATAAATATTAGAAACCACTAACAGCAGTTATTTTGAGTACAAGGTGTGGAGTTTGTGAAACAACAAGAGAAAGATTTTCACTATGTACTTGTATTAGTATGTTATGTTTTTTTTTGAAACACTGGAATGCAATACATATTCAAAAAATAACATGAGTAGATTTAATTTAAAAAAAGAAAGAATACATATAATAGGTGTACTACCTGAACAAATAATGCTAGGCTCACTAACTAATTTCTTCTTAAGAAGCTTTTATGAAAATGGCTTTGAAAAATGTCATATTCATAGCATAATTTTCAATAATATTGGCTATCGTATGGGAAATAAAGAACCCCAAACTACTGTATAATCTTACCAAGCTATGTGGCTCTGACATGTGACTAAGCATTGTCACTAACTCTGTTTTAACTAACATTGGAATATGTGACAATCCTATTGAATTATTAAAACAAAGCAAAACAACATAAACACTACCACCACCAATAAAACATTGCCACTATTATTAGTCACCATTTAAGATTTAAATTTTTTAAGGACCTGTTGAAGTCATTGCTGTTTATGTGGCAGTTCTATTTCATTTCTGTCATTGCAACATTGGTGACATCTTAGATGACCTATGTCATCTAAAACCTGCTAAATCTGTTTTAGGATAGGGTTGTTGGAGATGTACAAAAATTATACAAATCTCCCCATCGAGGAAAAAAGTTGTTTATTTTAGACACATATGAAAATGACTGCAGCATACATTCAAAAGACCCCAAAATAAAGAAACATATAATATTGTACCATCATTATTCAGATATACATCGTGGCTCTCACTCCCAAAATAATACATATTTTTAACTAACAAAGTGATACTATTCTGTGAGTCTATTTTTGTATTGCTGTAAGAGAGTAGAGATGTAACAAATTGCTTCTTCAGTAATTTTTATAGACAGAAAAAAATTGTTTTCTTTCATTTTATTGACCAGGAAATATAACTAAAATATTATCTCCAGACAGCTCTAAAAGTGCAATTTCTAGTGATTCTGGTTTCATCCAGCCATCCTAGGCTGAAGTACAGTATTTAACTTTTGGGTAATTCAATAACACACTCAGCTTAGATCCTAGTTTTTACTTCCAAATAGGAAATTAACGTATACAAAAAAATCTAATGAAAAATCAAATTAATATTACTAAATTGGAAACATGATCATTAAATATCTTAAAATGAGAATAATCTTGCTGCTTAACTAAACCTTCCATTCACTTTAATAGTTATAGTATTTGTTCATAAATTGTTCATAAATACTGTACTTCCATTTTGTGTTTGTTTTTGAAAACATGATTTTTAAAAATTATCTTTGCCATTCATCTACACTACAGTTCCCTGGTATTTGAAAATGTTATCTTGAAAGACTCCTGTAAGGTCAAATCATGACTTTTATTTTTTTCTGGTTTTGGTCTTAAGTCTTTTAATTACCATCTATAGTGATTTTGCATTCAAATATATGATAATTATCTGGGGTGAACACACGTATTTTGTAAGTTGTTGTTAGAACCCCAAATTGCAATATACGGTATAAACCAAAGTAAATCATCCTTTCCAAATTAATGTTTCTTCAGTTTACATTGACAATATAACAATGAAAGTGACCATTTAGACCAAAGGAAGCTGCAAAGCATTTTATTGAATATGTGATGTTAAATGAAGACAGAAAAAAAAAAAAAGATGAATGAATGTGCAATTTTTTTATGTGACTACTCAATACTCTGCTTTTAAATTAACACTATAATTATCCTGTTTATAAATCTGTTTGTATGGTATATATGTTTTTATATTCAATATCTAATTACAGTTCTTGTTAATAGAAGTGTATTTTATATATTAAAATATATCTCATTTTTAGAAATAGTAATTGTAGAAACTGTAGCAAGTAGTGCTTATTTTATTAGAATTGATGAATCTTAATATTGTCCTAAAAGAGAAAACACATACAATATATTAGAAGATAGACACACATATATGGATCATTAAAATAAATACATAACTTGCATACACAATTGTAATGTAAACATTTTAATAGTCAGATCAAATATTTTCTACTCATTTGTACCACCCAAGAATCCCTTCACCATGCTCACCAGAGAAATAGAAAATACATACATGTATAGCCTCTTTGGAAATGGAATAGTTTTCAATCAATATGATCTATGAAGTGATTTTTACTTTCTTTCCTCTTTTAAAATCCCTTTAAGTTTTTATTGGTATTGGAAAAGAACACAAATAAAACTCATCAAAATAGTGAATGACAAAATATCTAATAACGTGCTTCTAGTAGAAAAACCACATATAACAACAAAAAACCCTATTTTCTCTGAAAGCTCTCTATAAAATTGTGGTAACTATGGGTAAAACAGGTGGTAATCACTTCCTCTTGTTTTACATTTTATAACTTTGAAATTCTATGGTCATGACTGACAAAAAAGTAAAAAAAAAAAAAAAAATCCTGACTCTAGGACAGTGAAATTAATAGGGCACCTAATTGTCCAACAGATCCTCTAGCAAGTTTTCAATGACAAGTGATTTTTGTCTCCCGCAAGAACATTTGGCCATATTTAGAAACCTTTTTTTTTTTTTTTTTTTTTTTTGGTATTGTTGCTGCTTCAGGTAGGGCAGATTAACAAAGACTCTGTCCTTGATCAAAGTTTAGTCAGGCTTCCTTGACTCCTTTTCTCAACTGGGCTTGTACTTTGGTTTCCCTTGTCCTTGGACTACTGGGCCCAATTTTAGCAAACAATTTTGCTAAATCCACTTACAGAGAACCCCACACTCCCCAAAATTTGATGTCTGATCAGATTCCTCATCCCCACCCTTGATATGTAAATCCTTGGCCTGTCCTTACTAACAATCTCTTTAAGCCAGTTTAGCAAGAATTTCCTTACCCTTGGTATCTAATCTGTTCCTTTTAGTAATGTTTTATTCATTGACCCCCTCACATTGTCCCATGCCTACAAATTCCCAGCTATCTTTGCTACATTGGGAATTGAGTTCAATTTCTCTCCTTCTGGCAATATTCTTGACCTCTGCTATCATATTCTCAAATAAAGTCTTCTTTGCTGTTTTTAACAATTATACAGTGCAAATTTCTTTTTGTTAAACAAGTGTCAAGATAATTTCTCTTTAACTGAATACCATTGGCATCTCATGGGTAGAGGCCAGGAATGCTGCCAAACATCCTACAATGCCCAAGACAGCTCCCAAAGAAATAATTATTCAACCCCAAATGTCACTGGTGTTCTAGTTGGAAAAGGTATGCTAAAGTGCTATCAGAATGGATGACATGCATGTCACTAAAGTGTTCTTTTACTCCTACCTACAGTAAAAGAATTAAGCTGGTTTAAATGTGGATAGCACTTTTTTTTTTTTCAAGGTTTGCTTGTAGTTTTGGTTACTCATACTCAGTGCTGGAATTTGGGAAATTTGTGGGATGGAAAGCGGCTGAACCTAGCAATTGTAACATAGTGGTTATGCTTTGGGGATCAATGGATGTGCATCTTAAAAAGCCAAGAGAAATCTGACTGTTGGGATCCTCTGCCGCCTGGCAGAAAGACTACCAAGAACATCCCTGCAGCTCTGGGCAGGGGCTCTGCAGCTCAGGGGCAGGGTTAGACTTCAAAACCCGATGATATTCGGCAGCAGAAGCAGTAAGAATGGACTGATCAGACCGAGTTCTCCCTAGGTCAAGCATTAATATAACCATTTTGTCCTGATGAACCCCTAGGATTTTAACATAATTCAAACAAGACTTCAAGAGAGAGCTAACTCTTGAACTTCCTTCTCACAAGTATGAACTTGTGCAAATAACTGGAAAATTAATCTAAGATAATTAACAGGAGTAAACTAAATTTAATATTACATTGTGTGTCAATAATGAAATTGCATGATCTATGAATTAACGCTACAATAACATAGAGAGAGAAAGATTAGTAGTCACAGTCCGCTAAAGAGAAAAGAATAGAGGATGTGGAAATCAATAATATTTATCTAGTCTGACTTAGCTGAATTCTAGAACATTGAAAGTCCTTTATAAAAAGCAGCTACCACTGTTACTCACTGTTTTTTTTTTTTTTTTTTTGAAAGATGAGCAAATGCAAGTTAGTGAGAAGATAAGGGGAAGGGAAGACTGAATTGAGGAAAATGAAATAAAGATAAACAAGATACATATATCAAGCTCACCAAAAGGGATCTAAGTTTATGTTGGGAATTGTGGGAAATATCACACCATTTGTCAGACTTGGGAAGATAATGAACATCATTGAATACCAATTGCCTTAATTCTCACGCTTTCAATGTCCCATTTTATGCTTCAGTCAAGTTGAAATATTATAAGTCCCTACATACATAGTGGTCCTTAATCTCGTTCTCTCTCTTTTTAAGACTATTTATTCTTTTAGAACAGTTTAAATTTCCAAGCAAAATGGAGAGAAAAGTACAGAGATTTCTCAAATTTCCCAGTCCCCACACATGCATAGTCTCTTTCATTATCAATATCCCCTACCAGAGTGGTACATTTATTACAATTGAGGAACCTATATTGACACTCCATAATTACAGGAAGTCCATAGTTAATGTTATGGTTCACTTTTGATATTGTACATTCAATGGGTTTGTACAAACATGTAATGACATGTATCCATGCAGAGTATTTTAACTGCCCTAAAAATCCTGTATGCTCTCCTTATATGAGCATTCCCACCCCCCAAACCTGTGGCAACCACTGATCCTGTTACTGTCTTCATAGTTTTACCTTTTGCAGACTATCATATAGTTGGAATCATACAGTATGTGTCTCTTTCAGATTGGATTCTTTCACTTAGTAACATACATTTAAGTTTTCTCCATGTTTTTTCATGGTTTGGTACCTCATGTGTTCAGTGGTGAATACTATCCATAGTCTGGATGTACCACAGTGTACGTATCCATTCCCTTCTCTTTTCACATGGTGTTCTCCCTTTCTAGAAGACCTCTTCCTAATCCTTTGTCTTTACCAATTCTTCCTGGTCCAGTCATCAAGACCCTTAGCCCTACAGCCACCATCTTCTGCAAATCTAACCTGAACACTCCATGCTTTCATGTGAGTAAAACATCTTTTTTCTTTCTATAATGCCCTGAGCTCATTATGCTCATCACTCTGCTTTGTAATTGTTTGTGAGTACTTTTCTCTTTCACTGGTCTCACAGTTTCTGGTACAGTGCTATACCCAGGGGAAGTCTATCAGAATTCCTGACTGGCTCTCTCTGCTTAAGAGCTTTAGGTAAAATAATTACCTTCAGTAATTGCAAACACACCCACACAAAGCAAATGCTAAAAGACAAGAAGGAAACCTTAAATTGTCAAGGCAAAGAAGGAAGGCTAAGGAAAACTTTTTTTTAAATATTTATTGTAGGTCTGAAAAGATGGTTCAATTTTCTTTTTTTCTTTTTCTATTATGAAACCTGGGATACTTTTTACCCATCATCAAATATCATTATTTGTTTAATGTAGGGTATTAAGGAAGCATTTTGGCATAAAGCACAGTCTTGCAACATGCAAACCCTCTGGAACCAGACTCCCTGGGTTAAAATCCTGATGTTACCGCTTATTAACAAGTCACTTTACTTTCTTTGCCTGAGTTTTCTCTTCTAAAACAAAACAACAGCAACAACAAAGTTGAGAGGTGAAAAACATATAGTTTTTAACTCCCTCAAAAGTCTGTGTTAAGCATTAAGTGAATTATTAAATGTAAAGTACTTGCAAATATGTGTGGCAAGCATAAGTTTCTAGTGCTGGATATTATTTTATTTTGTATTCATGCATTTGATTACCAGTTTCTAAGATATCTTAAAATTAATTGTTTGTGATATTTAATGTAATACTGAAAAGAAGTCTTCATCTGCTGTGTTTTATGAGACTATATTAAAAATAATAGTAAAGAAAACAAGTACAAATAGATACACACTCTTCTCTATATTTTTTATGAAGCACATCTTTGCCCTTTGATTCCCATCTTTATCTTGCCGGTGGAAGGTACTTAAAAAAAAAAAATTAGAAAGGAGAAGAGTGACCCTATTCATGCCAAGTTCAATGACGTCCACAGCTCCTGTTGGGGAGTTCTCTACTCGAGACACAGATACTTTATCTGGGTTCTGGCAATTTCTTTTTTCTTTTTCCCATTCAGTTCTACTATTAGCTTTCTTTTGCTGCTGTACCAAATTACCACAAACTTAGTGACTTCAGATGACAAAATGTGTTATTTTACAATCCTGAAGATATATCACAAGTTTGACTGGGCTAAAATCAAGATTATCAATAGGGTTGCATTACTTTTGGAGGCTGTTCTGGAGAATCCATTTTTTTGCCTTTTCCAGCTTCTAGAGGCTCATAGCTCCCTTCTTCCATCTCCAAAATAACAATGTTTCATTACTCTGAACAGTCTTCCTTAGTCACTTCTTCCTCTGACAATAGCAAGCAAAAGTGCTTTACTGTTAGGGACCCGTATGATTAGATGGAGCTCAGGAGGGTAACGCAAAACAACCTACACATTTTAAGGTCCTTAAGGGAGTCACATCAGCAAAGTCCTTTTTGCCATGTAAGGGAATTTTGTTGTTGTTTTTGTTGCTTAGGGTCTAAATGATCATTCTTTCAAAAACCATCCTGTTCTATCATTTCTTCATGCCTCATCTGCTGAGATAACTTGCCTCCCTCTTTTCCAGTGTAACATGATTTGTTTTCCCTAGAAGTTCTTTGTATCAATAATAAACTCCCATGATGTGGGCAAGCATGATAAGGTAGGAAGAAGATGGTTAAAGTGTTTATATTTAAGTAATGTCTCTCAATTTTCCTCCATCCTTCTCTCCTACACACACACACACACACACACACACACACACACACACACATTTTTAGCATTTGTTGGCAATCCTTTCTCACTGCTATTTAATGAAGACTTTGTTTAATGTTGAACACTAATTTAGACTGTCATACATAAATTTTAGAAAACTATGTGGATGTTTAAAATCTTTGTTTTCTAATATTCATATCTAAAAAAATCACTTCTACTAAAGTAAAAAAGAATTTCTTCTACTTATATGCATACAATATTTGTAGATTGTTTTTTTTATGGCTAAAGCCTAGTTTAGATTGTATTAATTACTGGTAAAATAAATGGAAACATAGGATATGTGTGTTATTCAAATTATACTAGAAAATACCATATTTTGTCAAAACTATGCAAAAGCTGCATAGCCTTTTTTTGTTTTCTATGATTAGAACAAAAATCTGAGTTATCTATAGCATTTTATGAGAGCATATTATAATCAATCTAATCCTATTACATTGGGTAAACAAATTAGACCTAAAATTGCTAAAATTTATCATGGATTACAATAAATGTTCACGCATTATTTGCTTGGCTCTCCTTAAACATGTGTCGCTAAACTCATTTTAGGCTTACACATAAGGATTAGCCTTCCAATCATATTGAAGACCAGATTGCTTAACTAGAGCACACAGTGTCATGCTACAAGTAATCCATGCTCTTGATTAATGTTCTTATAATCAATTGCTGTCTGGAAGTGACTCCTTCCCATCACACTCTTCACAAAAAGAGCAGATGGTATTTAAAAGGTTATGGCAGGAGGGCATTACAGAGGTCAAATGGAACATTGATCAAGTAGGCAGAAAAATTGCCATTTTTCTTTTTCTTTCTTCTTACCCTAAGAATCCACAAGGGAATGTGGTGCATGAATTATAGCTTGATCTATAGTTCAAGCACTGAGATATTTTCTTGTTTCAAATTTCTGTGTTGTTTTGGGTAATGAACCTGGAAATTGGATTCCTTGTGTGCCAATAAAAAAATTGCACCAATATGAACATCTCAAACATAATTCTTAGACTCAAGAAGATTTTTTTCAAAAATTTTAATGCAGCCAGAGGAGTCCAACTTAATAAAAACTTTAATATATAGTGACTGTTAGATTAATTTTTACAGAGGTGATGGCTTTATTTTGTAGAAAATCACACCAAATTTTCATGTTTATGCGAAATTAAGCATAGTGCTGTGTATATAGATTTTTCTCTTGTCCTGTTTCACACTAGTAACAATGTATCATATATTTCAAAGTGATCAATTCTATTTTTAACTGGCATACTTAGTTCTAATGAGGTAGAATAAGGTGGCTGCATTCACATGTGCAGAATACAAGAATACAAAAATACAAGAATACAAAAATTAAACGTAAATAAGAAAATGACAATAAAAGGTAATTTTAAAATCGAAACGTGTTGTTTTCAAAAATCAGTGCCTTTCAATACATAGATTCAGATTACCTGTATGAATAGGTCACTTCTACACAACACAATGACAATAAAGATACTCATTTTATAAATGAAGAGAATATAAATTTATGGAGAAAAAGAATAGGCTTTGGTAGAATGTTTATGGTATGAGACACTTGTGTAGCTTTCTAGTGTTCAAGGTGCTATGGCATGTGTCAATAATCACTTGCCAAGTGCCTATTCTGTCCATTGGTGTTAACCATTTGGGGACACACATATATTATTTTTGTCATCAAGTAGTTTAAATATACTTGGAGTAAAATGACCTGCATACAAAATGTAAAATTATATTATTTGACAGTTTTCTCAAAAATTTGTATAAGAGAATAATTGGCTAAGTGTGAAATGTGTGGTCCTCACAATAATTCTGTCAAGATGTCGCTAGAGAAAGAGATGTCTATGATCTAGATCAGCCAAGAAGGATTTCAGATTGCTGAAGAAAGGACTGTAAGAATGAATAGCATTTAGAAAGTCATTGAGATCCAGGAAGGCATCACAGAGAGAAGGTATAAGGGAAGCGCACATACAGAAATGGAATATCCCTAGTTTATTTAAGTCAGTAGAGCTGCGGTGACAATTTCATACAACACACATGTTTGAAAGTCTATTTGAGGCCAGATTGGAAAAGAGCTTAAATATTGAGCATCGAACTATAATTTTATATATATAATGCGATGGTTCAGTGTGAAGTCGGAGGGATAGTGGATGGGGGGAGGGGGGTTCACAGCGTGAGGGATATAAATGATGAACGTCTAAGTATTACCTTGTCTTGTACACCTGAAACTAATAAATAAAAAAAAAGAAATGAAAGCACGTATGTAATTTTATTAACAGTTGTCAAATTGTCACCCCAATAAACTTAAAAAAAAAGCTAAAATAAATAAATAAATAAATAAATAAATAAATATTGAGCATCGATGTTTAAACTTTATGATATATACAAGTGTTTTTGATGAAGTTTTATTTCACATAATTGTATGCTGTCTCTTTTCAGCGATATATAAAAGTTTTCCAGTTTTCTAATTTTGTCTCTTATAAACATATATGGCTTTTAGCAATGTTCTAGCTACTAGGATCAAATAAGCTGAAACTAATAAAAATGAATTTTGCTAGATGTTACTCTGATGGAACGTTAATCTTGCAAATAAAACTAACATGTCAAAGGATTGGAGAATATTCACTTTATGGTGGTGACATGTGTTACAATAGGAGATCAGAGGAAACAGAAAGATTTCATTGACAGACAGACACCGAATTTTGAAGAGTTTATTGAGTGACCACATCAGCCCTTGGGAACAATAGACCTAATACAATATGAACTCTGTTCCTCAAGAAGCTTCCAATCTAGTGGTTGAGGCATGCTGCTATAGAAAGTATGGTAAATGAAATACACGCCATAAGAAGGACACAAGACAGTGGCCCAGAACACTTCTTGGAAAAGAAGTGAGAGCTGAAGTTAAATTAGAACATGAACTTCTGTAAACGTATGAGTGAGAAAGATACTAGAATGGATGGGGTGGTGGGGGAAAGAATTAACATTACCAATGGTTTTACTCCATCTAGATATTCTGGTACATCCCTGAGGTCATGACAAGGGGCACTCCTTCCAATCTATTGAGAATCCCTAAATTTAGCCTGCAAAAAGGAAATAATAGGAAAAAGCCTATTTAAAAAACATCTATGCAAAACGGGAGAATATAAATAAGAAAATCTACACAATAGAAAAAACTAAGGCTGCTGCTTGGCTCATATTAACTTCCCCCAAACCACATCTGAGCTAACAGTTACCCTTAGGAAGCTGTTCCTCTCTCTTCACTCATTGTCAGGGGGTATACATAGGTACATTTACATGTGGGCATTTACATAAGTGCACATGTGTCTGAGTCTGGATGGACTGACCTCTTTCCTAGTACTTTCCCAAAAGAGAATCTGGGACATAGAGATTTTTTCATTTCTCAGTACACGGTGTTTTGTAGAATAAGCCTAAAAGGGGACGGCCCATTCTGAGGTTTTATAATTGCTTCAGAAAATAATTATAATAGCATTGAAGTTAATTACGTTAGTATTAGAAACATTCTTGGAGTGTGACATACTAATGCCTTACTTTTTTCTATGTATGAATTTAATCAGGCATTGGACAAATATCCATTCAGCAACTGCTAGGGGCATGAGATGCATTTGTAGTTGTACATGGAATACATAAAATGAGGTTCATCTAGTTTGTGACTTAAAAGTCATGTTTTGTTAAAATATTTTTATGAATAATGGTTACTCCCCTAACGTGGGAGCACATTAGGCTTTTTCATATTCTTTGTGATCTACAACAGCATTATAAAAAGAAACATTCTCACAAACATGTAGTCCTCATGGAATTATTTAGTGCTATTTTACACAAACGAGTATGCTTATGCATTACTGGAGGAAAAATATGAATCCCTGCGTCAATAGGTAATGTCAGCTCTGAGAAAGGAAACCAAGCCTGTGCACATTGCAGGTAACTGGATTTAATTCCTTCACTTTATTAAAGTAATTGACACTATTAATTGTCAATGCTACAAAAAATATCTTCATGGAGTAAAATGATCCCTGATCAAATTCTTGCAAGGTAGCTTCCCTGGCAGCCACCAGCCTATTGTTTTAAATTTTGTGTTAACACAAATCAGGAGTCTGTACTAACGCAGAAAAAATGAAAGAATCCTTTTGACTCTTTTGCTCTTGCAGCTGTAATAAGGGTGAAATGTATTAATAAGCATGAATTGTCACCACGATTTCTACATGACAGTTTTCATGGATAAAAACGATAAATCAAAGCATATCAATTATAAATGACTTACTGAAATGTAAACTATACAATTGTCTCTATCCATCCCTGATTTGCTATAGAATTGTACATATAATCTGTGATACTGAATGGAGCCTTTTTAAAAGTACTGACAAAAATCCTCATAAACCTTTGAAACCCATTGAAGTATAGAGCTGGAGAATACAATCCAGTTCCTACGTGGTCAGCAGTGTCCCAGTCGTAGAAGGTTGCCAGCTCCTGTGATCTCATGGTGTGAGCTGGGATGATCCTTCACTGCTCTCCTTTCATTAAAATAAACAAAATAGCCATGACCTGCTTGTGATGGGCACTGCAGGAACAGAGAGCACTAAATACATCAGTGCCCCATAAAAGAATTAGAGCAATGATGCTTCAGGGAGCACCTGCTATCAATCCAATCAAACATTTTATTCAGCGAGGTGCTTCAAGACAAATGAGTTACAAAAAAATTAAGTGTCTTCATGTGTATTTTACCCCAATGCCACCTTCTTAACATTTTTGTTTGCATATTTTTGACTCTTCATTGAATCAGAAATGTACAAAGGGTAAATAAAATAACCACTCTGGTAGTTGATCTGCAGTCTTTTTTTCTCTATCAAAGTTTGTACTCAGTCTTGTAGAGGAAAAAAACAGTTAAGCTCAGAAGTTTGTAGCCATCTTTCACAGCTGTCAGTAGAGGAAAAAGTTAGATTTTGCTCAAGAAGAATGGGGGGAGGTGTACATTAGAGACTTATTTATATTTATGATTTTTTTCAAAGTAGTACAGATATGTGATAATTAATCACATAATATAAATGATTTACATAGAAAGCAGTACTATGACACCATAATCTAGTTACCTTGTCTCACCTACTTTTTATTTTGTTATTATTTACATCACAATTATATTAAATATACTTATACTTCTATTTCTAAGTCATCTCCTGCAGATTATATACTATACTTATGAAAAATGAGAACATAGCCTTTTTATGCAACCTTTCCTTCCTGCTGAGGTGTGTAACAAGAAACAGTGCTCAGTGATTGAATCTCTAATAGGAATATTATTAAAAATGCTGTGTGTGTATCACAGATACATCTTTTTTATTATACAGAAAGAAATCTTATCTTTGAATAATAGTAATGCTATCTTTATCTTGATATTTGATTTTTAGACCCTATCACTAAAAACACTTTCATTATTTTTTTTTTTCTATTTTCTTTGACCACTGAGAAATTTAGAGTTACATTTCTTCTAAGTGGATAGTGGGTTATGGCATGATTATCTGTGTATTTGTTTTAGCATCTGTCTGTGGTTTGGTTTTCCTACATACTCTCAAATATTCATTTTGTTTTTTTGTATTGTATACATTTTCTGTAACTACTGCAAAAGCGTTGTGAAAGCAAGTAATGCTGGTATGTATCAACAAATTAATTAAAAAATAATCACTTCAGACCTTAACAAATGACCCATTTTTTATAGATCAGTTCATTCAACCTCATGATAATGTTGGCTTTGAAATTTGGTGTCTGCCTTAGGATGGGAAACTAGGAAAAGTGAAGTGACTACATTGAAGAAAGGCGAATAAAGTGAGAAGGATTGTTCGAGCTGGAGGATTGCCTATAGGTGAAGTTGCAAAGGATCAAAGAATCAGTGTGAGTCATGGACAGATCATGAGTACTATTACAAGAATTCTGTATGTTAATTTTTAGGCACCTAGTAGGCACTGCCTTTTTCTTAGCTAATGGGAAAACAGGGAATTTTAATAGCATGTGTCCAGTGCTACCTTTGAAGTTGACATTAAACGAGGTACTAGAAGCAGAGATATTAGTTAAGAAATGATTGCAACAATTTAGTCTAAAGATGAAAATCTTAGATACCTGACAATGAGAATGTGACAATTTATGGAAAAACAAGTGGATATATATCCTTCTTTTGATTTAATAATTAGTTGAGTATAAGGTTTTAAAAGTGGGAGTTAGTAAAAATATATATACACACACATATATGTTTGTGTGTGTCTATCTATCTATCTATCTATCTATCTATCTATCTATCTATATATATATATATATATATATATATATGTGTGTGTGCATATATATGTGTGTGTATCTCTATCATCTATCTATCTATCTATCTATCTATCTATCTATCTATCTATCTATCTATCTTCACTCTAAAGTGTGTATCTTGAGCTTTGACTTTAACTCAGAGAGACTATACAGGAAATTGAATATGAATGGGTGATACTTAACAAAAATTTTTTGGAGTATCTTGGCCTTCAGACAAGTTTTCTTAGCCTATAGGAAAGCGTTTTCTCTCTAAAGAGCTACAGAGCGTGCTGGGACATGGAAGCTTAAACTCTTTTTCCCTCTTGCTGTGTATTCTGAATTCCTACCCATTAACTCCTCCAAAAGCAAGCAGTGGCTGAGGATTTAGGGTGAAAGAGAGAAGGGTTTGATTCAGAACTCAGACTGTGTAAAAATGACCTTGAGAGTGCGTGGAGAATTCTTCACGCTTTGGACTAAACCAGTAGGATGAAGGAACCAGTACTGGGGAGACTTAGGACAGGATCAGACGACTTTCAGGGGAACCTGGGATGTGAGAGATTATTTTTTCTGGAAAGAGGCAATGCCACTTTGTTTGAACTTATTGGTCCCCCCTTGTCCCCAAAACATAGAGGAAAAGAAAAATAGGTGGGTATAATTCTCTCTGTCCTTGATCGTACTTTCTCCTAGTGCCCCAATAGGGAACTGATATCTTTCATTAAGATACGTAGAAACTTCACAGAACAGATTTCTGTAGTTGATATACCTGCTACCCACCAAGCAGACAAAAGAATAAAATGTGCTAACCGTGACCATTAGAGAGAAAGAAAAGGTACAAGTAAAATATTTGGGATAGCTTTTAATAAAATTGAGCTGCTAGAGGAGGCAGAAGAGAATTTAGGACAAAAAGAATAATAGTAAGATTATTTGAAAATATTCAAAAATCACCAAAAGCTGGACTTTTGATAAGACAAATAAAAATAAATGTGGCTGTGGGAAAAAAATAAAGGAGATAGCAAAAAACTAAGTGTGGGAATGAGAAAAAAAAAAAAAAACTAGCGGTAGATACAGAAGAGAATAAAAGAATAATGATAAAACAACTTTTGTAAACTTATGACCACAGAGGTGAGTTAAGGAAAAATTTCCTCAATCAAGGGCTTTTCAATGGTATCAAAATCTTCAAATCTTGAAGTACATTACTTGATGGATATCAATCAAAGTCAAGCAGAACTCTAGGGGGAACATACCAATGCAGAGAGGAGCAGAAAAACATAAACTATTTAGAATAATTAAATATTTGTCATGCATAATATTTTACATACTAGCAATTCTAGTGAGCCCATCCAAATGATTGTTTGTCCTGAAACTAACTCCTTATATTTGACTTAGTAGTCCCGAATAAATGTTGTTTGCCTCTGTGCACATGGACTCACCCACATCCTTTGCTAGTTATAGAGTAGTTCTAATCTAGCACACACATGCATACACACACACACACACAAATTAAACTGAAAATTTAAAAAGTTAAAACTAGGTTTAAATTCGACTTATAAATCTGTACGTTTGTATAACAGGATAGCTTGATGAGTCTTCATTAGTGCTGGTTAAAAAATTGTGTCACTTGGGGTGGCCGGTTAGCTCAGTTGGTTAGAGCATGGTGCTAATATAACATCAAGGTTGCCGGTTGGATCCCCACATGGGCCACTGTGAGATGTGCCCTCCTTAAAAAAATAAAAAATAAAAAAATTGTATCCTACTTGTTATTTCTTTATGGAGGATGCCTTTTAATCCAAGAGTCTGAATTCTATCATTGTCTTTTCAGTTCTGTTTTGCAGAAACTGAATTAGAAGTGCCAAGAATGCCTCTAGAATGGATTTCAGGAAATAACTGAGATCTTGTGATATAATTTTGGAATTACCAATATTTAGGAAATACTAAAAATTAAGGGAGTAAACAAATTCCCCCCAGGTACAATATGAAGAATAGAGGTAATATTGTAAATAAAATAGAAATTATCATTGGTGACAGAGCCGTAAGATGTTTTGTTCAGTTTCTGGTTTCATGGTGGTCTTCTCACCTCCAAAGGCTTTGAGCTCCATAGAAACTGTAGTCACTGTAGGAGATTTACTTTTATTCCTCATAGAATCTGTAAGATCCACTAGTCGGTTTTCAGCAGCATGTCAGCTCCAACTCTCTGATTCTTTTGGAACAATTCTATTAACTAATGGTTCTGCCAGCGATGGGGGACAAGCCTCTTTTGCAGGCTTTCAGACTAGCACAAAGCAAGCCAAGAGTTTCAGCCAATCTTACCCACTTTAGATTTTATTGTTGTATTGTTGTTTTGTTATGTTTGTAGTCCCAAAACTGTTTATATTGTTTTTAAAACTGACTTTCATTTCCTCCCCCCCCCATTTTTATATACCATCCAGTATTATATTTCTGGAGCAGCATAATAGTTTAAAGCATAAAAATGTAAACAAGCCATCTTAATCAAAATCATAACTTTTTATTTTTTAATTAAATTTATTGGGGTGACAATGGTTAATAAAATTACATAGGTTTCCAGGGCGCATTTCTATAATACATCATCTATATATCATTTGTGTGCTCACCACCCAGAGTCAGCTTTTTTTAGATCAGTAGGAGCCCTTCACTGTTAAATGTGTTGTTACAACAGAAGGAAGTCTAGCAAAATTCCTGTAATTTAAGTACATTATGTATGGTAATTTGGCGTCAGAGGGTACTGCAACATAGAAAGATTGGTTAACATATCAAAAAAAAACTTGTATTACTCATATACCTGGGATTCAAAAGCAGATGTTTTGACTTCTATTTTTGTTCATTTTAACCCACTCTACTGACTTCCACATGTAGTTGGAAAACAAACAAAAAGGTGTAAGTTGAACAATAGAACAAGTAAATTATTTTCTTATAAACACAAGAGCCCTGAAGAAAACCATTTGTCTTTTAGCTAAACGAAGTTTTATCATTCTAAGTAAAACCTATGTTGCATTAGGGCTTCTCTAACCCTGTGTGGTGTGACTCATAGAATTCCCATGAATAACAAAATTATATGTAGATGAATGTGCACTCCGTTGGTGGGGAGGAAGAGAAACAGGGGTAGTTCTGTCTCATTATTTACTAAGAAAATCTATTTATTTATTTATTTTTGCTTCGCACAGCAGTGTGGGGACAAAGCCCCCAAAAAGCAGTTTCCAGGCTCTCGGCCTCACATAGAAAGGTGCTGGCTCGGGTAGTAAATGGCCATCCACTGTGATCAGATGGCCAGCAGCTGTGGCTAGTTGGCCGTCAGCTGTAACCCGTAGGCCATTGGCCACTAATATAACGGCTGTGGCTACGCTAGCAGGAATGGAATGGGGGCTAGCAAGAAGATGGTGGCTGGCAAGCGCGGACTGCTGTTAGGCAGATTATGTAGCTCCTGCTTCCTGTATCTCCAGCCCAGCCGCCAGCGAGAATATATTGGTTTGACTCCCCTATCTATGGCTCCGTGGGTGTTCCTTTTTGGCCTTACCGTGTCCTGCGTTCTTGGGCGGGGAGTGGGAGCTGAGACCCTGCACGACGAATGGCGCAGTGAGCAGGGTCCCCTGCGTGACAAGCAGTATGAGTGATGGCCATGTGCAACACTGAGGAAAAACAAATAACTGTCTCATTCTACGATCACAGACAAGGATTAAGAGTTCCTGGGGCCGCTTATTTGCTGATTTGTTGTGTGACCCTGGGCAAAGCACCTGACTTCTCCATGTAAGTGTTTTCACAGGTCCCTATCTTGATAAGGAGGTTGATTCAATGAAGATTCTCTATTCCCTTTACTTACTCATTTTGCATTATTTTCATCTTTGCTTCTTGTGGAGAAAAGCAGGTTCTAATGTTTTTAATCATTTCATTCTTCGTGCTCTGCTTGAAGCACAGCAAGGTACAATTGACAGCCTTGCAGAATAAACTTTCCCTAGGGAGAGAAGTAACTTTCCACACTCACTGGGATTAACATTTGGAAAGTAGAAAGAAATGAGGCAGAAGGGAAAAGAACCTGGATTTGTAGTCTGTCTATATAACAATGAGCTCCTTGCTACAAACCCAATGACTTAATTGCATCTTTAGGAACAATTTAATTGAATTTAATTGTACTGTGAACAAAGAGATGTCTGAAGGCATCAAATCACACCTGGAAAGTAAAATGTTGTAATCTTTTTCATTAAGTTAAATGATGAAAAGGCCCATGTTAAGAATGACTTGTGATGCCTTCAGCAATATGATCCAAATTTTCTTCTTAAGGTAGCTTGCAATGTAAAATTATGTATTTGTTTTCAATATTCTGTATACAGTTGAAACTGTAGATTAATTATCTAAATTAATGTTATTTTTTCAAATGTAGGTTTATCCCCCAAATTATTGGCACTTGATATATCAAAAAAGTTGGGTAAAAAGATGCATTATCTGCTATTGATATTCATTGTAAAGTGTTGCATAAAAAGTTATTTTCTATTTGTTACATGTTTTCACCCTGGAGAAAGTAAATATCATGTCATTTTTACCAAGAAGAAAACATGAAGCAGGGACTACTTACATGGTTTTCCTTAAATCAGTTAAGAATCAATGCCATCTCAATGATGAGAATTTCAATGATGAGATATCTCAATGATGAGATATCCCAAGTTCTGTTTCTGTTTTTTTTTAAATTACATCCTTATTAATCCATTCATGAGCCAATAATGTCAGTTGTATTCTAAATATTGATATTTGCCCTTTTGCTACCTGTTTTTGTTTCCTCTGAGATTATATATTGCTGATCCATACAAAGTACACCCTCTTAAATTTATGGAAAGGGAAGCAATTGTGTTCCCCTCAGTTAGCTATTAAGTAATCCTCAATTCAAGAGATGATTTTTCTTACAGATAGCGGTTTTCATTAGAAGGCCATAACTGGATAACCTGCCTCTTCCAAATCTGATTTTTCTAGGGAATAGGATCAGTGAATACTTTATGTGAGTTTAACATGTCATCTCCTAACTCTGTTGAGAGCAATACATTTTTTTGACTTCCTCCAGAGGACCTAAGGTCTTCTAACATCCAGATTTAGTATTTGTTATTTATTTATTTATTTTATGTATTACACTCTGTTCACTGAATCGACACTTTGTAATCCTAGACATTGATATTGGTGTTCTGTGTCCTCTGCTGTGCGGTAGACATTCACGAGCTAAACATTAACTGACTGCATGCCATGGCCAACCTGGGGATGGATTTACAAGGCTATCATCCTCTACATTTTCTCAAACCTAAAGGCATTGTTCTCTCTTACTTCATTTACAACTGGTCCTGTGTCTAATCATGTTAGGGGCTAAGATGGACACTTGAATTACGTAAAGCAACTCCTTCTGACACTTTGCAATGAAAAAAACGATGCCATGCATAGAGGTTGAACGTGTGTGCTCTAGAAAAAGACAGTTTAGGTTAGAATTTCAGCTCTACTACTTCTAACTGTGGAACTTTGGGCAAGTCATATCACACCTGGTGTTCTTAGTATTATAATCATAAAATATGGTTGACTTCGTACCAGGGTGCGATGGCCAGACTCTGAGGTGATCCTCTATGGTGTTTGACTCCACGTGTTCATATCTTTGTGTAATTCCCTTTCCTGAAGTGTGTGCAGAACCTTTAGCTTGTTTCTAACCAATAGAATATGGCAAAAGTGATGAGATGTTATTATATATATATATATTATGTAAAGACAATGTCTTATTAGAAGACTCTCCCCAAAGACTTACTCCCTTGCAGACTTTGAAGAAGTGTGTAACCATGTTAGGAAGGCCACAAGGCAAGTGTGGCTTTTAGGAGTGGAGGTCTCCAGAAGCTGATTGAACTAGCATGAAGCCAGGATGCTGAGTCTTACAGCTGCATGGAGACGAATTCTGCCAATACACTGAGTCAGCTTGGAAGTGGACTATTCTCCAGCCAAACCCCCAGATGAGAATACATCTTGACTATAGTCGTGTGAGATCCCAAGCAGAGGATCCAGCTAAGCTGAACCCAGAAAGCCGGACCACTGTAATGATGACATGATAAAATTGTGTGGTATTATTAAGGCAGAGGTTGTGGTTATATGTTATGTAGGAATAGAAAAACAATAGTGTTGTGAACATAGATATTATTTTGATCAGGACAAAACATATAGTGTACACTCAATAAATATCTTCAAGTATTATAAATATATGGTAAAGTTTTTGTCAGATAATATGCAAAAATAGGAAATTAAATTTTATAACAAGTGCAAATACTAATATTTCAATGCATACCTTTTACAAAAAGAATGTTATTCCATTAACACAATTAGTTGAAATATTCTTGGGATGATTTCATTACAGAACTAGACTTCAAATATTGAGAAGTCAATTTATACACACAAGCTGTGCATACATTTTTATATAATTATTTTTATAATGTTATATATAATGCTATTATAGCATTATAGTTATATGTAATGCTATTATAGCATTAATCCATACATATATGTGTAGATTAGCTGTCTGAGGGACTGGCTCTAACTTGAGATTGTAAAAGCAGTTCCTAGCACAGTATGTAGTGGGCAGTAGACACATAAAATCTTTCTAACTGATCGACTTCATCTAAAAATGCATTTATACAGTTTAGTAAAAAGCCACTTATTGAACAACAATTATGATCCAGGCCTTATCGTATAAACTGAAGCTATAAATAGTTTTAATAGGACTCTAATCTCTAGAAGTTCATTGTCTAGGAACAGAATCAGATCTATATAAACAAGCATTTGTAATCTGGTAAGTACTAATAGATACAGAGGGTTCCAAAAAATGTTTACACATTTTAAGGAAGGAAAAAACTGTATTAAAATTGTAATACTCAATATATACCAAGAACAAAATAAGAATATAAGTCACGTTTGACTTCTGCAAATTATAATTTGCAAATAATAATTCTGCAAATTATTCTGCAATTATAAGAGAGGCTCAAAGTGGTTACCATCAGCATAATTTTAATATACAGTTTTTACCTTTCTTAAAATGTGTATACATTGTTTTTGCACCCTCTGTATATAAGAATTTAAGAATACAGAATTAAATGAGACAATTTTCTGGCAGTTGGGGGCCAAGAAAAGCTTTGTAAAAATAAAGATTTATGTGAAAAAAATTTCATGGGTTGAAAAGATTGGGATTGAAGATCATTCATCTCTTCTTAGGAAGATAAAGGTCTGAATTCCCACTGGCAAAGGCTCGGACAGATCTGCAGTACGTGTTGGTTCTGGTGGCTCCTGGTACTCTTATAAATAAGAGGAAGCAGAGGTTAAGGAATAACAGCAACAATCTCATGCCTCCCATTACACAAGGTTTTGGGAATGTGACCTGGGAATATGAGACTGTCCAGTTTGCTTAAAAAATGTGTCAATGCTTTTAGAGAAAAAAACATAAAAAGTAAAGAATGTATTTTCCTGCTTCTTTAATTTTGCACTGACATCTAATCAGTGTGTTATCATTTTAAGGCAAAAAATGGGTATCTTCAGAACACTTCACCTCTGTTTTCTGTCACGGTTCCTCTTGAGGCCGACTAGCCTTTGACCTTAAATTGTTCTAATCTTTTGTATCTGTTTCCCCCACCAAACTCCTACTGAACGTGATGAATTCTGTAACCTGTGAATTTTAGTAGGTACAATAGTATACATCTTTGTGGTTTAACCTAATTATGGAGCATGTACCATTTAAATGCCCATAGAATGGAGAGTTTGGATATCAGCAGGAGAAGATGTGAATTGCAGAGGGAATGCTAGCTCAGTGGCCAGACATAAGGGCTTCCAATAAGACCTGGTTTTCATTGATTCAGTTTTGCCTATTTGTTTTATATTTTTAAAAGAACATATAAATAAATGATATGTATATATGCATTATATTCATGTGTTCAGTTTATATTTATGCAAGGTAATCATATTCTCTCTCTCTCCCTCTCTCTCTCTCTCTCTCTTTCACACACAGACACACCCATACACACACTCTCTCTCTAGCCTTTTATAGCATTGCATTGCTCACTGTCCTTGAAAAGATAGATGGGTAACTTATAATCATAATTATACGTACTCATTGGTGTAATGAAGAGAATTAGAAAATGTATACACAATAGCAGTGCAGGAGAGAGGAATCATAATTGGCAACTATTAATCTAGTAGAGAGAAAAAGAGATGGCTGGAATAATTAACACATGTCACACAGAGTGATCGTTTATGATAAGGATGACTGAAGAGACAGCAGCATTACTTAATTTTTCCCACTGGCAAAGAAAGCCAGAGAGAAAACGAAATGAATCTTTGGCCCAGACAGCAGCCATCATGTTTAGTGAGCTGTGATGAAAATAGTCTCTTTAGGAATCCATTTGACAATTCTCCTTTAACCCCTCCAATTACTAGTAAAAGTCATATAACCTTGTTTTTTTTAAGAAATAAAAGTTGGTGAGCAGTACACTTAAAATACTCAAAAGGGTGTTTTACACACCCTTTAGTTATGAAAATATTTATCCCTTGGCAAAATTTGAAGAAATGACACAGTCATGAATTTAGGAAAAAAGCTCGTGTGCATTTGCTCGCCCTTTTAGCTTTGGCCTATTTCTAAAATGTTTGCCCTATCCAAAATGTCACTGAGCATTGTTTTAAATGATCCATAGACAAGATATGTAGCTCTCATCTTTAACGGGAGATTAAATCTATTCACATAGTATACGTACAAGGGCATAGAACAGATATTAACAGAACCCTCATTTGACTGAAATAATGATTATTTGTTTATTTTTTGGACATCCTCTCTACATATAAGTTCATAATTATATTCTAATACAATTTGGGCCACTTTCAATATGTTTTTATTTCCAGTATAATATTTTCATAAGAAGTTAAAAATTTAAGACAGGTTTGAGACAAGCATTGTAAGAATGCCTTTAAACTAAACTCACAAATAATCATTGGAGTCATTAGATGAGGAATTGTCAAATATATCTTCAAAAGTCTATTGCCTTTTAAATTTTTCCTTTAGTTACATTGAAGTGCCTAATGGCTATCAACGATATTTCCCAGTAAGTGGTTGTGCTGTCCCTAATATTTTGTTTCCAAGAATCAATTATGAACATTGAAAATTAGGAATAGTAGGTAAAACAACAACAGAAAAAATGTTTAATTTTGCTACCTGAAGCAACTTTTAATTTTTACTTTCTCAAGAACTGGACATTACTATTCATTATGGTTTTTGTAAATATTTAGTTATACAAAATTGTACAATTGAAATAGAGCATGTGCTGTTGACTTTGAAATTTCTATCCATTTTTGGCTCCACAACTAATCATGAACTATTTTACAAGGAAATTTTTAAAAGGCACTCAAAAGCAGGACACTTTTTATCTTTTAGATTTAAATATATCTACTTTGTTAACTCCTCACCAACTTATTTACTGTTTGTCCTTGTCTCGAACTTAACTATTGTACTTTTGTTCCACTGGTTCCAGTAACTCCTTATTGGATAAAAGATTATTTGCTCTTTTATCACCATGGACAATTAAAACTTGAATTTAGATCTGTGCAAAAAATTAAAATGAATATTAAAAATATGTTTGTATTTTATATTGTGCTCCAATTAAAAAAAAAAAAAAAGATGGACTACTGAATTAAGTTCAAACACTATCTCTCCCAGAAAGCCTAGCTTCTCATTTATATCCTCCATACTCATCAATATGAATGCCGTCCTCCAGATACACTGAACTATTTGCTGTTTTCCTGCAAAATATCCATTGATTACAGCTTCCTTTACAAAGCTACCCTGTGTTTGTCTGTGAAAATTCTGTAATTTTGTCAATGCTTATCTAAATACCATTGATTCATAGAAATTTTCCTTACTTCACCACAACACAATGTTACATTTCTACTCATCTCTCCCTAAAGCTGTTTTTCTTTATAACCATTTTGAAACTTTTAATACTTTGCATTTTACTTTTTTTTTTACTTATAGTTCTCTACTTGCTTGATTTTATCCCGCTTAAGAAGACCTATATTCATTTTTTTAGAGATATGGCAAACCCTTGACCACATTGAGTCTCAGCTTCTTATCTATACAACAGGATTAATAATAATTACAATTAATTGAACATTTCTTATAAGCTAGATGCTATGGTAAATAAATACATTATCTCCTTTATTCTTTACAAAGATCCTGTTAGATGTGTACTAGTATTACCGTTTTGCACAGAAAAATCTTCCCAAAGTTTTGATTCAGGATTGAAAGTCAGGTCTTTTTGACTCTAAATTTTCTGATATTAACTACTAGGTCACATTTTCCTACCTATATCACAGATTCTAAATGGAGACTAAGTATAAGTATATAGAAGATAATTATTTTTTGTAATGTTTGAAATAGCCAATACAATGACTTACACAAATTATCAAATGTACATTGTATGTAATTAAATACAGGCAATAAATAAACTTTTTAACTATAGTTTTGCACTATAGTTATGGACCAATCAGAGAACTGAGGTCACAGGACAAACTACCAAATCAAAATATGGAGAGTCAGATATATCTAGAGTATCACAGCTGGTATTTGTTCATCTGAAGCAGAGACAACTGGAGCCACAAACGGGTAGGAAAACCTTGATATAGTTTTGATCAAATGCTGGAGTCTGAGTGTGGACTTGCTTGAGAGTCAGGAACTTCGATAGTCTGCAATTTTAACATCAATCCAGCCCTATGTATGCATATTTTGTGAGTTTCCCTAAAAGAACTCCATCAGACTCTCCCAGTAAAGACTGAGCAAGATCCCCTTCTGGATTCTACAGGGACAGGGAAAAGTGTCCACTATGAAACACGCCCAGAGACTTCTGGGCGTATATATCCATTTTTTTTAGAGTATAACAAAGGTGTACTCTCCAGGAATGGGACTTGCCAAGAGTCAAGTGTTGGAACATTATCCTAGTTGGAAGAAAGGAATTTTTCCCTATTCCAATCCTCTCCAATATTCCTGAGTCACTTGAGAAGTGGGGCAGGGGCATAGTTAACAGAAGACAGGGCTTCAGGAAAATAGATTACATCCAGGGAAGGTAAGAAGAGACAAAGTAAAAACATTTATACAACAAAAGCAAATCAGAAACACTAGTTAAAACCACGGTCCTGAAATACAGGCTCACTGAAGACTGAGACTCAATTGAAAGATGATATAATGCTTCTATTCCCTCACTACTTGACTACCACCTCATAGGGCTTCAGTATATTAACAGTGGATTACAGTGGAAAGAGATGCAATACACAGAATCTTTCTGAGGACAAATACCTAGGTAGCCCATGAGCCCCCCAAAAAGGAAAAAGATCAAATAAGCAAACAAACACAGAACTAAACCAGAACTCTAGAAGAATTAGTAATATCTGGCACCTAATTATGGCAAATATTAAACACAGTCTGGCTTCTAACTACATTATCATAAAATTTATTCTAAATGTCTATTTACCTCAATTCCTATTATGAATCGACAATTATTAAAATATTCTATCCAACAATAGCAAAATATACAGTCTCATCAAGCTCACAAAGAACATTCACCAAGATATAGCATGTTCTGGGCCATAAAACACATCTAAAAAAAATTAAAGAATAAAAATCATACAAAGTTTGTGTTGAGGTCACAGGGAATTAAGGGAGAAATCAATAACCTAAATAACTGAAAAATCCCCAAATATTTGAAAATTAAACAATACATTTCTAAATAAACCTTGATGAGAGAAATCTCTAAACTAAAGGCATTAAAGATATTTCACACTAAACGGAAATTTTAAAAGCCTTATTAATATTTGTAGGATGCAGTGAAATGGTGGTTAGAGAAAAACACAATTGATGAATATATTAGAAAGGGGGAATCTATAAAATAAATAACCTAGATTTCCATCATAGAAAACTAAAGAAAGACAAACATATTAAATGTAAAACAAAATAAATTTGAAACAGGAAGTCAATAAATAAAATCAATAAGACCAAAAGTTAGTTATTTGAAAATATCAATAAATATGATCATCTCTAGGCAAAATAACATACACAGAAAGAGGGAAAAGACACAATGCCATATGAGACATGAATGATAGGTGACATATTGATTCAATAGAGATGAAAAACATGAAAAGAGAATAATACAAAGAACTTCATGTTCACAGATTTGATAATGTAGATAAAATGGACTAATTTCTTGAAATACACATAATACCACTACTCACACAGATGGAGAACTTAGTTCTATCTATCAATTTCTATCTATCATAAAAATTGAATCAATAATTAATAACCTTCAAAAACAGAAAGCACTAGGTCCAGATAGTTTCATAGGTGACTATACCCAACATTTATGAAGAGATAGTACTAATTATGTATAATGTTGTCCAGAAGATATAAGCAGAGGTAATTGTTCCCAACTCATTTTATGAGGCCTTTATACCCCAATACCAAACTTTGATAAGACACTGCAAGAAAAGAAAAACACAGATCAACATCTCTGTAAGAACTTAAACACAAAAATTGTTGTCAAAATATTACAAAACTAAATCCAGAAATATACAAAAAGGATAAGAGATCATGACCAACTGTGATTTATCCTAGGAATGCAAGATTAATTCATCATTCAAAAATAACTCAATGCAATCCACCAATTTAACAAATCTGATAAGAAAAAATCTATATCACGTTAATAAATGTAGAAAAAGCACTTTAAAACTACAACCTCAGACAGTCATGATAAAAACTCTCAAAAACAAAGAAGAGAAAAAAAAAATCGTAACCCAGTAAAGAAAATGAAATAAAAAACATATGGCTAAACTCATATGTGATAGTGAAAGACTAAAATCTTTCCCCATAAAATTAGGAACAACGCAAAGATATCCTCAAAGAATTGACAAAAAGAAAAGTCCTGAAAATAAAAGCAAGTGTAGCAAGTTCATAGGATACAAGGTCATTGATAAAAGGTCAATTGTTTTCCCATATGTAAGCAATGAACAGCAGGAATTTGACATAACAAATGTCATTTACAATAGTCTGATGAGAAAAAGTCCAACAAAAATATAGTTAACTGAATCTTGAAAAGTGCAAAGGCAATTAAGGTAAAGTTGTTCTTTCAATAAATGCTGGTAGAACAAAGGAACATCATTATGCAAAAAAAAGTCCTTATTTCTAAAACAAAAATTAACTGAAAGTGAATTATTGACCTGTATGCAAAATGTAGAAATATAAAACTTCTAGGAGAAAACATACAGTATAATGTATGACATTGGTTTTTATGACGATTTTTTAAATAGAACACCAAAAGCAGGATTCATAAATTTAAAAGTTGATCAATTTTACTTTATTAAAATTAAAAACTTTTACTCTGTGAAAGACACTGTAAAAAACAAAAAGCCACAGATTAGGAAATCACATACATATAAAGGATTTATAACTAAAAATATTCAAAGAACTGTATAAGAAAAAGAGCAATGCAATTTCAAGTTTTCAAACTGCGCAAAAACCCAGAACAGAAACCTGACCAAAAAAGGTATGTAGATGACATTTATATGAAAAGATACTCAGCATCATTTCTCATTAGAAGATTGCAATTCAAAACAATGAGATCCTGCCATATATTAATAGATATTAGAAAAACAAAACAAAACTGACAAAATCAATTGCTAGCAAGAAAGCAGAGCAATAGAAACACATTTTTTCCAAATGTGAAATAAACACTTTGGTAGACATTTTGAAAGTTTCTTACAAAATTCAACATAATCTTACTATACATCTAGAAACCATGCTCCAAGGTATTTGCCAACATATTTGAAACACATGTGAACACAAAAACCTGCATGAGACAATTTAGCATCTTATTTCATAAACAAAACTTGGAATCCAGGAAACACCCTTCAACAGGTAAATGAAATAAATGAACTGCAATATATCACTACAATGTAAAAATATTCAGCTATAAAGGCAATGAAATATCAAATCATGAAAAAGCACAAATGAATCTTAAATACATATTGCTAAGTGGAAGAACCAGGCTGAAAAGGCAGTGTTGCCGGCAATAGCACTGAATCAGATTTTGCGGTTCTTGGTATAAGTTGATATGAAAATAATTTAAAAATAATTTAAATATATTTTTTAAAATAACATCGATATGAAAGATAAATATGAGCAAAGCATCAGAACAGGATATCCATGGAAGAGGAAACTGCTCAAAAATTTATGAAATGTTTTAAATGTATTTAATAGACAAGAGTATGAATATATGATAAGATATTCTTTCATATTCATTATATGTAAAACTACGAAATGTTAAATATAATTTTAATATTAAGTTTTGAAAGAGTGGCTTTGTTATTTAGATAAATAAGCTGTAAGCAACTTTAAAATATGGAGTTTAAATGCAAACACCGTCTAAATAGCTTCAAATAGTTTCATCTCGGGCAATAAATCTTATTCTATCTCAGCTTCCACTACTGAAAATGGGGATTTTAGTATCAATTTCATGTTTTTGTTAGAATTAAATGAAAAAAAGAAGGTGTGTAAAGAGCTTCTCCAACAGTTAACACAGTAAATGTTAGCCAATATTTTTATTACTATCATCATTACTAAGTAATACCAATAAAATTAATAAAGATGTGAACATTGATTTTCTATTCCAGCAATAGCAACCCTGAAAAATATACTTATTGTGCTTCATCACAGAATCTTTTTCAGGTAAGATTGGCAATGGGCTGGAATGCTTGGATAAACAAAGAGGGCAGAGAAAAAAAACTGCTGTTGGCGTAAACTCTTGAGGTTATTCAAAAGGACAGTAGAGTAAATCATATATAAATTCTTTTTTTTTTTTAATAAATTATTTTTAAGTTGGAGGTTGGTGCCCATCTTAGTGATTATTATTTAATATAAGGCTTCTGTATATCACTTCTGTATATTATTTAATACAAGGCTTCTGTATATAGAGTTGTGTCTTAGTTTTAATTGATTAATTAATTAATAGATTATATTTATTGGGGTGATTTGGTTAATAAAATTATATGGGTTTTCAGTGTACATTGCTATAACACATCATCTACATGTTGCATTGTGTGCTCACCACCCAGGTGAGTTTTCCTTCCATCATCATCTATTTCAACCCCTTTTCCCTGTTCTACCATCCTCCCTCCCCTCTGTGGTAACCCCTAAACTGTTGTCTGTATCTATGAGTTTCTGTTTCTTTGTTTGTCTTGTTCCTTTGTTGCTTTCAGTTTTGTATCCCACATATGACTGAAGTCATACGGTTCTTAACTTTTTCTCTCTGACTTACTTCACTTAGCATGACAAGCTCAAGATCCATCCACGTTGTCGCAAATGGCAGTATAAATACTATGCCAGAATGCTATGAATCTTTGAGAAAGCGATTATATTTCAACATAAATAAATCACAGAATCACTAAATATTAAGCAAAGACATTCACTCTATATGTATATACAAAGGCCTAAGAGTATGCCTACATAGTTTTACAAATAGATAGATGACAGATAACAGTTATATAGATAGACACATAGATACATAGATTAGAAGATTCTAATAGCTTCTTAGAAGGAATAATTACAATTGCAATGTCATACATGTTAATAGCTAACATTTATAGAATTGTTACAAAGTTATATACAGTATGCTAAGGTTTTACATAAAATATGTTAAATATCATAACAGTTCTATGACAAAAATACTATTGGCTTCCCTTACTTATAGATGAGTAAAGTGAGTCATAAGGAGATTAAATAACTTGCTCAAGACCATAAATAGGAGAATACAGCCAAAAATCACAATTTTGTTCTTTCAGCCTCTAAAACCATGACCTTAATCACATTTCATTTCTTAGGTGTACTAACAAGAATGGCTAAGTTGTCTGTAATATTTTCCATGTAATATTAAAATGAAAATTTGTCAATTCTTAGACCTTCAAAAATTGGCCACAATATTTAGATAACCTGAGGGTTTTGTCCTTATTCTTTACTAAATCAAAGATCTTAAATTGGAGGGGCCAGATAGCAGAATTTAATCTTTAATCAATTTTCAATTTCAAAAAGAAGGAAAGAAGGAAGGAAGGAAGGAAAGAAGGAAAAAAAATTAAATGTTTCAATGCCTAGCTGAACTACCTATAAATATTCTGAATTTTGTTCTTTTTTGATTTATTTTTATTTTTTATTTAGGTATATAAGTATAGTGGTATACAATCTTATATTGGTTATATTGGTGTACAATATAGTGATTTGACATTTTTATACCTTACAACGTTTTTTGCCAAATTAGCTAGGATCAAAGAGAAAATAAATCAGACATGGTTTATTAATATTAGCAACTTTAAAGTAGAATCAGGATTCATTTCAGTTAGAAATCTGTTGATGACTTAGATGTGTGAAAGTGATCATATATAATAGGAAGTTTCTCTGGATATTGCTATCCCTAATATGCAAAACATGGAAATTGACATATTATGTTGCCAACTCTAATATTCTATGATTTTTTCCAACATTTCATGTTGGAGGTTGGGGGGTGGTAGTGGAAGTAAAAGATTGACACAAAGAATGTTAAGAAAATAAATAGACTGGTGAATCTATAATTATTTTCATGACTACCACAGGGCATAATGAAGAATTACTGTGATTTTACTCTACAGAAATTTCAATGCTCTCTGCTGTGCTGAGCATTAAGGGGGAAAAAAAAATTACACAAGTGCCAGTTCCTACATTTACAAATCTATACAGACTAATTAGCAATTAAATGGAAATTTTAATAAATGCTATGAATCAAGCCTAATTGTATATTCTGTCAGCTAGCTGTGATATGAGAAATGCCATTTCGTACTTTTTCTCTATTACTCTGAATAATTGAGAATAAAGTGGGTGTGAATTGCATAACACTTCTCAATACTTGAAAGACATCAAGGAAATTCAAAACTCTTCTATTTACTATGAAAACATTAATCAATTTTACATTTTCTTAGATATGACAATTAAAGAAGCTGATGATAAAAATGTCTTATTCTAATTTATGTCAAAGTAAAATGAATACATTCTCTCAGAGAAGACAAATTAGTCTTCAACTATAACATGCTTATATTCATGCTCCAGGTATCCTAGACTAGAGACCATGTAATAATAATAATAGTAATAGCATAAAAACACACTTGAACATAATAGAGTATCCATTTGTATTCCATTTTGTAATTTATGGCATTTGAATCATGAGGACATTTGATAGGCAAATAACACAATGACACTTTTTAAATGTTCAGTTGTTGAATAGTGTTCTATAGAAAAAAAAATACTAATCTATCTAAAATGGTGACTTATTATCCTAATAGTCAATAATTAGGTCATTACAATTCCAAGTATTTTCTTAAAAATAAAGATTTCAAAAGAATGAGATCTAGGCTGTTTTATAATACATGATTAGTGAGAAGTAATCTGGTTTAGTGGCTAAGGCTTTGACTTTGAATCAAAAGACAAAGTTCAAATCCAAAACTCTCCAGCTTATACCGACCTACTGAGACACTGGGCAAGCCAGGTAAACATTTAAGCCCTAATGTCCTCATTAATAAAGTGGGAATAACAATTTCTACTTCAAAAGCAGTAGTGGTGATTTACTGAAATATCTTCTAAACAGTTTTAGATTCTAAATCACAAGACAAAAGTGAGATACAAGCATGATGATTCCAATGTTCAATTTTTATAAAATAAATTGAAGCTCGTTTAGTTAATTAAATAAATATAGCTTAGTGAGCCAAAGAGACAGGTAATATTAGACATGTAAACAAATTTCTATTGTGATTTCTTCTTGGGATTATTATTTTTTGCTTAAATTTCTGATATGTTTGCCTATAATAATTGTAGTTATAAATATTTGCTGTAGTTGTGTAGTTCTGTTTACTCAAGTACAAAGATATTTGTGCATTAACTATAATTTTGTAATGTTAAACTTACGCTTGAGATATTCAACATCTCCACATTGTGAATCCCTTTGCATAAGTAAATTTAATAGTGTAAATTATGTAAGTTGGCCTCAGCAAATTTGTAAAATGTATGGAATTCAAACTCTTTATTTTTCTTAATTTCTATACAGAACCATTTCTTTCATTCTGATAATTTTGACAACTTTCATTACCAAAGATTTTGGCCATATCCTTAGCTCAGGTTACTATAAAAATAACCAATAATAGTACAGTTTATTATTCCACAGTAACAAAATTTTAACATGAAGTTTCACCTTAGTCATATTACAATAGGGAACATTTAAGTAACTTGTACTCTTAATAAGAGGTTTTTTGGTTTCTAGTTTTTCGTTTGTTTGTTTGTTTGTTTTGTTTTCTTCAGTTAGTTTATTTTTTAACACTTCAGTTTGTTTGTTTTAACACTAAAGTGTGATAGGCACATGAAAATAACATACAGTTTTGAAATGGAATGTAATAGCCGGCCTCCGAGATGGCTCCCAATGAACCTTATCTTCCGTTATTCAAACTTTAATGAAGATGCCTCCAGATCGTATCAGGATTGATCTGTGTCTCCCATGTAATACAGCACAAGTGAAAGCATCTGACTTCTGTAGCTTGGTTACAAAAGCTGGTGCTGATTTTAGGATGTTTTGTCGTGAACCACTAGCTCTGAACAAAGTCAACTGCCCATTTATGCAGACATGCAAATAGTTCCATGGAGAGGTCTACGTTAAAGAAATTGACAGTTCCTCACAAAAGCCAGCACCAGCTTGCTTGCTAAGCTACATGAGTGACACAGGTTGGAAGCAGATCCTCTAGTCTCAGTCAATCCTTAAAATGACTGCAACCATGGCTAAACTATTCCTGCAACTCATGAGAGACCTTCAGCCAGAACTACCCTGCCCAGGGGCTTGTGCATGCTTGACTCCTAAGAGCTGTGAAAAAATGAATGTTAATTGTGTTATAACCCACTAAATTCTGAGGTAATCGGACATGCAACACAGATAACTAGTAGAAGAGGCAGTATTTAAATTATTATTATTATTATTATTATTATTATTATTCATATATCATGAAGTAATCATTTTGTAAAAATTCAAGATTCTAAAAGAGATGTATAATTTTTCAGATTACCTATTAACATAGTATATCTGATTATAGGGTTTTCTTGATGTAACAAACATGTTATAGCACCTCAAGGTTTATTAACTTTTTCAAACGCATTTTTTTTTCATTTTCATTTGTGACAGCAAGGTTATTTCAAAGTTCCCAAGGCCACGGCATTTTCACGATACTCCCATTTCATTTTCACATTTTAATACACTATATATTCCATTGATTGGCAATCTCATTACTCTCGACATTGTAAAAATTTACCTATTAAACAATAATCAGGTTTTAATGGAATTTCTATTAATGCTTTCTGTTTTAGAGGAATGACCTGTAAGATATTTTAAAAGACAAATGGAAGAAAATGAGAAATTAAAAAGTAACCCACAAAGGCCCGTAAAGTCTTTCTACTAGAAAGTAGTGGTAACTTGACTCTTCCTATGAAGCTATTTATTACTAATGAACTTTTCCAGTACATTCATAGAAACAGTGCTTTATCTGGATTCTGCTTTCCCCGAAAAATTAAAAAAAATTAGCATAACTTGATGCTCAATATTAATTAATTTAAAATTAGTGGGTTATTTCTGTCCAGTTTTTAATACATAATAAAAATGTAAATTAAAATTTAAATTATGTTTCCAGTATCATTAGGGTATCCAAATAATATTTTGGAAAATAGATGGAAACATTTACTTTGCCTTATCAGAAATGAGCTAGAGATAATATTCTTTTGTTCCCCTGTTTTGAATTATGGACTATTTTGTTTTTCAAATGGAATGTTTTACTATTATTATATATATAATATAGCAGATATTAAAATAGTTATTTTATAAACTTTAAAAATAAAATTGTTTGCTCAAATATAATTAATTTAAAATAAAATTATTTTCAGTTAACCTCATTCTTAAGCAAAAAATGCAAATTAAAACCACAAGAAATATTAATTTAAGTTTATTAAAAAGAAATAAAGTGTTTGACATACTAAATACTAGTGAAGATAAGGACCGTAGACTTTTACGGTAGCAGTATGGTGAATGTAATCAATTTGGAAATGATTTGAAGTCATCCAGTAAAATTGAAGCAATAATCTACTTCAGTGTCCTTAGAGAATTTTTGTCCAAATGTAATGGAGACATGGTTCAAAATACCAATAGCAACATTTATAATGCACAGACACTAGAATAACTCAAATATCTATCAACAGATAATAAAAAAAGAATGCTAAAATACACATACAATGAAATATTAAATAGCAACAAAATGTAAGTTAACTAGAGCTATATAAATCAATGTGACTGATTTTCAGGAGCATAATGAATGAAAAAGCAAGTTTCAAAATTTCATATACAGTTTAATTTCATGTATTAAAATTTAAAAAACATACAAAACCAAACAATGTATTTTAGTTAATGTTAGTTACTGGTACTAAGCAGGGGAATGACAAACTCAAATTTAAGGTCGATTTTCTTTAGGTGTGATAAATGAGTCTACATGAGAGGACATAAACAAGATACTCTAATGTTGCTGGTAATGTTATATTTCTTTCTCTCTCTCTCTCTCTCTCTCTCTCTCTCCATATATATATATATATATTATATATATGTATATATATATATACATATATATAATATATATGTATATATATATATATACACACACACACATATATACACACACACATATATATATACTCTACATTTTTATCATATATATTTAAATATTCTTTTGGATATATATCTATGTATGCAAACATGTGTGTGTGTATATATATATATATTAGTCATAATTTTTAAAGTAAAATTATATAGACATTAGGAATTTGAACCAATGTCATTCTAGAATGATATATATATTATATATATATGATATACATGATATTTTATATATATATATATATATATATATATATATATATATATATATATATGTCATAGTTTGACAATAAATATACTTTAATGACACCACCACTATAATCTATGCCATAATCACATCCATTATTTCTGGTTAGATACCCCCAAATGAGATTGTTGGGTAATATGGTAGCTCTCTTTTTAATATTTTGAGGAATTTCCATACTCTTTTCATAGTAGCTGCATATATAGTATGGCATAGATTTCCATGGTGGTTCACTAATGTACATTTACTGTCAAAATCATCAAATATATACAGCTTTTTGAATGCCAATCATACCTCAAAAAAGTGGTTTAAAAAAAAGACTTTGTGCTTTCTCTATATGAAATTAAAACTATGTATTTACCTCAAGTCCTGCTTTAAGCTACTCCACAAATTGTGATATTTTTATTTTCCTTTAGTTAAAAATACTTTCTCTTTTCCCCAATGATTTTATTCTCTATTAGGAAGAATGTTTTTACTTTTCAAACGCTTAGTTATTATAAAATTTTATATATGGTTCTATTTCAGTCAACCGTTCTAAGTATGTTGTTACTTGATTTAAAATCTAATATATTTTTATAGAATGATGGGCTTTGTAAATGATATAGGTTGATTATCTTAAATCTAGATAAAAACTAAATCTGTTTTCTCCTTTAAAGACTATAAGGCAGTTACTTGTAGATCACTTTGAGACCTATTTTTAAGCATTTCTGTGGAAAGTCTAGATTAGTTTTCACTTCAGGGGTACTTCAACTCTACTGCTAAGATTTTACTCCTTGGTGATCTCTAATGTATGCCTGTGTGACCTCTAAGTGCTGCCCATTCTTTCTGGTTGGAATTTGAATGCCTCCCTCTCTTGGTCAAACTCTGGTAATTGTTCATCTTACAATTTCCTTTAGTTCTTTGCCTGACCTTGTCGAGTTTCTTGCTACAGATGAGTGATCTAAAGCTCAGAAAAAAAAGAAAAAGAAAAAAAAATTGAATAAGGTAAACCTTATTTAATTATTTGTAGCTCTTTCTGTAAATATTTCTCTCTTTTATTGAACTTTGTCTCACAACTTCCAGTTGTATCAGCCCCCACTACTTCCTCTAACCACAATTTCTGTCTTTTCAACTCAAAGAGAGATCTATGTTCTTTCCCCTCCCTCTTCTCTCCTCCAAATGTTTTATCCAGGTATAAAGTTAGGGTGGCTATTGGATCACATTGTTTCTTTTCTCTCATATCACAGTCATGCTTTGCTCGTTGTCTAATGTCAGAAAACTATCATTATATGCATATTGTTCAGTTTGGTCTTTGCTACTCCATCATGACAAAAAAAAAAAGTCTTCTGAGTCTGTTTTTGATATATTGGAACAGAAATAAAAGTAGGAGTATATGTTTGCTAGTATGTAGAATTTGACAAAGGATCATGGGTCACCAAAGCAAAACAGCAAATGATTAATTTCAAGGAGTTAAATTGTATTTCAAAAAATAAATTAGAACAATTCTAGTTAGATGAGTATTCAGTGTAATATAGGTGCAAGGTAAGCACTTTTAATTTACTAGTTTTATGAAATATGTCTTTGTTGCAGATGCTAGGTTTCCCATTAATCAAAAAATGAATCCTAAACAAGACATTTCATAAACCTTTTTAATTAGAAAGTGAAAAAAAAATATCACAGAGAATTCTAAAATCACATTTTAATATATTTACATGTATATTGTAATTTTAGTGGTAATGCTTCTGGGATTAAAAGTGAAAATTTCTCAATAAATGTCTAGTATTTCCTCATACAGACATAGAATATTAGATGATAAAATATAAATATAATCAAATGTGGCACTGAATGATTAAACTTGGACCAAAGAGTAAGCAATCAATAAATACTGCTTGACTGATTTATAGGTAAGGTTACAAACTTAAATGCATCTAAAAGTTAAGGGAAAAAAACACACAGTAAAAGAACTAAATCCTAATAACATATTATACATCTTCTAACCCTATTAGAGCAACCTTTATTTTTTAGAAAAGGTAAACCAAAATATAGATTTGCTTATCTCTGATTTCAATAAACTATTTTTTCACTAGACCAGTTAGGAAATATTAGAGAAATAGACCATATCTGAAAATGTCTCTATTTTCCATAGTTTTATGATGACAAATCCTAAGTAAACTACTAAAGAGTCTAATTTAGAACATGAACTATAAGTTGTAGATATTTGTAAATTCCAAATATTTTGAGTTCAGAGTTATCCTTAAAATAATTAAAAGATGTCATGACCATTTTTGTTGTTGTTGTTATTGTTAACTTTTATTTACTTCCATTTTATCTTCATCTCTCTGGCACTAAAATGTATATGACCCCACCTAAATGTTTCCTTCTTGTCCTCCAAAAGAATAATTGCTATTTCCCATTATTTTAAGGTTCTTTTTTTAAAAGCAACTAGTTTATAGGATAAATTAATCCAGAATTATTACTATAATACCATAGACCTATTAATCCTAACTCTCTAACCATCTTCCACAATGGCAAACATCCGTATTTAATAGTGGTCTTCTTTGCAATAACCTCATTTTGTTTTTAACTTGCTAAGTTTAAAAGTTAACCCAGAGTTAAGAAGTTTATGCTACTAAGTAGGGCAAATTTGTCATGACAATTTAGCAGAGAATGTATCTGGAAAAACAAAATCATGTGGAATTCTAAAATTATTCATTACACTGGTCTTGTTCCAGAATGTGAATTTTTTTATCCTGTTCTCATCTTATAATGTTTAACTAGGTAAAGTAACTCATTTCCTGCTATATGAGGAGCCTAGTTTAGAGAATTCCTTAACTTTTCTTTTGCCAACACTCAACAAATGTAAACAGAGGCCTCTAACCTATGTCATAAATTCTCATTTGTTACATAACTAACAACATGTTCAACTTATGCTCATGGAAGATTAGCACCATGTCTATGAAAGATTTCAAGATACTATAACCAAGCACATTTTCCTACTTAATTCAAAAGTCATTTTGCTAGTTAGACCTATATATTTTGAAAGTGAAAAGGCAAAAGATTTAAAAAGAGCAGAAACTAAACTACTCATCTGAAACAGAATTTTTCAGAGAAAGAAATTGCATTTAAGTATTCCTTCAGTCACAGGTCTTATCTATTTGTGGTTTTTATAACTTTAGGGAGCCTTAACTCTCCCTCATAGGTCCAGTAACCTTCATTATGTCTTGACTGATGAAACACAGACATAAATATAATTTTTAGACAGAATTTGTATTACAGGCAAATATATTATTTTTAAACAGAATTTGTATTACAATAAGAAAAGATAAATGAATTGACCGAGTAGATGTTCCAAATGTCTCAGAGAATTAAATACTCCACTGAGAACAATTCTAATCGATGGCAATATCTGGGGTGTCGACAGATCTCACAATCTTGGATTATTATTCATCCACATGCTTTTGATTGTCAATTAAGCACGGAGAAGGAGCTTCAAATTTCAATTAAGACACAGGAAAATCTCAAAACCTGGGCAGTTTCACCTTATTTTAAAAGATCTTAATTTATCTCACAATCATAACATAGATTCAAAATAGTTGGAAAAGAAGAAAACTGTTTATATAAACCTCTTAAGAAATCCCAATGCCAGAAAATTCAAACATTGTATGTTTTACTGTGTGGCATTAATCTATATTGCTCTTCAAACAAATAAACTGAGGTCTCCCTAATGACTGTTCAACGACATTTGAAACTATAATATAGCAGAAATGTAAAACAAACAAATAAAAACAAAAATGGTATCCAGCATGTATAGTACTCTTCATTTTAATATAGCTTGTTTTAACAGATAAAGATTTTTTTGTGCCATACAATATAATATCTTTCTTTTTTTGTATCTTTAAATATGAAATAATACCAGAGTTCTCCTGAGAAGCACTCCTGAGAAGATGATATTGTCACTATAAGGAGATCTTCATTTAGATGACTATATTTATCTTTCATCTTCATATAGATAACTATCTTGGCACAGGTATTTAGAAATTTCTGTGTCAAATAATCTATTAACAAACTTGTAAAGAATGGTGTTTTAAAATTTCCATTTATAACAAATAATAATTTATTTCCATAACATTTTGAATATGATTATATAAGAAAAGTATACAATTTTTTTGGAATTTTGTATCACTCTAACTTTTAGACTAACAGACTATCTGAATGTGGGCTAGTCATTAAATTGGGATTTTGGCTTTTTCTTAGGAAACAGTTGGAATATTAAACCATAAGATCTACGGATGTTTTTATTTATTAAATCCATGCATCGAGCTTTCTGTCCACAAACACCTTAAAATCTACTGAATTAAATGTGGATAGCATGTTTTCCAGTCCCCACCTTTTCAAAACTGTAATTGCTGCATGAGAATTTTATACATGAGAATGTATTCAGCTTTTTTGTAAATGAATAAAATAATCAGGAAAAACCATCTTGGATTTCTTTGAAAAGATGTTAGTGACTCTTTTCCTTTAAAGTATACATGCTAGGAAGGTCCAAGATGTCAAATAAGGTCAACACTATGACTACGGCCTCCCAGGATCACATAAAAATTACAAATAAATTACAAAACAATCAACCTCAAAAATCATCTGAAGACTAGCTGAACAGAACCCCTATAACTAAGGATGTAAAGAAGAGGTCACATTGAGACTGGTAAGAGTGGAAGAGATGCAAAATGGGCTGACCCCAAACCCACAGATAGTGGTTGAACATTGGGAGGAACACCTCAGTGGCCGAAGTCCCCCAGGAAGAGGGAGGTCCCAGCCCTACACTGGACTCCCCAGCCCAGGGGTCCTGTGCCAGGAAGAGGATTTCCCACAACATTTGGCAGTGAAAATCAGTGAGGACTCTGTCTATCCATCCTGGTGAGATAGAAGGTGGCTGGAGATCCAGATGCCCTATTAAAGGGCCCACACACAGACTCACTGGTTTGTGGCAACTTGAGACACACTAAAGATATACAGGGAAAGACTGAGGTGTGTGGCTTTGGGGTCGGGGTGTAGGGAAAACAGCCATTGTTTCTGTGTGGACCATGCCTCACATATAGCCATCATTTTTATGTTGACCCCTCCTCCAAAGAACCAAATCTGAGATTGCATTGGGAGAACTTAAGCAAAGAAATAGAAAACACGAAAATGGAGATAAAAAACACAAAAAAAAGTACCAGTCAGAAGTAAAGAATACAATAACAGAAATGAAGAAAATATTAGTGGGAATCAACAGTAGATTAGGTGAAACAGAAGATTGCATCAGCAACTTAGAAGATAAGGAAGCAGAAAACACTTAATCAGAACAGCAAAAAGAAAAAAAAAATCCAAAAAATGAGCAGAGTTTAAGGGGCCACTGGGACAACATCAAGAGTTACAATATTTGCATCATAGAAATACTAGAAGGAAAAGAGTGACAGCAAGGAATTAAAAACCTATCTGGAGAAATAATGATGGAAAACTTTCCTAACCTGGCAAAGAATATAAGCATATAATCCCAGGAAGCACAGAGAGTCCCAAATAAGAGGAACCCAAAGAGCCCACACAAAGACACATCATAATTAAAATGCTAAAGGCTAAAGACAAAGAAAGAATCTTAAAGCAGCAAGAGAAAGGCAATTAATTATCTACAAAGGAGTTCCCATAAGACTGTCACCTGATTTATCAGATGAAACTTTGCAGGCCCCAAGGAAGTGGCAGGAAATATACAAACTGATGAAAAACAAGGACATATAACCAATATTACTCTACCCAGCAAAAGAATCTAACCTCTTCCCAAATTTCAACATAGTAGAAAATCACAAATTTTGGAATGTTTTCTTATATTCATTATTTTAAATATTTAGCAATTATGTATTTTTCTTGTAATTTTCTACATAAATTTCCTGGCAAGTATTTATGCCTTTGTGAAGATTTTAAGGCAAGTTAGGAGATGGTATATCAGAGATAACTATCATGCCATTTACTTTACCCATTTTTTTGGATCATTTTTAATATCTACTTAATGTATGGGTTGAACTTTGCTAAAAAGAATTACTGAACATAGAAATGACAAAGAATATCATTTTAAAGTATCTTGTCTGGTAATTCAGAATAAATAAAATCTGGTAAAGCCTGTAGTATAAATGTTTTGAAAGAATTGTTCCTGAAACCTTGCTTTGCTTTGTACTGGAAAACCCTAGTATATTAGGGATCGGGGTGTGTGTGAAGGGGGGTGCTGCTTTTTTCTGATAAACATTTAAAAATAATTTTGTGAATAAAAATCAAGTCATATTTTGTGTACAGTATAAATAATAATGTATCTATATAGAACTTTCATCTAGAGGATACCAACACAATTTAAGACTTGGATATATAATTTCGGAACAAGGAGGAGGGAAGCTGCCCACCTTCTGTCCATTAGCATTCATATAGAGAACCCAACAGCGTTCAGCTGACACAAGGGTTGAAGACCAATGACAAGTTTCTTGGTTTCCATAGAGTTGCATGAGTGCATATCCTGTTGTCTTGGAAACTAGATGCTTGGAAACTATCTATAAACACAATTGTCCCCCATTTAGATTGTGAGAGCAGCTATGGACACGTACTTGGATTCCAAACTATGTAAACTGTATGTTCATATTTATATTACCATAGTTACAGGACAGGTGGTCTATTAAATAAGATGAAAAATTCTTAAAATTGGTTTTTTGAAAGTAGACCCATATGTATCCATCTGTAAATATGTTTCTTTTTCTTTGTTTCTGTTCTTTCTAGAACCATGATATAAATATAAATAACATTTATGTCCACAGAGTACATATTGCATATATTTCACTTATTTTCAGAGGACTTTATAAAAGTTTAAAATATATGGTGATTCACTAAATTACCTGAAAATTCATTGATTAATATTTATTTGATCATGTTTTTGGCTTAATTTACTTCTGCAATATTAAAGTTAATTAAAATAAACCACCAAAAAAGAAAAATTATGTATAGAAACTCATTAATGATACTCATCTTTGAATCACAATTGACACAAAATTAGTGGCATTTTTACTTATAGAATGCCTTTAACCTTCTCCCTGATTTTATTATCATTAAATACAAATTATTGGTGTTTTGTTAAGATAAATTGATTTTCTTGTTACAGAAACTAGGGTTATCATAATTGTTGTATTAAAATTAATAAATAGCCCAAAATTTAGATATGTAGGTCTTCTGGATATATTTAACTGTTTATATCTTTATTTTATATCAACTGAATTTTAAAAATTATTATGTTACCTATAACATTTGAAAAAGCAACAACATTAATGAGAAGAAAATTTCCAACCATATATTTTTAGAAAAATAATCGTATTATGCTTCTTCTTTATTGAATATTTTCCTTAATAGAAGAAGATGCACATATTTCTTATATAAAATATATATTTAAAATATCTCTATAAATATTTTGTAATTTATATATATATATATAGATATATCATCATTCATGTAGCTGGTACCCCATTAATGGAAATTTAGGTTACTTCTAATCATCCTATTTCTAATTATATACACTGAGAACCTTTATACACATTTTTTGATTACATCTATATATTTTCTGTAGGATGGATTCCAAGAAAAGTGTTTGTTTCTCAGATAAAAATTTTATAGAGACAATAGAGTAAATTATCTTTGATGATATTTATTGATAGTAATTATATGAATAGTGTGCATTTTCTCTTACTTTTGAAAACATGCAACACGCTTGTATAAAATTTTATCACAAAAGTACTAATGCATATAAATGTAGGATACTTTTTATAAAACAATGATCTAACATGTATTACACATACAAAGACATTTTTTAATTATGTATATCATCTATAAGAAAATTTGCTGTCTTTTTTCTTTCTTTGCTCAATTTAATGTGCTTAAACTTAGAATTAACAATAAATATTCTAACAATAAATGCAATATATCAATATCTATATCATCTATATCTATATCTATATCTATATCTATATCTATATCTATATCTATATCTATATCTATCTATCTATCTATAACTAATATATATGTATTATATATATATCTATAACTTATATATATCTATTATATATAATCTATATTATATATAATATGCATATATATTATATATGTATATATACATATGTATATATATATTATATCTTAAAAAAGTAACAACAATCAACTATGATGAAATCTATGAGTCCAAGAGACAATATTAAGCAACGTCTGAAGGTAGGGTTGCCACTATCATTGAGTAGAGGGAAAAGATCCACCTCAGATTCTAGGGTGCAGTGGAGAGGTCTTAATGTTATTCATGAAACACAAGTTAGAGCTTACTCAGCCTTTGGTGATGGAAAGAGGGATAATTGTAGGAGATTATAAAGAAATGTTTTTATTGTACTTTATATTATTTAATATTCAAGTATTATTCCAATAAATAAATCTCAATTATATTGTAATCTCCAAATGTCATGTCAAACCAGCATTCCACAACATTGCTGTGAGATGAACTCAGGTTTCCCCATGACACTTGCCTTTTTGTTATATTGTGGTGCTTTAGCTCTTTTTTCAGTAGCCAAGTTCATTCGAAGCAATTCTCCCTATGATTCGTATTACTAAGAAGTAGGTGTGTCAACTCACAAAGTAGTGAAAACCTGGTTCTTTCATCATCTGACCACTGTCCTCTGTCCAGCACCGCGAGTTCAGCGTTCTGACCGGCTTGGGCATATTACACCCTCAGTGCTGAGTAAAGCTATTTAGTACCTCCATAGTGTCCAATTTGGATAATACTATCCAGCATGCTTGTCTTCAACTCTATTCTTTAAGGGAAGTGTCAAAACCTCTAAGTGAATATTTGATATTTAATTTATTATTGTCATTATTATTATCAGTGTTGCTATTTTTATCATTGTTACTTGATAGTGGACCATTTTAAATAGTTTCCTGGTGGGTTCCAGACATGTATTTTTTTTTTTTTTTTACCAAGGCAAAACAGGAAAAAAAGTGTCCCTAGATTATTGAATTTTATTTAACTATTGAAGATATTAAAAAAATATTTTAAGTTCAAGGGAATGGCTGTGGGGAAAACAAATGACACTAACTCCAACTCTCTGTTCTTTCAACATGTGTGATAATGTAAAAACAACTGTTGCAATTCATATTTGCATATAAATATATATGCCACTTATATGTCCACTTATATGTGCTTAGGGATCCTACCTAAGTATCAGGATACTCTATAGGATCTCTCAACATAACAAACAAACAACAATAAAACCACCAGGATTCAATTGCCCCAAAATATGCACTTTTGACCATTAAGGTTTTCTGCAATGTTTGACTCTCTGCTCCCAAGCATGTATTTTTTTTTTCTTGGAATAATTAGCCACTTAGAATACCAATATAAACAGTGTCATAAAGACTCATGTCTTTCCTGACTTTAAGGTTATAACCACCTTTTTTTTACTGTTAGAATACATTTAAAAATGTAAAGGAAATATTTGAGTATGTTTTGTTCTAAATAAAAGACAAATAGACAAGGAATATTTGATGTGAAAGAAATATTGAATGTGTAAGGTATATAAAGGTTTAAAATGTAAATGATTTTTGCTTAATCTAGTTTAGATTTAGATTATGTAGATTAACAATCTGTTAAAAAATAAATGGATCAATTCCTTTTAGGCTCATTACTGATAGATAATGCTTCACAAATGCAAGATTCCTACGACTTTGTTCACTCCTTACGACTTTGTTAACTTTGTTAACTCAATTCTTAAAAGATGATATAAGGACAATTTTAAGATAAAAAATTACTGTAATTTAAGAATTGTATGACTCTTCTTATAACAAGTTTACACTAATAACAAGATAGTTTGAAAGAATATAATTACCCATAATTACCCATTATTAAGTTATACTATAGATCAATTAAGTATACAAAAATTGACACATAAATTATGTCCCTACTCATCAACTCGGAAACAGTCAACCCGATAAATTATTTGATCTACTATATAGAAGAACTTTTGAAAACGTTCAAATGTTCCCCGCAAATACTGTATTTTAGCGAACTGCACACACATCATACAAAGGTTATACATATATATTATCTGTATAAGAGAGAAGGAGTGGGAAGAGGGGAAAACAGGAAAAGAGGGGGTGGGGAGTGAGAAAGGGAGGGAGGGAGAGAGAGAGAGAGAGAGAGAGAGAGAGAGAGAGAGAGAGAGAGAGAGAGAGAGAGAGAGAGAATTTTAGGAGTGAATATTCTGAGCACCTGAATGTCTTGTATCTACAGGCGTAGCTCTTGAAAAAAATTTAGTTCTAGGTCCATCTGTGTTAATTACTAGCTATTTATTCTTCCTTTAAATTAACCTTTTTGGGTTGTAGCCATTTGAAGTGTGAAATTTAGTAGCTTTGGCAAATATACTGGGGGTGCCATAAATATATATACAAGCAGACACTTTGGTCAACGTTGCTCAAGCAGTAGTTTGCTGTAATCAGAAGTGTCTGAACGCTGATGGTAACCACTTTGAGCACCTCTTGTAATTGCAAAAGTCAAACGTGACTTGTATTCATCTTTTATTATTGGTACATATTGAGTATTACAATTTTAATACAGTTTTCCTTTCTTAAAATGTGCATACATTTTTTTGGTACCCTCTGTATATACCAATGCAACCAATATCATCAGTCATTCGACTCATCCATCATTGCATCCCTGGATCCAGAAACATCTGTTATGTCATTAAAGATTAGATTTGCTTTACCTAGAATTTCATAGAAGCTGAATCACACAATATGTGTTTTTTCATGTGTAGCTTTTCTTTTCTTTTTGGAAAATGCTTTTGATAGTAATCCTTCTTTTGGTGTATGAGTAGTTTGTACCTTTTCATTGCTGAGTAGTATTGTACTGTAAAGGTATAGTGCAATTTGTTTATTAATCCACCTGTAAAGGAACATTTGGATTGTTTTTGGTTTTATTTTCTAGCTTGTATCTCAAGTTTGGAGTGGTTGCCAGTTTCAAACAAACCATTGTAAACATTCACACACACATTATTTGTGTGCATATGTAGGCATATTTCCCTTGTATGTGTACGTAGGGGTAGAACTCCCGAGTCATAAGAGGAAAGTATGTGTAATCCTACAAGAAACTATCAATTTCATTCCCAATATTATCAAGTTGTGTTCCAAAGTGGTTGTGCCATTTTACATTTCCACAGAAATATGAGAGTTATGATTATTCCTCATCCTCAGTAATAAATTTCTTTACAATTTAGCAAACTCAGTGACTGTGCAGTGGCATCTCACTATGATTTTATTTCCATTTCACTGATAACTTTTGATATTGATCATCAGTTGATATATTCATTGTTCTATGTCCCTGTCATTTTGTGAAATAGCTATTAAAATATTTTGTCCATTGATTATTTGTCTCTTATAATCAAATTGAACTGTTTGTTTATAAATTCTGGACAAAATTACTGTTTTATGTATGTGTTTTGTGACTTTTATATCAGTATAGAGTTTGTATTTTATTGTAATCAGGATTATTGAACAGAAGATGTTTTTAGTTTGACCAAGTCCAATTTATCTTTTTTTTTATTTTTATAGTGTTTTTATTTTTCCCCCTAAGTAATCACTGTCTATTCCAAGGTTTGCAAAGATTAGTTTCATGTTGTCTTCTATAAGTTTTATAGTTAAGTTATTACATTTAGCATGTGATCCATTTCAAGTGAAATTTTGTCGGCGTGAGGTAAACTCAAAGGTATTTTCCATATTTATATGGAATTTTTCTAAGATCATTTATTTAAATAAATTTATTTCACCATTTATTTTTAAAATACATTTATTTCATTGATAAAAAAAATCATACATATGTGAATCTACTTCCTGACTATTATATTGCACTGAGCTATATGATTATACTTGTGCTAATATCACACTGTGTTTATTACTGTAGCTGTATCATAAGTATTTGGGTCATGTAGCAAAACCTTTGAATGTACACTTTTTTTTTTTTTTTTGCTATCCAGACTTAAAAGCATATTTTATTTGCCGTAGTTTTTAGATCACTTTTGTTTTTAATGAAATAAAATTGAGAAAACTAAAGCTAAAGCTTCACCACATTTTCATTCCTTGTCTCTTTAACTGTCTTGAAATTTATGGAAATCACACCCATGCAAGTTGTACACTTCTAATTCTGATTGCTTTTCTACTTCCTCTGTAAGCTTGGTGATTTTTACATACCAAAATTAAAAAAAAAAAAAAAGACTTCTGGGATTTTGATTTTGATTTCATAGAATCTATAAATCAATTTGAGGAGAATTTGAATATTTTAACAATACCAATTTTTCTTATCTATGCATATGGTATATATCTTCATTTATTTAGATTTTCTATATTTTTTCTCACCCGATACGAAGTTTGAAGGGGCAAAGGCTTTCCCCTATCTTTTACAATTTATTCCTAATATTTCTATTTTTGCATGCCATTTGTATTGCATGTTTAAATGATACTTTATATTTATTCATTGCTAGTTATGGGAAAATTGAATTTATTTTTGTATAGTGAACTTTATTCCTTGCCATGTTTACTTATTAGTTCTAGTACCTTTTTTTGGAAAGATTTTAAAGTATTTTCTATTTAAGCAATTATGTCATCTGTGATTAAATGCATTTTCACTTCTAAAACATATGTCTTATGTTTGTTTATATTGTCTTATTCTGTTGGACTCATCTGCAGGTATCTGGTGTAATCTGTCTCTCTCTCTGTCTCTCTGTCTGTCTCTGTCTCTGTCTCTCTCTCTCTCTCTCTCTCTCTCTCTCTCTCTCTCTCTCTATCTATCTCTTTCTCTCTCTGTCTCTCTCTCTCACTCTCTTTTCTGGCTCTATTTTTTTCTAATGCCCTGTACCCCTTGACTATAAGGCACTTCAATCCCCTGTACTGCTGTCTCTGTTCTTTCAATTCCCTAGGCTATATTTGACTTTCCCACCCTATAATACAGACTAAAAACAGTTCTGAACAGTTAGCTGAGCAATTATTGTATAAGGCTCACCTCATTTGGTCAGAGATTGCAATACTATGGTGTCTTGGTCCAATGTCTGAAAACAGTGGTTTTATATATTTTTGTCCACTTTTTTAGTTGTTTATGGCAAGAAGACAATTGCCATAAAGTTAAGTCTTCAAGGTCAGAAACAGACATCTCACATTATTTTTGATATATATGTTTACAGGATGTAGAATTCTACATTGATCGCCCCCTCCCCCAAATATTTCAAAGATCTTTCCACTTTCTTCTGGCTTGTATTTTCTTTGAGGATACATCTACAGTTTTTCTTTTTGTCCTTTTGTCTATAATGTGTCTTTTTTTCTGTTGTTCCTTCTGAGGTTTTTACACATCCCAGGTTTTCAGAAACATAATTATATGTCCTGCTGCGATTTTCTTGGTTCCATCCTTCTTAAGATTTATTTAGATTCTTAAATCAATGTGCTTATCGTTTTCATATAATTGGAAAATGTTCATGATTATTTCTTCAGATTTATTTTGTCTTCCTTTTTCCACGTCCATGCTTCTAGTTCTTGAACTTGATAAATATATTTTAAATCTTTTCATATGGCCACATAGGTTTCTGAGATTCCTCTTTTTTTTAACCTTTCTCTCTGTGTCTGTGTTTTGTGTATTTATCATTTCAATTGTCATGTGTCTCAGTTCAGTACTCTACTCTTCTGAAATTTCTTAGCTCCTATTAATCTGACCCAGTGAAATTTTTATTTCACACATTTTGATTTCATTACTAAAGGGTCTATTTTATTTTAATTTTTATCTTTCATTTCTCTCTTCCTTATGTTTATGTTCTCCTTTAAATCCTTGGTAATATTTATTATTCTTATTATAGTAACTATTTTCAAGTCCTTGTCAGTCTACTTTATCATTTCTATTTTTGAGGTGTCTATCTATATCTAATTATTCTACTTTATTGATTATATTTTACATTTTATATATATATATATATATATATATATATATATATATATATATATATAGTGAGTTTTAATTGGTTGTTGTACATTTCTATATATTTCATGTTGATAAACCATGGATTTGTTACATCTCCTTTAAAAGTGGAGATCTTTGTTTGGGTTTACAGATAACATATGTATGGATCAACTAGATCTTCTGATATGTATTTTTAACTTTTAAGTAAAAGATTTAAGTTCTGGTACCTGTTGCTGTATTGCTAGAATAGCCCACTAGTAAGACATGACATCTATAGGGTCTCCACTGAAGCACAGGCAGTTCACCAAGGACTCACTGTTACACTGGTCAGTACTCAAACATCTCCTAACCCTACGTGAATTCTGGGAACTTGCCATTGTTTTCTGCTAGGATCAGATTTTGTTCAGTCTCACTGAATTTCATGCAACAATATGTAGTTTAGTTGTCAGTCGCAAAATCAAGAAACATTTTATCACTTTCTTGGAGCTGTTTCTCAAATGCCAAACTCTCTTCTTTAATTCTCTGTCCTAATTCCAGACACCTCAGCCCTTTTGAACTTTAGTATCAGCATTCTAAAGTCAGTGTGAAAGTTGTGCTTTATTTGGGTTTCATCTCAATGCAACAAATCTGGAAAGGGTTTTCAAGTACAAGAGTCTGGGCAATTGTAGAGTTCACCTGCTTTCCAATACCCCCACCCCCACCCTGCCTCCACCTCAGGGACCACAATACTTTGCTGCTTATTGGCCACTATCCAAAGACAGTTGTTTCTTATATTATTTTTGCAAGCTCTAATCATTTTTAAGGGAGCGATATTCCAGTTCCAGCTAATCTAATATGCACAGAGCATTGGAACTACTAGGCATTTTTTATTGAAAAAAACAAACATTGAAATTCTCTGTGATTTAGTTCCTTATTGCTAGAGTTTGGATTATAATATATAGCTTAAAATAGGTTATTACCTTTATCTCAAGCTTCATTACAAATAAGATGTTAATGTCTTAATGTTTATTTATTTGTTTGTTTACTTATTTATTTATGTTTATTTCCATAAAAGTGGTCTTTTCTTAAAACTGCCAAACTCCCTGAGAGATGTTTACAGAAGGATTATACCATGAAACTAAGTGTATGGGTTTATTTGAATCATTTGCTAACAGTCCTTCATTAGACTATCAGATATAATCATATGATGTCTGATGTTCTAGCTTACCTCTGTCACCGAAAGTGGACACCTCATCCATCATCACCAAGTCTTTTATTCTCATATTGGTTTTTGCATCTTAATCTAACCAAACCATCCTTTTGCCAATCCTCTTAAGTGCTTTCATTGGAATCATAAACCTGAAATCACCAAATTTTCAATTTTTCTCAATCTCTTCTTTGAAAATGTCTTCCATCTCCTGGTACTAACTGACCCTTGGATATTTACTGAGATTGCTTCCTAAACTGCAGACTCCTCAGTTGGAAACTATGTCTTTTCATTATTTCTACTTGCCTCAGTTGTGAAAGCTGTAATAACTATCCTTCTGTTTTTCATCTCTTCTATACAACCATTATGTTTTTTCTTCTTAACATTTTTTTCTTCCCACTCTTTTAAAATCATGCTAAGTCATCTACAGCATTTCTTCCTGCTGTTACCAACCTAACTCTTGTTTATTCCTCGTAATTCTACACAATTTTAGTTTGAGTCTGCCCCCTGACTTAAAACTTGGATTATTAACGTAACTGCCCCTTCAATGTAAATCATTATCTCCACAGAGCTAGCAATAGTGAATTGATTTGCCTTCACGCCTTCTTTTTATTTCCCTCATAGTTCTAGTGACATTACACTTCTATGGTTTTTCTAATAATTTTCTTTTTGGTTCATCCTCCTCTTATATGAAATTAAATGTCACACAGAGTTCTCTTTATTCTCTTCACTCTCTGTTGAGTTCACCCAGATCCCGACTTTACATACCACCTATAAGCTTATTCCCACTTACCTCTCTAGTCTCATTATCTCCCATGAGCTTAAATTTCATATGATAAACTACTGGAGTATGAGCAACCATATGCCAACAAATTAGACAATCTGGAAGAAACAGACAATTTTTCTAGAAGGATACACCCTTCCAAGGCTAACTCAAGAAAAAATAGAAAACCTGAATAGACTGATTACCACCAGGGAAACTGAATCACTAATCAACGAGCTCCCAATAAACACAAGCCCTGAACCAAATGGCTTTACAGGTGAATTTTATGAAACATTCAAAAAAGAATTATCACCTCTTCTTCTCAAGCTCTTCCAAAATATCCAGAAGGAGGGAAGGCTCCCAAACACTTTTTTACGAGGCAACTATCACCCTGATCCCAAAATAAGACAAAGACACTACAAAAAAAAGAAAACTACAGGCCAATATCTCTAATGAACATAGAGGCAAAAATCTTTAACAAAATATTAGCGAACAGAATTCAGCAATACTTTAAAAAGATCATACACCATGATCAAGTGGGATTCATCCCTGGTATGCAAGGGTGGTTCAACAGCCACAAATCAATTAATGTGATACACCACATTAACAAAATGAAAAATAAAAATCATATGGTCATATCAATAGATGCAGAAAAAGCATTTGACAAAATCCAGCAGCCATTTATGATAAAAACTAAACAACCAAAATGTGCATCAGTAGATGACTGGATTAAGAAACTGTGGTACATTTATACAATGGAGTATTACACAGCCATAAAGAAGAATGAAATCTTACCATTTGCAAAAATATGAATGAACCTAGAGAACATTATGTTAAGTGAAATAAGTCAGACAGAGAAACACAAATACCATATGATCTCACTTATATGTGGAATCTAAATAAAAGAATGAATCTAAAGAAAAGAATGAATGAAATAATCAGAAACAGTCTCAGAGACATAGAGGAAAAACTGAGGGTTGCTAGATGGAAGTAGGGGACGGGCTAAGGGAGAAGGTGAGGAGATTAGAAAGCATAGTCAGTAACCACAAGATTGCCATGGGGATACGAAAGTCAATTTGGGGAATGTAATGAATAATGTTGTAAAGATTTTGTAGGGTACCCGATGGACACTTGTCTTGTTAAGGAGACCACCTTAGGGATGATGTAGATGCCTGATCACTGCACTGTACACCTGAAGCTGAACAATAATGAATGTCAACTATAAATTTATATATACATTATATATATATATATATGGATATATATATGAGCAATATATATGTATATATAATATATATATATATATATACATTATGTGTGTATATATGTGTGTATATATGTATGTATATATACATGTATGTATAAGTATATATACACACATATATACACATACATATATGGTTATAAAAAGCTGAGTACAGCATTAGGAATAGACAGTGGAAATTTAATGGCTGTGTGTGATGTCAGAGGGGTAGTGGATTGGGAGAGAGGGGTTGTCACTGTGTGAGAGATATAAATGATAAATGTCTAACTATTACATTGTTTTGTGCACCTGAAATTAATAAAAAAAATGTTCAAAAGAAAGCTACTGGATAGAAGACTAGATGTCTAATAGGTGTCTTGTACTTAAAATAGTGTTTTTAATTTTCAATACTCTATCACAAACTGTTATATTCTCCAGTCTTTCTTACCTTAATTTATGTGTAACATTATCAATCCAATTGCTAAAACCAAAGATCTAATTGTCATTCTTAATATCTCATCCCTCATTATTATCCCCATCTAATTATTCAACAAATATTTTCAGTTTCCTGAGAACTTGTGTTTCTATTTTGTCCTTCTGTCACTAATGCTATCACATACATTGTAATAACCTGAGCTGTAGAAACTATTTCTTGTTAATTTGTTTTCCATTTTCTTTTCCCACAATTCAATCTCCACAGTATAACCAGAAGCACCTTCATTACTCTCCACAGTGAACATTTTATTATTGACACACAGATTTTTTTCTTCAAAAACATCTAAGTTCCTTCCCATTTCTAAATTTTGGCACTTGCTTTCCCTTGACTTGAAGCACACTTTTCTTGACTCCAGATGTAGTAAACTACTTTCATATTCATTTTAATTTTCACTTTTTAGGTGAAATGTCAGACATTCCAAAGTCTAACTTTACTAACCCATGAGATACAATTATTTCTCTAATATTTTTTTAGCATATTGTCTATAGTTGATTTAAAACACTTAGTTATAATCTGATTTTATGTTCTTTATTAATTTCATTTTTTTCTTTTTCATGTTACTTTTAAGCTCCTTAAAGGAATGATACTTTGTCTGTAATGCTTGCCAAAGTGTTCCCAGAACCAAAAAAATAAATAAATAAAAAATAAAAAATAATGCCTATAGACAAATATTGAATAATTGTTGACTAAATGAATAATTACAAATTAGTATAAAGATGACAACATGTTTCTACATGTAGGGTAGATGTTAAGGAAAATTTGCCTTCATTGGTTGATGTGAGCTTTTGTCTATTAGTTTTTATCTGTTCCTGCATGTGAGGTGATTTCTGTGCTGTGGTCAGGAGTTGAGTAAATTCCCCCTTATGGTCTCATTCTCCTGAGCAGGGAAGACATGAAATGAGGTTGCTTTTCTGTTTGGTCTCATTCTCCTGAGTAGGGCAGATGTGAGATAAGGCTGCTGTTCTCTCTGTGCTGTGAGGTAATGGTTAACTTAGAGTTAAAAGAATTATATGATCAGGGGTTGAAAGAATTGGTCTCATCCTCCCGAGTAGGGGAGATATGAGATGATGTTGCTTTCTGTCTGTTTCGCCTGCATCAACAGATGAAGTGAAGAAGTAGCTAAGTTATACCAGGATGACGTGGCAGGCACATTGCCAAGCTTTGGAAGGTCTTGCGCCAACGGTCCCAGGTGAAAACAGCAGGTATTATTTTCATCAGCCAGATGTGCAACATTCTTATCATTCACTGCCGAATCCTGCAGGAACTGGTGATTCCTTGAGAGGGGAGGCAGAAACACAAACTTGTCTCTGGGGTGTGCATCTAAAGACCTATATATTTAAGACAGACCTCAGGTGGCATATGGATACCGATTGATTGCTGTTTGAAGAGATTGCTATTCAGATTTGCTGTTTCAGGACTGCTTTTCAGGATTGGATTGTTTCAGAGGAAGAGATCGGAACTTGCCTCAATGGACAGTAGAGACTTCTTTTGTTGGTGAATTGTCATCATTCTAGCATCTTTGGCAACTTATATGCCGTTTGCAGTTTGCAGTATCAGGAGACTTCCTAACTTCCAACAACAACAACAACAACAACAACAACAACAACAACAATGGACACAGCAGCAACATTCTTGGAAACTAGCAAGCATTGTGAGAGTCACCTGAGTTTCTCTAAGCTACAGACCTAGCACGGTTTTGATTTATGACTTTTCCAGTGCTGTTCTTCCCCAGTGTGGTGAGCTTTTGGCATCTACTGTAATAGTTACTATCCTATGGAGCTTATTACTGCTTTTGGATACTCCTTACTGATGTTATTTCTGTATTTCGCCAAGTGAGTTTTGATCAATAATAAACATATGTTGAGGTCTCTTAAACTTATATGTACATGTACTCCTTTGACATGACATTGTTAACAATGCATATAGTTTAGTTTTAACCATCTTTACTTTCTGTCATTAGCACATTCTATTAATTGGCTTTGTCTTCTGCTATTGGATATTGCTAACTAAATTTATTAGATATTGCTAAATAAATTAATTAGCCCCTCTCTAGCGTTCCCTTCTTCTTCTTCCCACCCACCCTCACCCCCCAGTTGTCATTATACTACATTACCTGGTAGAGTGTCTCCATAACTGACATTAAATCTGCCTGGTACATTTTGAAATACCTGTGTAGCTTCCCACTCCCAGTATTGCTGGTTCTCCCAGAAGAGTCTATGCTTTAGGACTGATTTTTCTCATTAGATAGACTCTCCAAATACTTCCCTAGACTCATGTAAAATCTGAGATTACAACTATTCTCTGAACCTCGTCTAATGGCTGTATTGCCATATTCTTAGTAGGCTTTCCTCTCTGGTTCTACGTAGTGTTAACAATACTCTGTCTCATCTGGACACCTCGCTATATGATTAAGTCTTCCGTTGTTGACAACTTCTTCAACTTTTGAATTAATCACTTGACACAGCTCTCCTAAATTACACTACTTATCATGAGCACCAAATTCAGTGACTTGACTGTGCCTTTGGATACATGACTAAAATTTATGACTACTTTTGCAAATCTTTTACTATGTATATGGATTAGTTTTCTGTGCCCACCTTGTTACCCTATCCTTCCTCTATCCACCAATCACGTTACAAAGTTTTAGTTTATTTTTTGTGCCTAAAAAGACCATTATTATGAGTCAGCACCTATTTATATTCACACTATTTATTAAAAAGTCTTTTAAATATTAACACTTTTCACACATAAGACACCTAGTTAGGGATTATTTTTAAAGTGAATAAGTAATCACCTACACAGTAAAGTTTCAGGAGTGCGGAAAACTCTTTCTACTTCAAAGACATTTTTCTGTTGACCTTTACAATGCTCAAAATATTCATATGAGGTGTTTGATAAAAGTGCAGAAGGAGTAACTTGATAAAACATAAAAGTGCTGTCTGAGAAGGTAAAGTAATGAACCACCTCCAGCCATTAACCCTGGGTGTCTGGGGGGAAATATGAGACCTACAGGCTTTTCAGAAGTATGCAGCATTCTTAATAAGTGGAAACGAAAAGTTTCCCTAATTCTAGTTCCAAAAGACCTAAATTATTTTTATCCACTTTCATGAAAAACATAATATGAGTAACGGACCACCATCTACATTACATATCTTGTTTGTAAACTAGTTATCTGTTTTATTGTTCTGGCTTACATTAAATCCTTATTGTAGCAGAAATTTAACAAATTATGCCACTTAATTTTTACTTTATTTGTAATAAGACACATAATTCTAGAATTTGAATTATTGAAGAAATATATATTTTTATCTTTTTTTTTAATTATTATTTTTTTTTAACACAAGCAGTTTCCCTTGTGAATTTCAGATTTCAAAAAATGCCAGCTGGTGCTGCCATGTGTTATGAGATTCTGGCTGTAGGCCTCAAACAAAACAGTTTTTTCATGACTTTTTTTTTTTACTAGTCACAACAAAGTGAACTTGTACAGTGCACTGACGGTGAGACATGAGAGGAAAGGTGAAGAAACACTTCAAACCAACCCAATCAATTAAAACTAAGTAGAACTTTTAGTTTTAACAAAATCTGTTCAAGGGAAAACTATGGTGTTCTCTAAATCACAAGGTAGAATCATATTCCTCTCTCTCAATAATGTTGAGCTAGATTGTCCTAATATGATGTGTACATGTGTTTGTGTGTGTGTGTGATTTAAAAATGAATTGTTTATTAAAAATTCATACTGACTTTATATTCTGCAGATCCAAAGCAAGTATTTGTAGGGACCTGTAAATTAGCTATTTTCTCTCGTGTAGAGCAAATCCTCTATTCATTTATTTTTGATGTTATAATTGGAATATTTGAAAAACAAAAAGTATTTTGACAATTTTTGGCCATTTGCCATTGCTTCTTTTGTCACCTATCAATCTAGGCAAATGGATAACTGCTTATATAATTTTAGTTTTCTATTTTTTTTTCTGAATTCTTAGACAATTGAGCATTTTATAACAATAAAAAGTCTTGAAAAATAGAACTTTCCAAGATAAGTTTCTGACTTTTATTCAAATTATTAAATATATGATGTTGCCAAATGAATAATCATATTTTTATGAGTTATGAGACTTAAGCTCCATTTTTATATTTAGTTTTTCAGTCTGATATAAAATGGTTTCTAGTATAAATTTTTAATTTGTCTAAACACTGCAATTTGACATGAACGTATACTTTTGCAACTTGTAAATTTATGTTGTTATTCACATACAACTATTACCCCTGTTATATTTCATAAGTAATAAAATATTTTTAAAGAAAAAATACTGTAATGTGTGTGCATATCAGTGACATTATTTCAATGTCATAATGATCTTAACAATTTGTATGTGTACATTCCTTCTAATATACCAGTTTCATATTTTCTACTTCTATCTTCATAGATTAATCCAAATACCCATTTTTTTCTATTATTTTCTGGAAATCTCGTATTGTATAGATCTAAGTATTATGGTAAGATTAGTCCATCATTAGCAACATATTCTTATCAAGGATATATGACATACTGAATAATACACATTTTCTTATTTTGACTATATCCTTCTTTACAACGGATTTTAGATTTTTTTGGGGGGTGGAGTGGGAAAGTTAATCTTTATTAGTTGTCATTTATTTCATTTTAAATTAGATGCAGAACTCTTTAGAAAGTAAGTAACAATAATTCAAATACTAACTTAAACAAAGGAGACATTATCGCATGTTTTACATGGAAACCCAAGTGTTTCAGGAAAGGATGAATCCATCAGCTCAGAAGTTAATGGTGGGCTCTTTATCACTCTATCTCTCTTGCTTCTGCTTTCCTCTGTCTGTGTCTAACTCTCATAATAAGGATTGGTTTACTTCAGGCCACCAAGTGAAGTGGACCATCAATGCTCACAGATTTACGTTATCCCAACTTGAAAACCAAGAAAGGAAAACAATTTTTTTCTTTCTTCTTTCACTAAGTTATAGATTCAAGAGTAGCTTTTGTATTGTGTGGTTGGATTTGGTTTGTTTGTATTTGTATACACTTTGAGGGTATGTTTATTTCAGGAGAAAGAAAAAAAACAACAGATCATCGGGTTTGTAACTTATTCTTTGTCTTAACTTGGACATGTGATAAAAGAGGAACGGTCCACCTTCCATATCATACCTGATCTTAAAAACATGAACTTGCTTTCAACCTCATTTACTGTTAATGAAATAATTCAAGTTATACATCAATAATACCTAATAATGGCTGACATTCACTGGGTGCTTGCTATATTCCAGGGAATCCTAATGATGTCTCAGGTGCATTGCTTTATGGAATCTTTGCGACAATTTTATAAACTAAATAATATTGTTAGATCCTCTACTGTAGAAGAATCTGAGGCCCAGAAAGTGTAAATAACTTGTCAAACTTTAAATATGAAGTAAGTATAAAGACTGGATTCAAATCTAGACAGTTCAACTCTAGGGGCTCGATCTTAAACCATTTTAATTTGTTGGTTCTTATCCAATTAATTTTTTAATCTGAAGCATTTTTAGGTACATTCGGTTATGTTTCTGTATCTAAAAGCTCCATATCTACGAAAGAAAAAGAGAATAGTTTCCACTGTCATCACAGTTAGTTTGGCAACCAGTCTATCAACCAAACTGTTAATATACACTGAAAGAATTCAAAAAATTATATAGAAGAGACTTGTGATTTTAGGAAAGCACAATACACATAGAAAAAATATTTTTCTGGCATACTTCATGTAAATAACACACAGAAAGAGTAAGATTACCAGAAGAAATCAAGAGATTCTGGAAAAGTCTAGGAAATTTGTGCTTTTCAAGTCATTATTATCTATTTACTCCTATTATCCACTTGATCTGGTGCAATGCCTATATACCTGATCATGCCCAGATTCTCTAGATTTCTAGCATTAACTTTTGTTAATATCTAAATTAAATTATTCAAGTCTTTATCCCAGCATAATTTTAGGAAGTTCATTCCTCTCCCCTTCCATTTCTAAAGATAAGCAAAATGATCCCTAATTGTCCATTTAACACTTGCCACAGCTTGCCCCTAATTTCTCTGAACATCATCTCTGGCCATTTCATAATCTACTTTCCTGCTCTTTAGACACTGGCAGGGCCACTTTAAATATGAGTATGAGACATCAAGATATACCTATAGTCAGATTGAAAAGTAGTATTAAAACAATGGTAGTATTTAGTTTGACCATAATTACAGAAACTGTATTTAAAGTGTATAGCTAGTTACTAGAATTACCACACTGAACAAAAGAAAGAACAAAAAAAGAAAAAAGAAAAAAGAAAACTTAAAACACAATATCCTTCAACATTTTTTTGTAAGAACATTACCTGTCAGTGGGTTTTACTGCTCATCTCACCACCCACTAAATTGCTAAAATCTATCTCTTTCAGGTTCCTCCAAAACCCTGCTTGCTTGATTTCTTCAGATGATGAATAAAATCATTTAATTATAAATAGCTTTTTCCTGTGTTCACCAACCTTCCCTAACAACCAAATTATAGCTTTACCTTAGAGAAAAAACTCAATTATTTACTTTTCCCAAACCAAGACATCTAGAAAAAAAGCTGTTTGTAGGATGTACACTCAGGAGATATTGATACAATGATTTTTAAGATTTTATTGAGGAATGATTGACACACAAACTGTATATAAAAAGTGAATATGTCTGCAAAAATAGTTGAAATGTGAAATGTTATAAGGAGATAGATGTGCATATGTGTGTCTGATCATATTATTTCACACAGAAAGATCATGTATCATATGTCACTGATGTGTTCAGTATTGTATTTTTATTTAAAATAAGATTCTAATATGATCCACTTAATTTATATTATTTTAATAGCATCTGTTCATGTAGTATTGGTTTATTATGTGTATTTGAATTTAACAAAGAAAAATGTTACATTATTATAAAAAAACATGCACGTAACTTTAACATGAAAAATTAATATGAGGCTTAATAAATAGCTTTTATATCACTCATTATGTTAGATAACTATAGAGGAATTTGCACTATATTGTAGCTTATTTTATCACAATAAAATTGTGACTCAAATGACCTTTGTTACAACGTTGACTACCTGAAATTAATTTTGAGATAAAGTAAATTGCTTTATTTTGACTTGATTCATAAAAAGATGTGTTTCTAATTTTGTAAAACCTTAATCACAATGGATAATTTCCTAAGCAGGCCTCTTTGACTTAAGAACAACCCTAATGAACATGAAAGCTGTCAAATCACTGCTTTAATCAGAACTACAGGGATTTGCAACTTAACACATGGTTTTAGAGGTGGCAAAATAATGCATTGTTTCTCTTAATAGACAAAGCATAATATTAATCCCAAATGTTACTGTAGTTTAAAAGCACATAGATTTAAATTTAGGCTTCTAAAGAAGCCTAAATTTTTTTTAGCTTTTGAAAATTTTCAGATAACCTGTTTTCCTAATCCCACAATACCAGTTTAATTAGTGGGTATAGGAAAAAAGGTATTATGAAATAAAGAGCATGTAACATTACATTATGTTTCAGTTTTATTTTAAAATCAATAATTTTTAGGACCATGTAAAATTACATTCAAGGTTATGCTGCTTTAAAAAAAATATATGTTACAACACAGACATGGAATATAGAAATTAAGAAAATAAAATGTTGAGAAGTTGTGGCTTTTCATTTTATTTTTTCCAATTTTGTTGAGATATAATTGATATATATCATTACATAAGTTTAAAGCGTACGATTATTTGATATAAATATGTACCACAAAATAATTACCACAATAAGTTTACTTAATATCTACCATCTCACATAGTTACAATATTTTTCTTTGCAATGAGAACTTTTAAGATCTACTCTCTTAGTAACTTTTAAATATATAATGTAGTATTGTTAACTATAGTCATCATGCTGTACATTATATCCCTGAACATATTTAACTTATACTCATAACTAGAAGTTTGTGCCTTTTTGATCACCTTTCCTAATTCTGCTATCTTCCACACACCCCTGAAAATCATCAATCTGATCTGTGTTTCTATAATTTTTTTTAAAAAATAGATTGTACATATAAAGGAGGTCAGACAGTATTTGTTTTTCTGTCTCCCTTAGTTCACTTGATCTAATGCCTTCCATAAGGCCAACAAGATCCATCCATGTTGTCACAAATAGAAGAATTTCATTTTATATGGCTGAATAGTGTTCCTCTGTGTGTGTGTGTGTGTGTGTGTGTGTGTGTGTGTGTGTGTGTATTTCCCCTACTATCCTCAAATAGAGCATTCCTATGAGAACTGTCATAAGCCAAAATGGCATAAAGCAAAGAAGCAATTTTCATTTATTTATATGGAAAAAATTCTGTGTTCCCACACACAAAATTCAACACATGCACAATGTCTTTATTTTGTTCACTGTGATTCACAATGGACATGCTTCATTACATCCAATTTAATGCTAAGCATAACACCATTATGAGTTCTCTTAGACCTTTCCGATACCTTAGGACACATCTTGCTAACAGGTGCACAAAATAAATTGAGATAAAGCACAGATGCTCAGAGACCCAGTTCAAAGCTTTGGTGCTTGATGCTGAGCTGCTGAGTGTAGTTCCTGGGGAAAAAGCTTGGGGGCGCCACTCTTGTTGATGGGTGTGCGTGTTGACTCCATAACAGCTCCCTGAAAAGCAAACTGTAAACACTGTTTTCGCTTTTCATCTTTTATTATGAAAGCAAAGTCATCCTCAGATTTTTTTTGGTTAGCAAAAATGGACACTAATGTAGGTCTTTTATAAAAGCAGTGGTGCAATGCTAGCTTTTGAAAAGTGAGGGATATCTGTACACTACATTTTCTTTATCCATTCATCCATTGATGAACACAGGTTATTTCCATGTCTTGGCCATTGTAAATAATGCTTCAGTGAATATGTGTTAAATTACATGCAGATTTCATTCTATTAAAAGGAAATCAGTAGTTTATAAAAAACAAAAACAAAATGCTGTTCTTAGTTCTCTGAATAAACAATAAGCAATAAAGAACTTAAATACTATTATTTTGCTTAAAATATGGAGGTGCTTCCAATTTAATAAATATTTGATTGAGTTATGAAAAAGGCATTAAAATGTCTCATTGAGTATTTCAAATAATATATCCATTTTATTAATTAAACTAGAAAAATAATTAAACAGTGCAATTCTTTCTAGTTAACTTAGTGACATTTTTGTCAAAAATGTTTATTTTTTCATTATCAAATATCAAGTGTGTTAATCCAATTAGAGCTATGCTTTTTACCATGAAGTAGGTCAAAGCTTTGCCTAAAAGGATATGCAAAATTAAAGTGACATATAGATTGCATTTACAGTGAGATGAGAAAGTAATGCTTCAGATGTGCATTAGGGAGTAAACAGGAATCCTTCTGAAGAGTTTTGTGGTTCCAAGTGACCAAATAAATCAGGATTGTGTGCTTACTAAACTGAATTATATGCATATCATGGAATAAATCTGCAATGTTGGCTACAGTAATGAGTATACCCAAACAACATCAATATTTCATTTACTAATAGTAATATATAGTGCAAGACAAGTTGCAATGTGTTTACAGAAGCATTCAGGCAAGGAAATCAGACATGTACGCTTATTTTTCAGAGCAGAGTACACTGATTATACTCAGAGATTGTGTATCATCACTGTTTGAGTCTATAAATCTATGTAAAAAAATTAAAGACCGTATTTTGATAAGGTATTATTGGAATTAATAGAGTGGTAAAATATAGCCTACATACAATCTTTGTGAAAAAAACTCTATTTTTCCTCACCCAAAGGGGAAATTATTTTTTTTTTCTTTTCTCTTTAGTAGGTTATTGGTCTTGTTTTAAAAATACCATTTTAAATACTATAAAATAGATTTCAAATCAACATGCCTTTAGGAAATTTAGGAAATTTATATTTTAAATAAAACTATAATATTTATTTCAAAATTATACGACATAATGAGTGAGATATAGTATGACAAGAATAAAGAGATTTTGCAAGTGTAATTAAGATTCCATATCAAGTGACTTCCAGTTAATATAAAAATAGATTATCCTAAGTGGGCCTAATTTAGTCAGATGAACCCTTAAAGAGGGGCTGAGTCATTCCTGAAAAGAGAATTCTTCTGCTCCCTTTGAAGAAGTAAGCTGTCAGGTTGTACAAGAACTTGTGAGAAGGCCATGTGACAGGATATGCAGGAGCCAGTAGGAGCTGAAAGGGATTTCTTGCAGACTAAGAAAATGTGGAACTTACTCCTACAACTTGAACTTACTCTTACTCCTAAGAACTAAATTCTTCCAAAACCACATGAGTATGAAATAGAAGGCCAAGCTCCAGAAAGAAAGAAAATCCAAGCAGTAACCTGATGACACCGTTGGGAGATGCTGAGTGGGCAGATCCACAGAGACTGTAAGAAAATAAATGCACGTTAGTTCAAATTGCAAAGTTTGTGATAACGTGTTACACATCATAGATAAACATACATGGTCTTATAATTATATCAGCTCTATATCAAGATACTAAAACATTTTACTGACACTGTAATGATTTTGATCATACTATACCATATCTGGCATTTAGTTTAAATGTTTCATGCAGTCTAAAATATATTTTTTATATATATAAAATTTTTATTTCCAATTCCTTTCATTCTACTATTAATTGGTCTTTTCTTTTTTTTTTCCACAACTGTTAAATACAAAACCTCCCGCAAAGCCAAATTTTAGCTGCCAATGATTTATTACAAAAAAATGGTTAAAAAAAGTAGATATTTCCTGGAACAATATCATATGACATTATTTAAATAGTTAATAAGTGTTATTTGTTTATCACTTGTTATCATTGTACCCCAATTTAATCATTAATCTATGTGTAAGCATACTCTGAAACATATTAACAACACTTTTTAAAAAATTGTATCACACTTTTATTTTTTACAAGTTTAGATTTACTACTGTGTTTCCCTGAAAATAAGACCTAGCTGAACCATCAGCTCTAATGCGTCTTTTGGAGCAAAAATTAATATAAGACCCAGTCTAATATAATATAATATAATGTAATGTAATATAATCCAGGGTATAATATAATATAATATAATAAATATAATATAATAAATATAACATAATATAATGTAATGTAATGTAATATAATATAATATAATATAATATAATATAATATAATATAATATAATATAATATACCAGGTCTTAATTTTTGCTCCAACAGACGTATTAGAGCGGATGGTCGGCTAAGTCTTATTTTCGGGGAAACATGGTAAAAAAAATGGAAAAGGTAATACAGAGAGTTCTCTGTTCTCCCTACCATTAACATCTTTTGCATTTGTTACAGTAAATGAACCAATAAACTTGATATAATTAAAGTCTATATTTAGATTTCATTAGCTTTTGTGTAATGCTCCTTTTTGGTTGCACAATCCCATGTTATATTTAGTTGTCACGTCTATTTAGGTTCCTCTTGGCTATAGCATTTTTTCATTATCTCTGCTTTTTATAACTTTGAATTCTTTGAACAGTACTCAGGTATTTTATAGAAATTCCTCAATAGGGCTCTATTGAGAAATAAGATATTTTCTCATGATTAAGATTAGTGGTATGGATTATTGTGAGAAAAACCACAGAGGTAAAAGTGCCATTGTCATTACATCATATCAAGTATACACATTATCAATATGATTTATGACTCTTGATGTTGCTATACATGTATACATAGAATAATTGAACAAATGGATGACAGATGGTAAGAACCGGGTTTCTCATTGAGGGAGTGGGAGTTTGTAGATAAGCAAGAAGAGGAAGCTAGAATGGTGCATATATAATGATTGGAGCTATCAGAATAAATTCAAGCTCAGCTTAACGTAGATATAGATGGTTACATATTGAAATATTATAGATATGTGTATATATGCAGGTTTTTATAACAATATATAATTTTGCTCTGTTAGCTGAGAAGGCAAAAAATAAATACATAAATAAAAATAAATAAAACAAAACAAAGAACCAAAGCATCTCAGTAGCAGTGAGCATATCTAGCCCCCCAGATGTTGTTTTCTCGTATCATTCTTCAAAAAAAGGAACTAAGGCTCCCTGTAGAGATGGCTGATTCTAGGACTGGGGCAGGACATACACAAGATGAGACTAGAACATCTTGTAATACCAAAAAGTAAGTGTGAGGAGAGAGACTCAGAGAGCAGTTTCCAGGCTCTCTGCCTCACGTGGAAAAGTGCTGGCTCGGTAGTGGATGGCTGTCAGCCCTGACTGGCTGGCCATCAGCTGTAACCAGTTAGCCAATTAGCCTCTGATACAACTGCCCTGACTGCATTGGTTGGTTGGTTGGTTGGTTGGTTGGTTGGTTGGTTGGCAGGCAGAAAAGTGGGCGGCAGATTGTAGATCGTATGTATCCTACTTCCTGTGTCTCCCCTGGCAGCCAGAGAGACTGGGCGGCAGGAAGATCCCTTGTTGGTGTACTGGCGGATGCGTGCTTCCTTCTCCAACCCAGCTGCCAGTGAGAATATAGTGGTATGACTCCCTATCTAATAGCTCCATTGGTGTTCCTTTTTGGCCTCACCATATCCTGCATTCTTATGTGGGAAGTGGGAGCTGAGACCCCACATGACACCCTGCGTGACAGTAAGAAAGGGCCCAAACACACCCACTCACACACATCTACAGTAAGAGAAAGGTATGTGAAAGAATTATAGGAGCCACCTGAATGAGTTCCCAAACTTTAGCCTAAGCAATCTTAAAATAGTATAACGTAAAGTATAAAATAAATATCTATAAACCCCTAAGAATATAAATGAATACATTGATTGATAAATTAATTTTATGGGGAAGAAGAGACAAATCTCTCATGTAGAAGTATTCCAAATAATTTATGTAGATACATCACCCTCAAGGTGAGGGAGTGCGACCTGTCAGCCACCCCTGTCCCCAGGTGTGGGCTGGCACAGTGACCTCCAAGGTGTACAATGTGGAAAAGTGGAGAGGGAGTCAGGCAAAAGGGAGTAACTCTACAGTGGAGACGTTTCACTAGCTGATCATGCCAGCAAAGAGTCATAAATCCTTTATTATTTTGAATTACTGACTCCACCAGCCTTAATAATACTTGAAATTCATTGAGTATGGTGTCAAACCAGTTGACATGCTCAGCTGTGGGATAAACCAGGACATTGGAACTGAGAATGGATGTCTAAAAGGACTTAGAAAGAGATCGTTACTATAAGGCTGTTTGCTAAACACTGTCCCTTTTTTTTTTTTTTTTTTTGGAAAGTGAAACGTAATTTATGGATTTAGAAATATGTACTCCTAATAATACAGAATTACTTAAATTTATAAAAGTATGTAAAAGATTTTAAAGCAAATGAAAGGATCAACATATAACTCGTCTCCTAGTATTATGTACATTTACGTTATTATTTTAATGCTTTTTAAGTTCAGTGGTTAGTAAATTCTCTTGCAGCTACAGATATTTAGGAAATATTTTATTTGATTTGATCATGACTTCAGGGACAGAGAGTTCTATAAAGTGATTTGCATTTTGACTTATGATTTTCTGCCCTTTAAAAATGGAGATTTATGTATATGACAATTGCATAATTTAAAATGATACTTCTGTTGAGGAAACACAGTTGGTCTTTCAGAAAAAAATATATACGGAAAATTTATCTTCTTTACCAATTAAAAATCAAGAGAATAAGGATTTTTATAAGCCTCCTGAGAGACTTGTCTTTTCTATCTTTGATAAATAGATGATTATAAGAACAAATTATATGAGTAGCAATAATTTCCCAGTAATGTAATCATTAAAAGACCTCCCAACTGCAATATATCAGCATTAATTGGGGACAGATGATCATTTTAGTGACATGCTCAAGTCATTATCCATATTTCAATACTTTATGAATACCTGAATATTACTAACAGTGATTTTTTTTTAAGGATTTTCAGTGCAATGATCTTAATAGGGTTGTTTACTTTAAAACTAGGAAAAACATTTTAAAAATAGAATTAAACATTGCTAATTAAAACTGTTTAAAAAAGATATTTGGAAAAAGTGAACCAAATATTAACTTTGAGTGATTTTTGGATGTAGACATGCTTTAGCATTTGTTATAATTATGGTGTCTGTTACCTGTTTTGTTATGCATGCACAATCAAACATCGATGTGTGTGAATTGTCGGTCCAAATTATATTTAAAATACCCAATAGCATACTTCCCCAATCTTTTATTTCCTAATGATTATTACTATTTGCTTATATATTTTATTTAATACCTGTGTGTATTAAATACAAAATACAATGTCGCTAGTGTTTGAAGGGATTCCAAAGTAAATTAAATTTGTTTATATCTTTTTATCTTTTGATAATGAATTGTGCATTTCCTAATTTTGAATACAGTATCACAATCATGTCCTGTTATTAAGCTTACCAATAATATGTCAAAAAAAGGTTTCACTCTAGACTTAATTCCTTAGTTTCAGCTTGCGCTCTTTTTACTAATACATAATTCAATATTTTATATTTTTAGTATAAATCCAAAATAATGACTTACTATATTATTCTCCTTTCCTCTCACAAAACTAATGTTTTTTTTTTTGTTTTTTTTTCTCTACATTTTCAAAGTTCATCCGCTCCTTTGGCTTATTTTGCTCCTCTCTATTTTGGTTCCTTTTCGACTTCTCTGACTAATTTTTCTTTTCTAATTGGATGTATTTTCCTTCCTACTTGAAATTCTTAAATATGAAGAGTCTACAAGTGCTTTTAGTTATTCATTTTCTCTTCTAATTTCCCTTCATACTACTAATAGTCTTATTTTCATATTCATTAATTCATGAATCTCAAAATGATGTTTTCTCTGTCTTGAGTTTCTTCACTGTTTTAAGTGTTATAATGCTATTGTATCATTTAATCTTTACAAAAACTTGTGACAAGTACTATTATTATTCTCTAATTTCAGGTAAGCAGAGTAACAGAGAGTTTATGTAACTTGCTCAAGACCACACAGGAAAGGGATGGAGCCAGGTTTTTAACCAAAGCAATGGTACTCCAGTTACTATATTTCGTGAAAGCTTTCTGCACCCTAAATTAACAAATTTGTGATTTTCCATGAAAATATGTTTTGCTTAATCAGGAACCCATTCCCTCCAATAGGGAGGATTTTAATTATCTTCTTTTATAATCCAAATTCATTAAATTCTATCATTTTTCATTCACTCATGACTCTCACATCTAACCTCTCCATTCTTACCTCCTCTGTCATGATTTCGGACCTCCTATCCTTTATTTTGGTGATTACAACAGCATCCCATCCCTAACATTAATCTCATTCTCTATCCCTTTTCCAATTAATACATCATCATAATGCCTGCACTGTCTTCCCAAAAGTAATATAATAATAATAATAATAATAATAATAATAATAATAATAATAATAAATGACCCTGTTTTATATCTCTAGCTATGTGAATTATGTTGTTCAACTGATAGCATTTTGAATAATATTTGTATGCCTTAAGTTGGCATTGTAGTCCACAGGAGGCTATGACCAGGCCTGCTATATCAGTTCCAATGGTACATTAAGAAACAAAACTAAAACAAATTAAACTGTGGGAAAAACTTTAGTGGGAAAACTTTAGTGGGAAAAATTTCAGATGGTAATTTTATAGACCTTTATTGCTGATGGGGGGGCCAAACCTCCAACCTGATGGTGCTCTGGGTTACTTTCACTTCACAGATTTCTCATTCTCTGAGACTTCACTGGTCATTTCCATTGGCAGCCATTTTGAAAAACAAAGGAGAGAATAAAACGTGCCTTGATGACTCACTTGCACCCGTGACCTTGTGAGTATACTTTGTATGGCTTGTTTCTTAGGTTGTTATTAAACAAACTGATAGCAACTGAAAACAATCCTGAGTCTCCATTCTCATCTGCCCTTGAATCTAGGCTGGCTTTCACCATGGCCCACTCAGAGACTTTGCAAATCTTACTCCAGCTTAAATTTTCAGTGTTATCTCTGCAAAATACCTGACATGCATATGCTATGTGAAATTTTCTGCTTTTGGGAGACATTATAGATGGTTTTTAAAGCTTCCACTTGGAACATCCAATTCTTTGACAAATTTCATCTCATCCTGTAAAAATCTATCAAAAATATTTTCACCTCAATCAAACCTACTTCCCTACTTTCCCTATCAGTCAGTTGATCTCTACTCTGCATGTTGGTTCTTTGGGCTCTTCGTATTTGATTGCAATTTATTTGCCTTCTTCTCCCATTTTCTTCCTTCCTTGTATTTTATGCATGCTGGTTTCTTTACTGTATAATCATGTTTTTGTCTTATTTTTCTCTCTTTATGACCGCCTGCCCTCACCATTTTGATTACCAAAAAATGTGAAGATGAGGATTTTATCTCACTAATTTGTATTCTCTCTGAAGCCCCTAGTACACTGTTAGGCATTTCATAAGCTCAGAATAATTGTCTCTAAAATAATGTTTCTAAAACCAGGCAAAAGTTGGCTTAACAGATTGTTGATGGTTTTCATATTTTAGGCTTTGTTAGCCTTTATCATGAACTATTCTACCTCAGCACATGACTGCTTGACCTTGCCCTTCTGCCATCTTCTTATAGAGGACAATATTCCTAGTAGATACCAGTGCAAGAAGAACGAAGAGATGCATGGACCACGCCTGTGCAATTCACAGATTGGAAACAAATCTAACTGATCCCTGGAGACCTACAGCTAATTGCACAGTCATGGCAGAAATAAATTCTTGGTGAGTTTTGGGGTTGATTTTTCTACATAATTATCATAGTAGACACCTGGCATATACAGAAACAGTTTGCATATAAACGGTAGTTAAAGTGCAAACTTAGGTCATTTAGGTAAAGAGGAAACAGAAGAGATGAGAGTCTAGAACAAATACTAGGGCAGCTAAGTACTTTGAAGTTAGATTAACTGAAAGGGGAGCAGAAAAAGGCATTGAATTTGGTTAGTCTTTTGTGTATATAGGAACACAAGAAAGTAAGGAAGGGAGAGTTAACTGTATTGAATGTTGTTATAAGGTAAAGTAAGTTGATACTAAAGATTTGTTTCTTATATTTAGTAGCATTGAACACAGAGCAGCAACAAAGAAGATATCCAAAAATGATAGCTGCTCAGTTCTTTAGTTGTCTTGATAGTATAGTTCTTTTGTTTTTGAGTGAAAAAAATCATCAAGCATGAATTAAATATCCATCATTTTTCAAGTTCTATAAATCTTATGAGGTGAAACACAAGAACTTGATAGTCTTGGTTGTTTTCTGTTTCTTTTCCTCTAATTTATCATTTTGATTAGTGGTGCTCAAAATATTTATTATATTTAAAAATATCATTCACATATGAAATTAAGTTAGTCAAATTTTAAGTAGTCAAAATTGGAATTTACTTATGGAATTCCATATGTAAATAATACTTATGGAATTACTTTCTTTTAGTTTTTCTGTGTCTCCATGCATGTTTTACTGAGGACTAGATGTTTGACCTACTAGTGTGGTCTTTAACCGCCTCTCTTACTTTGCAAATGTTTAACTTTGTCTAGTTGATAAGTTATATTTTTTCTTTTTTAATGGAAGGGAAATTACTCATCTCTCAATGTAAATTAATCTGACAATAATATATTTGTAAAGAAGTATTTGACAGCTCTGAAATGTATTCTTGCTACAAAAATTCACCACTAAGAACTTGTGAAGTCGGACAATTAAGTTCATGAACTCATCCTAGAAAAAGTGGTACAAATCTCATTGCTGAATATCACTAGGGTCACCTTCAAAGTACTCCCTTTGGGAAGCTATGCACTGACGCCAGTGCCTAGTCCACCCTTCAAAGAAATTTTGGAACTCTTTTTTTCTGGTATGGTGATCAGAGCTGTTGTTGTATTACCCTTGATGTCCTAAATGTCATCAAAATGTCTTCCTTTCAACATTTCCTCTATCTTTGGGTAAAGAAAAAAGTCGATGAAACCAGATCACGTGAGCAGGGCAGGTGATCCAATACAGCTACTTGTTTACTGGCTAAAAACTCCCCTCACAGACAGTGTTGTGTGAGCTGGTGCATTGTCATGACACAAGAGCCATGAATTGTTGGCGAAAAGTTCAGGTCATCTAACTTTTTCATACAGCCTTTTCAGCACTTCCAAATAGTAAATTTGTTTAAATGTTTGTCCAGTTGCTACAAATGCATAATGAATGATCCCTCCAATATCAAAAAAAGGTTAGCAATATTGTTGCAAATACATGGTTGCAATGTATATCAGACCTCATATACAATAAGCAGCTATTTTCCTTCCATAATTTCACTCACCCTTAATTTTAATTATAATCAATTCACTTTGAAATTCAAAAGTATGTAATTAATTTCTAGTATTGGGCATATTAAGTCTTAATTGATTACCATGTTTCTGTATATATATATATATATTTTTTTTTTCCTCTCCTCTCCTATTCATTTTTAGTTTCTTTCCTCTGTTGCTTCATTTCTCTCTCTCTCTCTCTCTCTCTCTCTCTCTCTCTCTCTCTCTCTCTCTCTCTCAGAAACAGACACACAAACACATACTCAAAACACTTATTGCATGTCTTTTGACAAAGTGAAAATAAAAAAGGTGATTTATAGATTCTTGTGAAGTGTCACTGAATATTTTATAACATAACGTGAAGTTTAACCCCAAATTCTTTATCACTGATAAGAAACTGTTATTTTATAAAGAAAAATGTACTATGAAAAAATTTTCCTGAAAAGGCAGTGAAGCACCCTGTTTCTTATTACATTATCTTGAAATAGATTTAAAAAAAATTCACTTCAGCAAGCTTCCCTAATTGTGTCATGTGTGAAAGTAATTTTCTTTTAAACCTTCTTACACTTTGGGGTAGTGGAAGAGGGATTTATGAAGTATTTTGTGCTATTGAAATACACAATTTCTTTAAATTATGTTGAATATGATCTGTTCTTTGGTTATGTCTTGAATTTTAAAATATTTATTTTCAAAAAGCATTCTCAGATCAGAGTCATATCATATATAGTCTTTCCCATTTACTAAGAGTTGACCATTCATTTGTGTTCTACAACACATACATTGCTATTGGATTCCAAAGCTTGTTTTTGATCTACCGCACTGTTGTTCTTTATTTAATGTTTTCTTGACTGGTTTCCTGCTGGTAAATTCCTTTGTCCATTGAAGTCAATACCAGCTGTAGATTAAGCCTTATTCCCTGCCTAATCGATCAATTTGGATTTAACTCACTGGGGGGAAAAACTATCTTTAAGACTGTAATTTACTGAATCAACATTAAACTAGCCTTGGTGCAGGTTCTGTCCTATGATAACTAAGTTTCAGTAAATGGAAAATCATCACCAAATCTCTGGGTCCTGTTCTTCTCACTTTCAGAGACTGAAACTCAGGTCTGCATACTAAGTTTCTCTAAAATAACTGATTTCTATGCTTGAACTCCAATCTCCCAATAAGTCCCTGTTCTCTTTTCCTAGACAGCTTTCTCTGTTAGAAGAGGTACTGGAAATATGAGACTGAAAAGACATAATCCCAGTCCCTCTCATTTCCATTTCCTATTAACTATTATGGGGATACTCACATTATCTGTCTCCTTCACACTTGTAGGCTCATCCCACATTTAATGAATTCATGAGTTTTTTATTAAAAGTATAGAAATCTGTATAACTATCCTAAGAATTATCAATTCCCTGGCTTTCTCTAACCTCCGTTTAGAGAATATTCATTTTCCTAAACTTGTCATCTTGGCTATCCCTCATTTGCCTAGCTTCTGCTAACTGAGACCACTTGTTATTTAATATTCTTTACAACAACATTCTGATTGTGTTATGTAATGATATACTATTTAATATAAAATGAAATCACTGCACTGCATCAGCTTCAAGCTAGCTCTAATTATTAGCATTCACTCTAAAATGTATTTAACTCTAACAATAATGAGCATATTTAAATATGAAAATATATAAGGATATTGATATTCTTTAAAAATTAATGTACATATTTCTAAAATAAGCTAAATTAATTAAATAGAAACAAGATTTTCTACTTTATTATTACTATTATTCTTCATAGGAAAACCAAAACACTGTTATACTAATTGGAATTGGTAATCAATAATTCCTTTTCTCTTAAGGAAACTGCTTAGCATATTGTTAATTTTCTCTGGTGTTTTAGAGATGATCAGTTGTATCAGTGGGGTTCCAGGATAAGTATCTAAATCCATTTATTAACTCCAGATGTTAAAAAATTATGTACTAAAAGCTGTCAAATATCATGTATAAAGCAATTTTTGAGAAAGTCAACTTTTATTTGCTGTTTCATCTGCTGATTTGGTTGTCTTTATTACTGAAGAAGTCAGTTCTATACATTTTTAATGGGACAAATTCTCATGCTTGATATAATATCTGGGAAGAAATTATTCAAATAATGCTTTCAAGTATGTGAATTTATCACTGTGAGGTCAAGTTTGATCATGGATTTCTATTTGAAAATGAATATGAAAAGAAAAAAAAGAATATGACATTTCCCATTGTACATTTTAGATTATATGATAAAGTCACTTAAAACAAAATCATGTGTTCCAATGTTTAAGAAAATACTACTCCAGACAATGCATGTATCAAATACGATGATGGCAGATTGACTGAGAAAGGGAATTAAATACAGATATATATTTTATTTGATTATTTCTTCACTCTTTTTTTTCTAGCTTGTTTATTTGATTTTTTGCCTTTTCTGATGTTTAAGGAATGTAGAATAAAACATTCCTGGGGTTTATAAACCTATCTGAGATGGAAATATTCTAGCATATTTCTTCAAATTCAAGAAACTTTCAGTGAACTCAAAGACATATAGACAGTAGAAGATTCTGACTTAAAAAATATAATAGTCTGTCACATAATGTTGACAATAACAGAGGCCAATACTAGTGACTTTAAAAATGAATTTAAAAAAGTAAATTTTTTGAAGATGAAATTGTAACTATGCTTTATAGGAAAAGTTTATTTCACCTTTATTTCTTTACACAGGTATAAACAGTGATATAAAAGTGAAAAATAGATTCATATGTTATTGAAGTAAAAAGCATGAACTTACAGCTACATTGAAGATATCTGAAAGGTCTAGGCATTTTGAACATTATGTAATATTATTTTCCAACAACACATCTATTACCATTATCAAGAAAGTCTAGATGATGACACAGATAAATAAGCTACATAATATTTATGTAAGCCTGAATTCATAATGTATCCTTTCTGTGAAACTGGAAAAAATAGTTAAAATGATGAAAGGTATGAGCTAAGTGTATTTTGTTTTTCCTACACTTTCTTACATAGAAAAAGTAGGATACTCGATAAAGTTGAAATCCAATTTTCTTGGGAAAAAAATATACATTTGTCTTAAAGTGTTTGCTTTTTTTATTGTCAGAGGAATTAATCAATTCTAACCAACAAAAATATATTACAGTAGCCAGAATTTGTCTTACATAGAGCTCATGTCTTGGATTAAAAGAAAAAGGCAAGAAAGAAAAAAGGAGACGGAAGAATGGAAGAGAGAAAAAGAGACAGAGAAATGGAAAAAAGACACTAAGTGAGTTAGTTTTTGCATTAAAACAAATTTAGTTAAAAAAGAATTGATCAACCCAGCAGTTTGGAGTCTGGGAAAATTCCTAGTCCTAGATGAAGATTGGCTTAATTAATGATTCGGGGGTTTGGTGATCACATTTGTTAATCCATCCATCGTTAAAAATGTATGGATTCGGGCCAGCCGGGTGGCTCAGGCGGTTAGAGTTCCATGCTCCTAACTCTGAAGGCTGCCAGTTTGATTCCCACATGGTCCAGTGGGCTCTCAACCACAAGGTTGCCAGTTCGATTCCTCAAATCCCTGCGCCCCCTGCAACTAGCAACGGCAACTGGACCTGGAGCTGAGCTGCGCCCTCCACAACTAAGACTGAAAGGACAACAACTTGACTTGGAAAAAAGTCCTGGAAGGACACACTGTTCCCCAATATAGTCCTGTTCCCCTTCCCCGATAAAATCTTTAAAACAAAAAAAAGAGTATGGATTCAACAAGAATTTACACATTGAAAGTAGAATCCTCAGTCCAGATTCTTAAGAGGTTTATAGTCTGGTTGCAGAGAAAAAGAGTGATGAAAACATATATAATAGGTCGATCACAAATTATGAACGTATGTAATCATATGCAATTTTCTGAGGTTCAGACCAGAATGCTAAGGAACTTTGATAAGAACAAGATAATCATAGTTTGGGATGTGATAGACTCATAATGGTCCCCAAAGACATCCAGGTCTTAATCCCAGGAACCTGTGAATGTTATCTAACTGACAAAAGGGACTTTGCAGATGCCGTTAAATTAAGGATATTGGAATTGATAGATTATTCGGGATAATCTGGAGTACATCTAAATGAGATCACAAATACTCTTTTAAGAAGGATATAGAGGGAGATTTGATTACAGAAGCTAGAAGCTGGGAAAGGCAATGTGATAAGGAACCATGAACCACGGAATGAGGACAACCTTCAGTACTTGAAAAAGCAGGGAAACTGATTCTTCATGAGAAACCTCCAGAGATAATGCAGCCCTGCCAATACCTTAATTTTAATTCTGACATCAAGAACAATAAGACAGTGTGTGTTGTTTAAGCAACCAAGTGTATGGTCATTTGTTACAATAACCACGTGAAAGTAATGCAAGGTGCATTCCTGAACTCATTTTTACTATATTTGTTAAGTACAATATGCTTATAATTCTAGCCCATCACTGTAGAGATAAAGAACTTACCTGCAAGCAAGAAACATATATGTTTTATGGGGTATATAGACTATAATTAAGTAATCACATAAATAAGACAACTTCAGAAACTGTTAAGCATTATACCAAAAAGGGGGGGCAGAATAATATAAAAGAAGATAACTTTTAAGAGAGTGAAAGACTAGCTACACACTGGAAGAAATATTTTCAAATCACCTATTCAACAAAGGTCTACAATACATGAAGACTCACCTCAGAACATAAGAAAACAAGTAGCCCAACTTAAAGCCTGTACAAAACAATATGAACAGACTCTTTACCAAAGAAGATGTTCAATGGCAAATAAGGAAGCATATAGAAGACGTTCAATATTATCAGGGAATAAGGGAATGCAAATTGCAATGACAATGAGATACCACTAGACACATATTGGAGTAGCCAAAATAAAAACAGACTGCTTTTCGTTTTAAATAACACCAAATGCTGGTAAAAAGGCAGACCAACTTGAACTCTCATACATATTAGTGGGAACAAAATGATTTGACAGTTTATTATAAATTTAAACATATGGTTACTATCTGATCCAAGTACTCCACATTTGGACATTTATACAAGGGACATGAAAACTTTTGCTTTCACAAAAACATATAAACAAATGTTTATAGTGGTTCTATTCAAATTTGCAAAAAAAAAAAAACAAAACTGGATATAACTTAAATGTTCTTCAAAAGATAAATAATATGAAACAGCAATATACTCATGCAATGGAATACTACTCAGGAATAAAAAAAAAAATGCATTGACACAAATAAGAACTTGAATAAATCTCCAGGGCATTATGATGAGGAAAAGAAACCAGTCTCAAAATGTTACATACTGTTTGATTCCATTTACGTATATAACATTCTTATACAGATCAAACTATAGCAATGGAGAACAGATCAGTGAATGCCTCTGGTTCAGAGTGGGTGGAGAATGTGACTATAAAGGAAAAGCACAAGGGAGCATTTTTGGGATTTTGGAACAGAGTTGGGTATCCTGATTTCTGTGTGCCTACATGAAAGAAAAGGCAAATGTGTGCGGCACACAGGGGGCATAGAAAGGAAGGTTGCACTAGAATGACAGCAGAGAGAGATTAGTTAAGAACTTCACTGAACAGACGGATCTTGAATAGTTATGACAACAGAGTGGTTGAATCACACACACACACACACACACACACACACACACACACACACACCAAAAACTTAAAAAAAATAGGACCAAAGACCAATCTGAAAAGGTTACATACAGTATGATTTCTACTACATGACGTTCTGGAAAAAGCAAAACTATGGCTATATAATAGTCAAAAGATTAGTGGTTGCCAGGGGTTAAGAAGAAGAGGAGGGTTGAATAGGTGGAGAACAGAGAATTTCTAGGATAGTGAAAATACTCTCTCTGATGCCATAATAGACACATGTCATTCATCATACATTTCTTCAAACACATTGAATGTACACCAAGAGTGAACTCTAATGTAAACTGTGGACTTTGGATAATTATGATGTGTCTAGGTAGGTATATTAATTGCAACATATGTTATCACTCTGGTGGGGAAGGATACACTTGTGGGGGGCAGAGATTATATGGAAAATCCCTGTCTTCATCTTAATTTTGTTGTGAACCTAAAACTGCCCCTCTAAAAATGAAGTCTTATAAATAAATAAATCTAAAACAAAACACAATATTTGTAAAAACCCTTTTAACATTTTCCTTATATGAATATTCTTTACTATGAAATGTTTTAACTCCTTTGCCAAGGTCAGTTATTTGGCAAGAAATCTACCTGTCTTGATAGCTTACCTCCAAATCCCCCTTTCGTCACTTTTTCTTTCCTTTAATTCCTTTCTATACCTCTGTGTTATTTTTATATTTTTAATTATCTTTTTATGTCTTTCTTCCATATCACCACAATCAAAATACAAATATTTTGAAAACAAGACTTCATTTAAAACTTATTTGCAGTCTCATGACACAAGATATAATCCTCAACATAGTACACATTTGATATATACTGGTCAGTGTTTGTTTGTTTGCTTCTACACATTTTATAAAATGTATACATTGTAGAAAGAAATGTAATGTGAAGTTTTATTTAAATAAGTTTCTAATATCTTAGAAAACACAAATAAGTGTTTACTATATTCTGTATTTATCTCAGTAAAGCTTTCTCCACCCCAACATAAAAAAGTTATCAAGATATTTAGAGAAAAAAAAAGTGTGGTCCTATGGAAAAATGTAGAATAGTCATAGGTATATATTTCGATTAGGAAATAAAAGGTTAAGGGGATAATTGATACCAATTTTCAAGTGTACTAAGCTTGATTATAAGAATCATGTTGACAATATTTTTCTAAATTTCTAAAGGTCATGACAAAGATAAAAGTATCATAAGTTGCTCCAATACAGTTCATGAGACATAAGGAAGGAAAAAAGAAACGTTTTTAACCATAATGTTAATTAATTACTCAAGCAAGCTATCAGGAGGATTATAGAATTCTAATCCTGAAAAATGAAAAAAAAAATACATATGTGTATTCTTAGATCATTTCTATGTTAAAGCAGTACAAGTCTAGTACAAATTAACCCTCTAGAATTATAAGCTTCTCTATGAGAGAAAATAAAATTTGTTTTAAATTAGAAATCTTCTGTGAAGTTAATAAAGTTGCTTAGTTTTGAAAACTCAGTGCCTTTATTTGTAAAATTAAATACAAATTATTTCTGCCAGGATAGTTTTATTAATTGATTGCAATAACATTTCTAAGAATGCTTTCTAAGGAAATTGAAAGTACTAAAAAAGTTAAATGACTTTACATTAGTCTCTATTTCTCTTCTATATTTCCAACCTTTCCAAAAAACATTATTTTATATAAGCAAAGGGAGCGTTATATATGTCTTGACTCATCTCAAAGTTTAGCACACAACTAGGCCCAGAGAGGAGCACTTACTGGCCTGAATGCCTTAAAGCCATATCCCTATTCTACATGTCGATCAGTAGCAATTTATCTAAAGCATTCAATCGTTGTGGTAGGTGATACAGGCTATAGAGAAGAAGTATACAACAATGTCCTCTATTAAAAAATAAAGACAACAGCTACCGGGTATCATTACAGACATGAAAGGCTTATTTTGTAAAAATCGATGTCATTAGATGTAAAATTATATTTTCAAGTATAAGGGAGTCAGCAACAAGTGAGCAGCTGTGGACAGTTTTATTTACTTACCACACCGGTTTTACTTACTTCATTTTCTTTTGGGTGGAAATTACCAACGTAGAACCCTAGCCTCTGCACAGAAGGGAAGACCAGGGAAGTGATGACCATTTCAGAGAGAAAAATGTAAAGTCATGGAGAGGACGCTGACATGATGTGATTTCAGGATGTTCTGATAAGTGCAAGAGATCACACAAAAGTGTGAGTGGCTGAGCAGAACAGCACCAGACAATGCAGTAAAGAATGGCGTAGGAAACGTTATCGTAGACAAGGAAAAATTATGTTGGGCCAATTCCCATTACACGATTAAAAGTTGAAAGAGTCCAACATTTCCATGTTTGAAGTCTTTTTTTTTTCTTTTTTTTTTTCTTTTTTCTTTTTTACATGTTTGAAGTCTTGTTCACAGTGATCACGACTTTTATTTTAAGCTGGAATATATTAACAACATTGGTTGAAAACATTTCACTTTTTTTTTTTTTTTTTGAGAAACCTGAAAAATGTGATATGTGATTCTATGATAACTTAAAAAGATCTAGCCTATAAAAAACAATAGTTTCAAAGACTTGAGGCAATTTTTATTTTCCACCAACTGAATAGTTTTGTTAGATTGTTACCAGTAGTACAGGATTACTGTTACACTCCAAGTTCTTATCTGTGGATTTGTCCTTGCCCCATTGGTAACACTCATAAATGTAACATTATCACACAATAGCATTATTAACAACATTTCAGAGATTTTTCTCTTTCTAGATACCCATTTTAGTCTCTTTCTGAACACTTACATAACCGATGGGGATATCCTTGAGGAAGTTTGACATTGCCCGTTCCATCTCTAATAACCACATTTACCCTTCCAGTTTAAGCCTAAAATGGGCAAATAAGAAAATGGATAAATAAGAAAATTTCCCCTGCCGAAAAGTCACAGCACACTGACTTCATCCATTAAAATCTGTTTCCTTTTAAAATGGAAACATTTCCTGAATGAGCAATACTCTAAGGCATCATGAATTTCTATCTGAATTATCAGCTAAGATCTCGGCAGATATTATTAGTAACCAAAAAGTAAAACTGACCCCAAAATAAGTTCTGGGTTTGTGAGAAGGTGGTTGGAGAAGAGGAGGACTTTCTACAAAAAATAAAATAGCTGTTTATTGAAAGACTGAGCATTATCACATGTTGTACACTTCATAAATCTAATGAGACATACTATATATTCTAACCCAAATGTGTTGTTCTTCAGTTTCCACAAGAATTTTTTTGTCTTCATTGTCTTATGTGGGTGGTTCATAACCTAATTATCATCATTGTTATAAAATTATGTCTTAAAATATTCTGTGCAGTAAAGTACTTTCCATTTCTGAGGCAGGGGCCAAACTGTGGTAAGGAAGGAAGGGCAATTGAACACATTAGCCAGGACCAGGATAAGCTGATTGTAAACTGGGCTAAGTCTGACAGTAGGCTCATCTGAGCAGCGGGAGCCATACACCCACTGGAAAAGGGCATAGATAAAGGGCAAAGCTTTTAAGATCTGGTAACTGTCAAACACTCGTTAATCTTCAGATTTGTAGGTGTATAAATGAGGCAGTGATTAAAAGAAGCAAAATAAAGACCTGAGGAGACAAAGAGCTAGTTGGAAATACGGCAAACCAGGACCAAGCTATTTTTCCAGTAGTTTTGGAAGAACCAGAGGTCCCAGGGACCTACCTGCCCATAGCCATAGGTGTTGGCTTAATGGGGTGCGGGGGACGGCAGGTTGGTTTAAAGACAGGAGGTAAACCCAGCAGAAGAATATCACACCAAGAGAAAGCAAACAATAAAACCAGTTTTTTTCTTTGTATTTCTGACCAGACTCATGACCTTAGGCAAGTTATTCAACATTCACACAGACCTCAGTTGACATTCCACACTTATGTGACCAGCAGTATGTAGGGCACTAGGGATGCAAATAATGAATAAGGCATAGACATAATAATACGGCACATGCCTGAAGGAAACTGACTAGACTGGAGGATATTGTGAAATCCCTTTATGTAATTTTGTTATAGATGCAATAAAAATTCTTTGTTACTGGCTTCTATATCTCCAGATTGTTTCGTTTTTGCTGAAAAGCCACCTCAATACATTGGAGAAATTTTATTTGCTAGCAGAGAATCTAAGACAATGTATGCATGTATATGTGTGTGCCCACTGGAATTTTTTTCTTTACTTCTTACCTATTTTTTAAATAGAGTATTCAATTTCATGACTAGGCGACACATCCAGATCATTCACGAAGAGGCACTAAGTTCCATTATAGGAACTGAGAACCATGTCCTAATTTTTATTCTGATGTCTACTTGATTGGATATTTTTGTCAAAGTCAGAATATGCCTTATGTTAGAAAAAATTTACAGTGGGACTACCCCCTCCTAGGTTATATTACAAGATTCTATTCTTTATTTAATTTGTAAACAAAATCCTTGATGGTGGCTGCCCTTATGTCTCCTAAATGCAATCATCATCAAAATCTATCATTTTTGTATGTATTTCAAATTCATCTACTTCTCTTCAGGCTAAGTGAGTATCATTCACAACTTTGGCTTTCTTTTTAATTTTCCCAGATCTACTTTAAACCTTCCTACTTCATTCCTCCAACAGCAAGCAAGAGATCTGCTCACAATGCAAATATGATCATCTCATGCCAGTGTTTAAAATATTTCAGGAGCTTCCTTTTCTTATTTTTACATATACATAAATGTATATGTCTGTGAATGTGGAGAGAGAGAGAGAGAGAGAGAGAGAGAGAGAGAGACAAAGAGAGAGAGAGAGAGAGAGAGAGAGAGAGAGAGAGAGAGAGAAAGAGACTGTCATCCTTCTTCTGCTTATTTCTTAAACCCTTTCTTTCTCCTTCTATCTGTGTGTACTTCTATGAGATCCTTCAAAGCACAATATTCCATTTTACTCAGGATCTTCTCTTCGCTAATTTCTTCTTGACATATCTTCCTTTCCATTTATCCTTAAATGGATTTCTCTTCATTCTGCAAGATTTAGAGTAAATATCATTTCCACAGGAACCTTCACTAACACCACAAACTGGATTAGGCTTCTCTCTCTTTATATACGTAGCCTAATTATCATTATCTGTATGTTTACTTTATAGCGCTTATCAAAATTGTCAATTATGATACATTAGTAAGTGAATAATTACACTATTTATTTCCATAGGAAAACAACTACAATATACAAATACATATATAACAATACAAACCACTAGAGCTAGCCTTTAGGGTTTTGGGGGCCTGGGCTCCCTTAGACAGGGGAGATTTGATAATCATTTTATATGTGTCATAAATGCCTAACCTTTAAAACCTCTCTAGGCTGCCCTTGGTTCCTGAGACCTGTGCTTTTTGTAGACATTTCAACAGATCTACTAACTGGAGAAGGAAACATAACTTATGCTCCCATTATAAAACCGGGGAATGCCAGATACCTAATATGTATTCACTTCTTTTGGATCATGTGCTCTATGATTGCAATAATTATGCCTATTATTATATTGCTAGTTTCTGGTACTCTGACTCACATATACTAAAAATTCAACAAATGTTATAAATGGATAAATAATGTATTATTCCAGTGTTGCTTCTGCCTAAACTTTTTATCCTCCTTCTATCCCTGGATTAATCCCAGTTAGTCCTCAAAATATTTAGATATATATTTACAATTTTTATTATGAATACATTTGCTTCAATGAATAACATATGCATGAAAAGATTAGAAGTTATGTAAAGATTTGAAACCACCAACAGTTTTTAACTCAATAACTTCTAATTAGTTTTTTGAAAGAAATTGAATGGTAATTGAATTTATCCAATTTCAGTATTCACATCTCAAGGGAGAAAGAAATTTGGAGCAAGTACAAGAGAGAAAATCAGAATCAAAACATTACTTTAAGAGAAAAAAGTATGACACCACCATTTTTTTTCATTCAAAACATTTTATGGCAGAAATCTGTTTCCACACAATATGTTCAATAGTTCTCATTCCAAACTAATGCACATTAACTTTTAACCATACATAAAATGTCAGTTCTTAGCCAAAGAACAGAGAAATTCTTTACAAACCTTACCCTAATAAATTAAAGCTTAATGTTAGCTCTGCCAAACCCACTAGTAGAATTGCTTTAATGAATTTCAACATAACTCACAGAAATAAATTGCAGTTCAAAAAATTGCTAAAAGAAGCTTTTCAGTTTGAGTTTTTTTTCTTTGTAGTTTACTTCAAAAAAGAAAGAGCTGGAGAGAGGGATTCTGTAAAAGGCATTGCTTTGCAAACTGAAGCTTATACCAATATTCAAATACATATGATAGATGAAGGTGAAATAGACTTAAAACATGTTATTAAATTTGCTTTTCTCTCTCACCATGTGTTCAATTTTAAATAAGAATCTTATTAAAAATTGAAAATGTTATTTTATTTAACAAACTTGAAAGTGTAGAATTTCTGAAGAGAGGCAGAACAATGCTATTTTTTTACTAAGAAGCTTATATTTAACAATAGTTTACTACTGATTCTTCTTATAAGGTCTTTTACGCAAATAGGTTTGAAATATTTTTTAAATGATCAAGAAAATGTGTTAGAATCATAAAATAATATTCAGGGAAAATAACTGTTACCACCAGGATGGTTGCTGTTATATAGAAAAGAGAACAGTTTGAAAATGGGCAATTTGTTTTTCAATAATCTTAATTGGTCTGAGGTGCAAGTACCACCACAACCATTTACTCATTGTGAGTTTAACACGATGCATGAGTGAACATAAGTGTTTGCCCAATTTGTTCTTTTTTTTCTTGTCTTTTTTAAAATTACAATTCTTCAATATAGTTGAATATCACTTTCTTTGTGAAGCCTTTCTTTCTGAATAGTCTCGCCTAACTCTCTGGCCCCAAACCACACTTTCACTGCTGCATAATAAGCTGCCTTCTCTCCTAAACACCCATAATCCTTTGCTACCACGGCCCTCATACTGTTTGCAGGAGCTCTTTTCTTCTGTAGCCCCACAAACCATCAAAGTTAGGGAATTTGCTTTTTATATATCTATGTGTCAGCATCTAGCCTACCATCTATTTAGAACTGTTGAGCACTTGACTATGTAAAATGTAGGTTAGGGAATATCTCACACATTTACAGTGAAGAAAATCTATACCTGTGTCACATAGACTATAGCTTTTAGAGTACTTCATTATGCCAGTTCCAGTTTGAATATATGCGATAGGTTTTGTCACTTCGAGACCAGCTTGATTTTTTAATATCCACATGGATGACTCAAAACAGGGACAACAAAGTCATGCACTAAAAGGGAAAAGACAATCAGTATAATTGAAAAAAGAAAAAAAAAATCGAGTAAATGAATGAAACAAGCCCAGTATGCAACAGGCAGTGGTGGAAACTATGACCAAATAACGTTTATTTTTGCCTTTCTGAAGGAGGCAACTACTCACTTCCAGGCAGTTGTACAGAAAGAGTGTGCTTTTGGATATGCTGCTTTTTCATGAGAAACTAGATCTTACATTAACTGGTTTGCATCTCACTAACACTTGTACAATTCTTTCACTTTCTTTTCTTACGCAGCGTCTCAGAATTAGACTATTACTACTCATATCTAAATTGAATAACCTTAACTGTTCATGCAAAGATATGAAAGATGTAAATATTTTTATTACCCAATCATATTTCCACTGAACATTCTCTGCATTCTTTGACTTTCTACTGCCTCTGAGAGAAATCAATATGTCTTATCCTGTGGTTCTCAGGTTTCACAGCAATCACCTAATTCACATTTATACATTTTCTCAAACTTCATAATTTAGAGCAATCAATCAAACAATCAATCAAAGCATTATATTGTCTCTGTGTTTGAATTTGTAAAGAGGTTCAGCTCAGCACTCTCTTAAATGCAATCTGCAAGAGGATTTAAAGAATCTGCTTTTCTTTTTAAAAGATTTTTGTTAGAATACAGCTGACATGCAATGCATTAGTTTCAGGTGTACATTATAGTTACACACCAGTATCCACCTAGCAATATACAGAGTTATTACCACATTATTGATTATATTCCTTATGCTAAAGAAGTAATCATAATGATAAATCCAGCAACCATCTGACACCGTACCATGCTATCACAATATTACTGGCTGTATTTCTTATGCTGTATATTATATCCCAGGGACTCACTTGTTTTATACCTGGAAATTTGAACATCTTATTCTTCTTTATCTTTCCACCCTTTTAAATTTTTTCAATTGGAGTTGACATTCGTTATTATTGTATATTAGTTTCAGGTGTACAGCATAGTGGTTAGTCATTTATATAATTTAGGAAGTGATCCCCCTGACTAGTCTAGTACCCACCTGGCACTTTACATAGTCATTACCGTATTATTGATTATATTCCCTATATTTTACATCCCCGTGACTATTTTGTAACTACCAATTTGTATTTCTTAATCCCTTCACCTTTTCACCCTGCCCCCAACCCTCCCATCTATCACCCCAATAGATCTAGTACCTATCGGGCACCATTCATAGTTATGACAGTCTTAATGGCTATATTCCTTATGCTAGAATCTGAGTTTCTTAATTAACTTGATTATGCAAGGGTCTGATTTAACATATTCACTATCTGATTCACAAATTGTCTTTTCTATACCAAGTATATTCATCCTATAAACTAAAAAATCCAAACATATATTTTACACACATCTGGATTAGCTTAGATTCTGAGAGCATTTTTGCCTTATAATTTAAACATTATTCCAATAAAAATTTGCATTGCACAATTTAAGAAAGACCTTAGAAAGTAGAAAACCTCTTACTTTTTTCCATATTGAACATAAAAATCAGAATTTTACTACATTTAAAGCAAGATATTTTATCCATATTTTGTCTTATTCTCCTTCATCTCATAATCATTGGAATACACATGTAAAACCTCTATAACTCCTACATTATCTTACTGATAGTTTTTAATCCAGTGTTTTGATAATTCATAGCATTTGGTTTTATAAAATTTTAGTCTTGAAACCTTATTGTGACAAATAATTTCTATTAATTATATCCAAAGCCATAGTTAAAATGCATTTACTCTCAATTTTTTTTGAGTAATTTTTTTGAGTTAATTTGTTTACTGTTTTCTAAACATGCCTTGTTTACAAAGCATGTAATTTATTCTTAATTTTTTTTTTATAAGAATGAAATGTGTTCCTACTGTTTTGTAAACATGCCTTGTAGGTACTCATATTCTCAGGCTCCATATTGCTAACCCTAACCTCAACTTAATTTATGCACTGTGAAACATGGAAATGCCTACCATTTGTAAAACCTCTTCTAGGTCATAGTAATCCATTTTCCTGAAATCTTATTTATTTTGTTGTATTCCATTGCTTGACATTTTTAGCTATTTTTATTTCCAAACTTGCTGTAAATAAGCAACACAAGAACAAAGCTTTTTTTTTTTTTTTTCCCCTCTTTTTGTTATAATTAGCACAGTTCCTTGAATAATACAATTGGTAAATAATCTTATAGAATGAGGTACCAATAAAATCTAGGCTGGCATTGTAACTCAGAACACAAATTTTGACCAAGGCTTCCTTTAAATCAAAATATAAATGGAGAAAAGTCAGTTATAAATCTCTCATCATCTAATAAAAAGGAGGTGAATACATGTATAAGGAGAGGGACATAAACTTTTCCTAGTTCTCACGTAAAGAGAAATTCACTGTGTAAATTTTTTTTGAGCAATTTAATGGACATGCCTTTAATAAAAGTCATAAGACTGATTTGTTTCTTATGTCTATCCACAACAAAAACCAAAAGCAAAGTGCACAATCAAATTTCTATGAGGGAAGCTCTGTAGGATTGAATTATATTACAGCACAGGTTTGAAGATTTCTTGTTATGAGAAAGAACCATTGTAAATTTTCATATTCCTGAAAGGGTAGGTAAAAGTGTAGGTAGAATAGGAGATGGAAATGTTAGAAAAGTAAGTTGGAGGTAGGTAATGAAGAAGTAAATGCATTTTAACTATGGGGAAAAAAATGGAAGGGTTATTATGTGGGAGATACATAAATAGACCTATATTTAGAATGACAGTTCAGACTATTTGTACCATCACCTCAAGTTCTGTACATTTATCCTATTGAAATCACCATGCAGATATAGTTCCAAAGGTTTCCATAGAGCAATGTTGTATTGAAAAATAGAATAACTTGTGACCACCAGTTAAGATTTGGTTACATAATATACTATAAATCCATATTAAGAATTAATAGCACTGCAAAATAAAGTCGATTTATGTTTACAGATAAAGATCTATAAAATATGCTAATAAAAGAAAGAAGTTCAGCTTCAGGCTTTTGCCCTCGGATATAGGAGTGCTGGAAAAAAAGTCTTTCCTACCTTGGCAAGAAAGAGCCAGACTAACTTCAACTTCACTTTTTTCCCAACGCATTGGAGACCTTAGTTTCCAGAGTAACCACCTGGGCCTACATCTGAAGTGTGGTGGGAGAGAGAGAACCAGACGAGATGGGTTAGAAAGTCTTCCACACTGGGTGAAGACTAAGTGTGGGCTGGCAGAGCAGTCAGTATAAAAACTTGGATGGGGTGGAAGCTGGGGAGATTCATAACCTTGGAAAGCTCTTTCTCTGTGAAGCCTCTAGAAACACAGAAAGGCATGGAAAGGATCCAACAATGCTCATGGTGGCACAGACTTGAGGAGAGAGCAGTAGTCATTGAGGAGGGGCAAAAAGTTCCACGAGGAGCTTTCTCCTGCCTTCCCTACAAGAGAGGAGTCTTGGTGTGTGGGGAAGGGCAACAAGTGCTACTGCCTGTAGGCATCAGTGAAACTCATTGTAGGTAGATGAAGGGAACAGGGGAAACAGAAAGAAAAGCAAACAAACACACTCAAAAAGCATTACTCCTGGGGGAGGAATGTGATTGTACCTTGACCTCAAAACCAGTGAGACAGAGTGATATAGGAGAAATATCTGGAAAATATTTCAGCAAGGTTTTTGTGGCAAGATTTTAAGATAGATTCAACTAAATTAACAGATCTAGGGCTACTCTAGTTATCTATTTAATCTTGAGTGAGTTGTGGTTATTTGTGTTTTGTTTGTTTGTTTGTTTAAGAATTAGTTTACCTGAGTAGACTTTTAATGTTTGCAAAGTCTGTGGTGATATCATATCTTTCATTCCTCCTATTGTTAATTTGTGTCTTTCCATTTTCTTTTTCCATTTTGTTGGAGGTTCATTGTTTTATTGATTTTTTTTAAAGAATCAGCCTTAAGTTTCCTTGATTTTTTTACTATTGTTTTCCTGTTTTCAACAACCTCTTTTGTGCCCATCTTCAATATTATCTTCATACTGCATACTTGGATTTTGTGATTCTTCTTTACTAGTTTTATAAGGGAGAAGTATAGATTATCCACTTGAGACCTTGTTTTCTAATATAAACATTTAATGATATAAACTTCTTTTAAGCATTGCTTTAACTACTGTCAGACATTTTTATACATTATAGATATTTTTTGTTCAGTTCAAAATATGTTCCAATTGTCCAGAGTGACCTATGAATTATTTAGAATTATGTTGTTTTCTTTCAAAATGTTTGGAGATTTTCATATTATTTTTCTGTAAATTTCAGTATGTTCAGAGAATAATTTTATATGATTTGAATAAAAAGCTTTAAAGTTTGGGTTTTGATGTAGAGCATGGTCTATTTTGGTGAACATTCTACATGCAGTTGGAAAGAAAGCACATTTTTTTTTTTTGCATTATGTTTATAAAATTGTATTTTGTATTGTTTTTATGTTATGATATTCTGGTCTTGTTTAAGTCCTATGAAAGACAATGGTATTTTTGGTTTAACAGATAATTGGCCTGATGACAGTTAGGCCTTAAGTTTTTATTAGACTTCCAAGAGTTTAATTTCAATATTCATACCAGTTTTAAAATCTTTGTGGTGCTATTCTAATTATCCTGCAGTTTCTTATCAGTGACCAGTTTGTAATCAAGGTAATGGTATATCACTAGTTCAGATTTCACAGTAGATTGTGTGTTGCATAATATTAGATCCATTCATTTACACCTAATATTTCATGCATCACTGTCAGGAGCTTCTCTCTGTCTATTATATCTCTAGTATTTTCCTGGTTTCCTCAAGCTCTTCTGTTTTTCTGCCAGAGAAATAAGGAACTATATTTACCTTTTACTGCCATGCACTCCTGCATTAGTACCTGCGTTCAGAGCTAAAATTCAAGAAGTCAGAAAGCGAGAAAAAACAACAACAGGGCTTGGCCCCACAATTTAGGGACCTGTAACTTGTTTAATTAAAGAGGAAGATACCCCATCCTCAGAGTCGAAGTAACCTGCGTGCTCTCTTTTGCTGTTGAACACTGCCAAGAAATCCCTCTCCCATTCCGTTCCTGGAAACTGAATGAAAGGAATCACCCTGAAGTTCTCTCTGCCTCTGATGATGACTAATTCTAGAAGGAAAAAAACAAAAACAAAAACAACAACAAAAAATACAGTTAACTCAATACCTGCTTAGTAAAACTGTGAATTCCATTTTTCCCCAATAAGGCTGCTTGTGTCCTATCTAGGTCTTAACCTGCTTTTAATAGAAGGGAGAGAGGGCAGAGTATACTTGTTCTATCTTACCCAGAATCAGAAATTATAAGCACTTCTTATAAAGTTAAACATGCACCTATGACCCAGCAATCCTACTCCTATGTATTCACTTAAGAAAAAATTAAAAAGATAAATTCACACAAATATGTGTATAATTTGTCTTAGCTCAAGTTGCTGTAACGAAATACCATAGAGTAAATGGCTTAAACAACAGGATTTATTTTCTCACATTTCTGAATGTTAGGAAGTCCCAGAGGTTCCGGCAGGTTTTAGTTTCTGGTGAGGGCTCTCTTCCTAGCTTGCAAACCAGCTGCCTTTTGCTCTGTCAGAGAGAGAGAGAGAGAGAGAGAGAGACAGAGAGAGAGAGAGAGAGAGAGAGAGAGAGAGAGAGAGAGAGAGAGAGAGAGAGGCAGGGAGGGAGGGAGGGAGGGAGAGAAAGATTCTTCTTATAAATCCACAGTCCTGTTAGATTAGGGCCCTACCTTTAAGATTTAATTTTACCTTAATTACCTCCTAAGGATCCTATCACACTGAGGGTTAGGGCTTCAATGTAAGAATTTTGGGGAGACATAATTTAGTCTATAGTACACATATACAAAACACACACACACTGACACACAGACACATACACACACACACCTCTTAAAAGCAATTATCTTTAGTGTTTGTTTTTTTGCCTTTTCACATCTAACATTTTTAGAACTTGCTTGGCATTCCTTTTATGATTTTCCCAAATATTGGACTTTTTTTAATATCTCCTACTGCATTTATTATAAAAAGTCTCAAAAGTTCTCATAACTATCTGAGATATGTCAGAATTGCAATTTTTGGTTCTCCCTCCCTAGATAGGAGACTGGAAATTGGAGACCAGTTTCCTATGATAAATATCTGAGAAAGACCCCCCCCCGCCCCCCATGCTCTTGCAAGAGAACGAGAAGGCTAATCTTTGCAAAATACACTCTGTGCCTTCTCTATGAAAAAGGCCTTTTTTCCAGGGCCAAAGTTGTTGCCAGACCTTATCTCTTCTGGGAAAGGGAATTCTTCTGTGTCCCACTCCTTCCAACCTTCTTATCTTACCTAAGGAAAGAGAAATACCTTATCAACAGGGGTCAGGGCTTCAAGAAAATAGATTAAAGCTCTGCAACCAGGGAAGGGAGTGAGGGAAATAAAACTATAGCACTAGAGAACTACCTGTGAATGTTAGAGACCCAGGACACACCTTACCTTTGCCCCAATGGGGTTCTAGTGTAATAGGCATACATGACAAAGATTCTCTTAGAGGAGGAATAAATGGGAAAGCTACAGTCAGAGGGGGCAAAAATGAGGAAGACTGGAGAATTTGAAACTTTTATATCTATAGTTACCTAATAAGGTTTTCATATGTGTCTGATAAATGAGATGGGAATATAAAATCATCTTTGAAAGTAATGATATCCTTATATAGTTCTTAGTACATTCAGAGTTACAGTCCAAAGATAATTTCAATCCTATTTCTAACATTAATTTATTTATATCATTGATTTTCTACTCTATATACATTTATGTCACTACAGTTGACATTTGAGGTAGGATGATTCTTAGGAGATAATTTCCAGAATATTTCAGGCACTTAGCAGACAAGACCACTCAGGCACTCAATTCCAATCAAACCTACAAGTCATTGTGACAACCGAAATGTCCCCTTCTATTTCTCAAATGCTTTTTGAAAGAAACTCCCCTTGGGTTGAGAAACACTAACAGGTTATCTGAGTGTTATACCAAATTCTAAGATTTAGAGATAATAGTCCAAGTGATTTTTGCACTCTAAACAGAATCAAAACCCTGTAATTTCATCACCAATAAGCTTTGTGGTTAACATGCTAATTATCTGAAAGAATGGCACTCAATTATATTTCTCACTTTTTGTGTTTATGAAACTATCCTTATTTATGTCACTTAGAGCCTGTTTTTTTATCTGAACAACAAACAATTTGAATAATCAGTAGCTGTGTTTTTTTCTGACTAGAACTCATTAGTCTACTTCTATATAGGCTATTTTGCAAGCTAGAAAATGTACAGCATAATGATAACTGATATTCTAGATAGAGTAGTGGGAAAGACAGAGGTTACCAAGGTTAATTTGACCTAATTCGCACTTAATCAACCATCAAAGATCAAATTATATTATAATAATATAATTGCCTTATCTCTACTAGTCATCACAATCATAACTCTCTAATATCAACATCTAGTTATGAGCTGCTTACTTTGACCACACAGCCTTAGCAATTTTATTTCTCTTAAAATATTGCCACATTAAGGTGATATATGGATGCATATCACCTTAATATAATTATTATGACAATATTCACTTCCTGAATGCTTATTTATCACATGGAATTCTTGTTAGTCATGCCCATTATAATTCTGGCGAGAAATAGTGATGCAGATTTACTAGAGTTTTTATCTGAGTTCAGATGAGAAGAGCTACCACATAAGGACTTTCATAATCATCTTTGGTCAACTGAAAACTTTTTGATGATTTTCCTTGGCATATTATTAAAATGTAGTGTTTATTTTCATCCCACAAATATGTATTGTGGGCTACAGAGTCTGCTATTGCTGAGAGAAGATTGTGAATCAAACATATGTGATCTGATCCTTGCAGTCCAGTGATGGAGACGGACAATTAAATATACAGTTATAACATGTGACTATGTTGTCGGGAGTTCAGCATGTGATGAAAGCACACAGGAAGAAGTCACACACACACCCCACTAAAGGAACTGAAGGATGACCCATAAAAGATACTGAAGTTGTTTCCTATGGCTGCAGTGGGAAGTGTAAAGGCATGATAGTGAACGATGAGGCTAGAGAGGAAAGCAAATTCCGAAGCTTGAAGTGTCCCTTAGTCTCTGGAGAGGAGTTTGTCCTTCACACTTTGAGAAAAGTGGGAAAACATTGAAAGACTTTAATTAGAGAAGGGACATGACCCTTTGGATTTAGACATCTAAGACTTTAGAAAAACCCCTCTGGGTATAGTATAGAAAACAGATTATAAGAAAAAAAAAACAACAATGACCATCTTGTCTCATTAGATGATTACATATATCCAATCTAATAATATGTCATATACTAGTAAAATCCTAAAACTTTCAAAATAGAGTATTTTAAATGCTATGTTCCCCTGATATGCTTTCCAATCTGCTCCATACCCTCTCCTTTCATAAAAATAATTATCTTCATTGTGTTTTAAAGTATATTTGTTGGGCTGAGAAAATTTTACAAAGAAAACTTTAATCATTTAACCTTGGATATCTTAGTTTTCTATGACAGTGTTAAATCATGGCCATCATACATCATTGTGAAATTCAAGTGATGTTGATTGACCGCGAATCCTTGGCCACAATAATTGGACCAGGGAAGAAAAGGTGACTCAATATGGATAGATTGGGCTCTTTCTTCCATGACATTTAAACTCTGAATCTTAATGATTGTCATGGATACCTGTGTCATATGCATGACAGAGGTAATATGAATGTTCTTAAAAAGTCTTATGTTGAGGTCCTTGTAATAGTGTGTGATTAGAATCTTTCTTGGGACTGATTTGCCAACTTTACCTTGGATTCAGTATAGTACCAAACATCTTTAAAATAAAAATAAAATTTCCTTGAGCTATAATATTTTGATTTGTGTATGTTTCCCAGAAACAAAATTGTATACCTTCTATATTATCAAAGTAAGCATTTGGCAAGCTAAAGAAGTTAATGTCTGATAGTATTAAAGTATCTAGCAAATTGGCATCTTTCTATCTGAGGATAAATATTCATGTTTGTGTTCCCTCAACTTATTTAGCATACTGCTGTTAGATTTTGATACCTGTTAGGATGATTCCATCTACAAAAAACAGAAAAATCCTAATTCACCAAATATGATTTTGTCATATTACTAGAAACTGAGGTAGGATGATGGTTAATTGCAGATTCTATGAGGATTGCATATGAAGACTTAGTTCCTGTTTGTATGAAATTTACAATGACAGTGGCAAGACAGAACTAACACAAAGAGAAGGTCATTTATTGCCAAATGTTAACGGTAAACTAAAGTGCTATATTGTATACAAAATATACTGCACAGGCTTTTAACATTTTAAAAGTCACTGTGTATATAAAGGTTACTGCCAATCACTTCATTTGGGCACAGATGCTTCAGCTAAAACAGCATTACTTTTTCTGTTTTAAATATTGAGTTTCCACCTAAGATTATATTTGAAGAAAAGGAGACAATCACAATGACCTGGGAAAGAATTAGAAAGTCATGGAAGAAGTATTTGAAGTAAGGCCTGGAAAGTTTGGTTCTATAAATGCTATGTTTCAGTGTTCTTTTTCCTCATGACACCAGTGTAATATAAACATATATACACACTAAGTATATATACAGACTTATAAATAATATAAGTATACACACACAGTGCCCAAAATACGTATACACGTTTTAAGAAAGGAAAAAAAAAAACTGTTAAATTGTAATAATATATACCAATGACAAAAGATAAATACAAGTCATGTTTGACTTCTGTAATGACAAGAGATGCTCAAAGTGGTTACCATCAACGTCCAGACACTTCTGATTACTGTGAACTACTGCTTGAGCAACAATGTAAATGTATACAAGCACCCGCTTGTATTTTGGCACCCCGGTATATATATCTTTTGACATGAACATCACAAATAAAAGCAGTAACAACCTTGTTTTCATATTGATGGCAACAATGGCTTCATAATAACAACAAACGTTTTTTATTGAGTTTCCATACGTGTAGCTTCTCTCTTTTGTATGCAAAGTTTCCTTTTGTGGTTTCTTTTCTATAAAAGTTGAATGTTATATATACACATAAGATAAAATAAATTTTCAGTCAAGATATTTTAGTTTTTAGCCACCTTCTCTATTTGACCACAAGAAGAGCAATGAAATCTATTTTGAGAGGAATTTCAAAGCTAAAGCAGCCAAAATGATATGTTCTCTGAGATCAATAGAAGCTATTCTTCTCTTGTTCTTGTTTTCTATTTCACTTTTTACCTCTTAGTTGTTGCTGAGCTGAATCCTAAGTGTCAATTTGGAAATCTGCTTTTCATCCTGAGGATTCTGATATACGAGCAGCTAACTTTGGATAGAGAAATGCTTACTCGATTGAATTCAGTGGTCAATTCAATGCTCTTAATAATCTATCTGAACAGTTTTTCTGAAATATTATTTTAAACACCATTTTATTTGACAGATTAAAAAGAAATCAGATTTTTTTCCGGAGCAATTTTAGATTCATAGCAAAATTGAGGGGGTTGTACAAAGAGTTCCCATAAACCCCTGGCGCTACACATGCATAGCCTCCTCCATTATCAACATCTCTACCAGAGTGGTGTATCTATTAGAATCATGAACACACAATGACCCTCCATAATCACCCAGAGTCCATAGTTTGCAATAGGGTTTCCTCTTAGTGTGGAACATTCTATGGTTTTGGACAAACGTATAATGACATATATATCTATCTTTATGTATATGCAGAGTAGTTTCACTGCCTTAAAAATCCTCTGCACTCCACCTATTCATCCATTTTCCCCTGCTCCAAACTCTGGTAATCACTGAGCTCTTTACTGGCTCCGTAGTTTTGCCTTTTTAGAATGTCATTGACATCTGACAATTACATTCATAAACTCATCCTAGAAAAAGTGTTACAACCTCATTGCTGAATATAACTACGGTCCCCTTCGAAGTACTCCCCTTGGGAGGCTATGCACTGATGCCAGGGCATAGTGCACCCTTCAAAGCAATTTTGGAACATTTTTCTGGAATGGCCATCAGAGCTGCTATTGTATTATCATTGATGTCCTAAATGTCATCAAAATGTCTTCCTCTCAATATTTCTTTTACCTTCAGGTAAAGAAAAAAGTCATTGGGGAAATGTCTCTTTAGGACCTCTGCCCATTTTTCAGTTGGGTTGTTTGTTTTTTTGTTGTTGAGTTTCATGAGTTCCTTGTATATTTTGGATATTAGCCCCTTATCGGAGGCACTGTTTGCAAAAATCTTCTCCCATTCAGTTGGTTGCCTCTTTATTTTGTCGATGGTTTCTTTTGCTGTGCAGAAGCTTTTAAGTTTCATATAGTCCCATTTGTTTATTTCAGCTTTTACTTCCATTGCCTTTGGAGTCAAATTCATAAAATGGACATACAAATGGCAAATAGACATATGAAAATATGCCCAACATCACTAATCATCAGAGAAATGCAAATAAAAACTGCAATTAGATATCACCTCACCCCAGTCAGAATGCCTATCATCAACAAGACAAATAGTAACAAGTGTTGGAAAGGCTGTGGAGAAAAAGGAACTCTCATCCACTGTTGGTGGGAATGCAGACTGGTGCGGCCGCTATGGAAGGCAGTGTGGAGGTTCCTCAAAAAATTACAAATAGAATTACCATATGACCTAGCAATCCCACTCCTGGGTATCTACCTAAAAAATTTGAAAACATTTATACATAAAGACACGTGTGCTCCAATGTTCATTGCAGCTTTGTTTACAGTGGACAAGACATGGAAACAACCAAACTGTCCTTCGATAGATGAATGGATAAAGAAGTTGTGGTATATATACACAATGGAATACTATTCAGCGGTAAGAAAAGATGATATAGGAACATTTGTGACAACATGGATGGATCTTGAGAGTATAATGCTAAGCGAAATAAGTCAGACAGAAAAAGCAGAGAACCCTATGATTTCACTGATATGTGGTATATAAACCAAAAACAACAAAAGAACAAGACAAACAAATGAGAAACAAAAACTCATAGACACAGACAATAGTTTAGTGGTTACCAGAAGGTAAGGGGCATGAAGGGAGGGAGATGAGGGTAAGGTGGATCAAATATATGGTGATGGAAGGAGAACTGACTCTGGGTGGTGAACACACAATGGGATTTATAGATGATGTAATACAGAATTGTACACCTGAAATCTATTGTAATTTCACTAACAATTGTCACCCCAATAAAGTAAAAAAACAACAACAACAACAACAACAACAAAACAATTCATTGGGGCCAAATCAGGTGAGTAGGGAGGGTGTTCCAATACAGTTATTTGTTTACTGGCTAAAAACTCCCTCACAGACAGTGCCGTGTGAGCTGGTGCGTTGTTGTGATGCAAGAGCCATGAATTGTTGGTGAAAAGTTCAGGTCTTCTAACTTTTACACACAGCCTTTTCATTACCTCCACATAATAAACTTGATTAACTGTTTGTCCAGTTGGTACAGATTTGCAATGAATAATCTCTCTGATATAAAAAATGGTTAGCAACATCATTACAACACGTTCACGAACTTAATTGTCAGACCTTGTAAAGTTGATATAAACATCAATGTGCATGGTTTTGTGTGGACATGTTTTCAGCTCCATTAAGTAAATACCAAGGAGCACCACTGCTGGAATTTTATTGTAAGATTATGTTTAGTTTTGAATGAAACTGCTAAACTGTCTTCCAAAATGGCATTTTGCATTCCCGTCAATGAAATCCTCTTGCTCTATTACTCTGTCACCATTTACTGTTGTCAATATTCCTGATTTTGGCCATTGAATAAGTGAGTAGTGGTATCTATTGTTGTTTTAATTTGCATTTCCCTAATGACGTATTAAGTGGAACATATTTTCATATGCTTAGTAGCTATCTGTCAATCTTATTTTGTGTGGTGTCTATTAAGGTCTTTGGCTCTGTTTTTAATTAGGCTGGTTGTTTTCTTATTGTTGACTTTTGAGAATTCTTCGTATATTTTGGATAATATCCCTTTATCAGCTGTGTCTTTTAATATTTTCTCCATGTCTGTGGCTTGTTTTCTCATTCTTTTCACATTGTCTTTGCAGAGCAGCTGCTTTTAATTTTAATGAAGTCCAGCTTTTCAATTATTTCTTTCATGGATTGTGCTTTTGGTGATGTATCTAAAAGATCATCACTGTACCTAATATCATCTATTTTTCTCCTATGTTCTCTTATAGGAACTTTATAGTTTTACATTTTACATTTAGATCTGTGATCCATTTGGAGTTAATTTTTATGAAGGGTGTAAAGCCTGTGTCTAGATTTTATTTTATTTTATTTATTTTTTGGATGTGGATATCCAGTTGTTCTAGCACCATTTTTGAAATGACTCTCTGCTCCATTTTATTTTCTTTGCTTCATTGTCAAAGACCAGTTGACTATATTCATGTGGGTCTATTTCTGGATTTTCCATTCTGTTCCATTGAACTCTTAGACCATTCTCTTATTGATTCTATTTATTTATTTATTTTTTTTTTGATAACTGTAGCTTTATAGTAGTCTTAAAGTTGAGTAGTTCAGTCTTCCTACTTTTTTACTTTCTTTCAACATTATATTGGTTATTCTGGGTCTTGTGTCTTTCCATATAAACTTTAGGATCAGTTTGTCAATATTATCAAAAGAACTGGCTGTATTTTTTTATTGGTTTTACGTTAAATCTACAAATTTAATTGGAAAGATGTCTTGACCATATTGAGTCTATCCATGAACATGGAGCTACAACTATTGAGTTCTTTTTTTATTTCTTTTATTAGAGTTTTGTAGTTTATTCAGACAGATCTTGAACATATTATGTTAGATGTATGTGTATTTCCTTTTGGGATACTAATGTAAATGATATTGTGTTTTTAATTTCAAATTCCACTTGTTTATAGCTAATGCATGGAACAGTGATTGAATTGTGTGTATTAACTTTTTCTTTGTTTATCCTGCAGACTTCCAATAATTTCTTATTAGTTGCAGAAGTTATTTTTATTTATTTTTTTGTTTTTATATTTTCTACATAGGTGATCATGTCATCTAGGAGCAAAAACAGTTTTCTTTCTTTCTTCTCAATCTGCATGACTGTATTTCCTTTACTTTCCTTATTGCATTAGCTTCAACTTCCAGCATAATGTTGAAAAACAGTGATGAGAGTGACATCATTGCTCTGTACCTGATTTTAGTGGGAACATTTCAAGTTTCTTACCATTAAGTATGATGCTATTATATAAAATATATACTCCCACTACTTATACTTTTTTTCTATGTAGTGCAACAGAAGATAATAACAAAGTAAACAAGGAATAAAAATAGTTACAGATATAAATATGTTATAAAGCAAAACAGACTAATAAGAAAGAATAATGTAGGAATAATTGATTTCAGATGGACTAGTGCAGAATGGCCTTTTAGAGACCAGACAACTTTTTGAGGACTGACACCTGATGGAAACAGCTAGTCATGAGAAGAACAAGGAAGAGGGTAGACTATTTCAGGAAGGAGTAATAGTATGATCCTGAAAGTGGAAAAAAAAAAAAAAGTGACTTGGGGCGGCTGGTTAGCTCAGTTGATTAGAGTGGGAGCTCTGAACAACAGGGTTGCCAGTTCGATTCCCACATGGGTCAGTGGGCTGCACCCTCTACAACTAGACTGAAGGACAAGGATTTGGAGCTGATGGGCCCTGGAGAAAACCACTGTTCCCCAATAATCCTCAATAAAGTTTATTTAAAGTGACTTTCTGGAGAAGCTTGAAGCATGTGTGATGTGAATATAATAAAGAAGAGCAAGAATATGTAGAGTTAACTCATAGATTTTTATGTCAAAACTTAGCTTATGTTTTATTGTAAGAACAAAGTGTTAGTGTGGGTTAAAATAGAATGATCTGATTTACAATTGAATAACCTTATTCTGCTAAAAACAAACAAACAAACAAAAACACAACACTACAAAACAAAACAAACAAACAAAAAAAAAAAACAGTTGGAAGAGTGAATGAGGGGGTTACCAATTTAGGGGATTATTGCATTATCCCAAGCAAAAGATGGCTGAAGTTTGGCCAAGAATGGTGATAGAGAACACAATGAGGTGAATTGAGTCAAACTTTAGTTTTGAGGTAGAGTATATGGATTTGGTTTTGATTTTGAGACTGTGATTCAGATAAATTAAAATATTGAATGCAAATATCTGGACCTCAGAAGAGATAATAAAAAATATTTAAAACCATGAGAAAATTCAATATCACTTAGGGAAGTTTTTATCTAAATAAGTGGACACAGCATCCTAATAGTAAATGCTCAATGGATTAAGAGTATTAAAAAATGAGCAGAGGACCTGAATAAATATTGTGCCAAAGAGGACATACAGATGGCCAACAGACTTATGAAATGACGCTCAACATTAGTCATCATCAGGGCAATGCAAATTAACACCACCGCGAGATATCACCGCACACCTTTCAGAATGGCTATCATCAATAAATCAACAAGTGTTGGTGAGGATGTGGAGAAAAGGGAATCCTGGTGAACTGTTGGTGGGATTGTAAACCGGTGCACCACAAAATTGGAAAACACTATGAAAATTCTTAAAGTATTAAAAATAGAAGTACCATATGGTCCAGCAATTGTCAGTATTTATCTGAAGAAATCCAAAATACTAATTTGAAAAGACACATGCATCCCCATGTTTATTGCAGCTTATTTACAATAGCCCAGATATGGAAGCAACATATGTGCCCATTGATAGACAAATGGATAAAGAAGATGTGATACATATATACAATGCAATATTACTGACCCATAAAAAAATGAAATCTTCCCTTTTCAAAAACGTGGATGGAACTAGAGGGTATTAGACCAAGTGAAAAAAAAATCAAAGACAAATATATGTTTACTTTATGTGGAATCTAAAATACAAAATAAATGAACAACAAAAAACAGAAACAAATTCATAGATACAGGAAAGAAACTGTTGGTTGCCAAGATGGGAGGTCGAATGAAGGGATGGGTAAATAAGGTGGAAGAGATTAATAAGTGCACATTGTCAGTTACAAAAATTACAGGAGGATACAAAGTACAACATAGGAAATGTAATCAATAATACTGTGATAATTATGTATAGTATCAGACGGGTACTAGAATTATTGGGGTGATCACATCATAAAGTGTATAATTATGCAATCACTATGTTGTACACATGAAACCAATGTAATATTGTATGTCAACTATAAATAAAAATTAAAATGAAAAAGTGTGTATAACAATGGACTATGAAAGCGCCTTGTGTGGGTAATATGTGCCCTCCTGTTTTAGGTGAATCTTGCTTGCTGTTGGCATGTCAGTGGCCCTCAGGCTGACTGGCTGTGAGGACTAGCCATGACTGTAGTGGACAAACTTTAGTGGGGGGCTGACCTTACAGAGTGGGGTTCACTGTAGTAGGGCTCTGGTGCCTGCCAAGTCTACCCTTTGGGTGTGTCATTTCTGGAGCTAATTGGGTGGTGTTCTGATGTGATTTGAAGCCACCCACTGGGTGTGCTGGTTCTCTGGCCTTTTTTGAGGTGCTCCAGTATAGGTCTAGGTCAGCTTCTGTCTGTGCCCAGTCTGGGGTCACCTATTAGGATTCACAAAGTGATCTGTGGTTGGTAGCTCCCTGAGCTGGACTTGTAGGTGCTTGGGAGAACCTACGCTGTGAACTGAAGCCAACTGCCAGTAGTACCAGTGGCCACTTAGCAGAGGTACAGTGCATATTGAGGCCAGTTGATGCTTAATTGGAGATTGTAGAACTTTGAAAGATTTTTAAAAAGTCCACAGTGTGAGCTGAGGCTGCCAGTTTGTGAGAAACAGCCACTGTAAGGGATTCAGGCTGTTGTGCAGGTTGGGTAGGTTAGGTTCTTGAAATCACCAGGGTGGGGCAAGTTTGATGGAAAATCAGATTTGGTACCCACCTGTGCCTATAGGCTGGGTGGGGGAGGGCTCAACAAAGTAACAATGATGTTTGCCAGCAGTTTAGTTCCAGAGAGAGCTGCCTCTTCAGTTCTCTTCCTGAAACCAGATAATCTAGTTCCTCCCCATAAGCTTCTGATGCTTTTTGAGCTGGTGCCGTTGCATTGGAGCTCAGAGCAAGTGAGTCGATCAGTGAGTAAGTCTGCATGCAGGCCCTATAAGAGGAATGATGGGGACTTCAGCAGCCCTCTGTCTTACCTGGATTGAATCCCTGCTGATTTTCATAGATGTTGTGGGGACTCCTCTTCTCAGTATTGGTTGTCTAGGCTCAGGAACCCAGTATGGGGCTGGGACCCCTCATTTCTCATGGGGAATTTTTTCAGCAGAGATATTCCTTCCGATTCTTAACCATAATATATTGGTATAGGACCAGTTCTTTTCCCATCACTTCCCCAGCCTCCTCTCCCCCACCCACAAACATTCTCAGCGTGGTTTCTTCTTCATATCCTTAGTTATAGGTATTCTGTTTAGCTAGTCTTCAGGCGGTTCTCAGTGATGTTTATTCTATAATTTAGTTGTAGTTTTAGTGTGTTCATGGGAAGAGGTAAGTAGGAGGCAAGAGTAGTGTTTACCTACTTCGTCACATTGACTGGAAGTTGGTACCTTCTAAATTAGTACCAAGCAAGACTATTTTTCATGCTTTGTCCTCTAACAATCACTTGACCTGGACAACATCTGTAAATAGCTTCCTCAGTGAAGTCAGCACCTTCCAACCTTATGGGTTTTGGACCACCCCCTGCAGTGACAGAGCCAGGTGCTCTCTATTCCCTGCCCCAGAGCCCCAGGTTTCCTGGTGTGTCTTTTTTAGGTTTTCAAATGCTGTGAATATACTTTTTGAAGTGTCTCCTTCTGGAAGAAATACTTTTAAAGAAATAAAATAGAAAGATCACAAATCAATTTCTATTATTCTTTGTTCACAGCTTCTATGACATTATTATATATAAGAAATAAAATATTTGCCTTGAAGAAAAAAACAAAATAACTTTTGATGTCATAAAGAGAGTAAATCCAATTATATTTCATATTGGAAATTGAGGCTCAGCACTGTTTTGAGATAGAATGGATTTTTTTTTTACCTACTACTCACTCAATATCTGCCTATTTTTACTTCTGTATTTAATTGAGACACATTACTTGAACTTGAAAGAACATACCAAAACAATGCAAGTGATCTTATAATTAAGGCAAAGAATAAATTTGATCAGAACTTTAAGGTTCTCTGCCAATGAAATCAACACTATCATTATAATTATATCATTATATTAATTTCACACTAATCAGTAAATTATTTGGAGGAAGAAACTAAATACTGATTACAGTAAGTATCAGAATATTTTAATGTATACATTTATAAATAGATATGTAAATGGACAGTAGAATGTGTATATAGACTGAAAGAAATATCTGAGGCTACTGAGTTATTAAAGCATCTGACCCACTTAGTGAGTAGGCTTCTTACAAATCAATATGACTCATGTACACATTTAATGTAAGCAATTTACTTCTAAAATCAATTATTATATATCACTACATTTGGATTATTTAAACCATATTATATTATATTATATAGAATAATTACCATAATTTAACCACTCTCCAAAAGAAAATGTTGATAATACTTAATATAAATTTCTAAGATGATATATAGTATTTTACAAAATGAAAAGAACATGCTTTTATATAAAAAACATTTTCTCTGGATTAGACTCTAGTTTAAATCCAAAATCCTATTAGTTTTCAAAATTTTGAGTGAATAAGAAGCAATGAAATATTCATCATTCATATATCATGCAATATAAATTGAACTGAAAGAAAAATAAATCTACTTTGTTAATTCTCAATGCCATTGTTACCAATAAGAACATCTTTAAAATCAGAATAGTTGGGTAAATTAGATTCTAGGTTTTGCATGCACAAGTAAGTTGCTTGAGCCAGTGACTCAGACTCTCATTGTGCATGTTCTTAATGCAATGCCACCTTTCCTTCTACTTAAATTGCCAGATTTTGGGGCATTGCTTTTAACCTCAGTTGGCTGTAGAAGAAAATACTGAGGCCTGACTTATAGATAATCCTGCACAACACGGTGTTATTAACCAAAAGTAGTCATGCTATAGCATTATAGTCCTATCCTAGTGAACCTGAAAAAAAAATGGTAGAGAAGAAAAAGCATTCAAGTGGGCAGAATTTTGAGCTTTGGATATAAATATCCATTTTATTAATGAGGAGGTGACCAACACTATCGATACATGCTGATTATTGAGAAATATCACCTAAGTGTGCCAATTAGTCAAAGATTTAGGATAATTAAGTCTGGAGGATTCATGACGAAAGTGTCTAATAAAGAGGAATATTACTTTGGGGAACTTATTCAATAGTGTTTGGGGATTTTGTTGGGTGTCCGATGGACATGTGTCCTGTTTGGGAGACCACCTCAGGGATGCTGTGGATGCCTGGTCATGGCATTGTACACCAGAGGCTGGACATTAATGAATGCCAACTATAATTTTATGTGTATAATGTGATGGCTCGGTGTGAGGTCGGGGTGGTGGTGGATGGGCGCAGGGGGGTTCACGGTGTGAGGGATGTAAAAAATAAAATAAAATAAAATAAAACTAAAAAAAAAAAAAAAAGAGGAATATGGTGGGACTTCTGGAATCGATGCGTAATAAGCTTTTAGCATCCCTTATAAATGCTCATTAAAGGAATCCATTACAGAAAAGGGACATCTTGTCCATTTACCATCCTTCCTTTTTTTACCAGTTACCACAGTGTTTGGAGTAAAAATCAGTCAGGGTGGCAGGGATGTAGGTTAGGTAAATCCCAGAATAGAGCCCCTCAACACGATTAATTTGGTTTCAGAACAGAATAGAGCCCCTCAACACAATTAATTTGGTTTCAGAAGTGCTGAGTATCCAAACCACCACCAGCAGAGGCCATTACTTAACCATTAATATAGCAGCACTACCTGTGCAAACAGATGGTAGGGCTGATTATAATGGAATGTTTCCATCAAAGAGGGTCATCAGTGGATCCTTAATTTAATAAACACTAATTCAGAATATGAATTTGCCTTTCCTTCATGCATGATTTTGTTCTTTCCTCGTTGTCAATGAATTACTTAATTCCTTACCCATGATCATATTAAGACAACCTACATTTCTTCTTATTGAATAATTCATTTTACAGCCAAAATTGCATCAAAAAAGTTCTGGTGATAAAATTTTTGGTCTCACCATGTGCTCCATCAACCAAAAACAGCTAGCTTGATAAAAACACTGGAATCACCCATTTAGAATGTATTATGGTTAGATCACTGTCTTATAGGAAGTTTTCTTATAGTGTGATGTTTTGACTAAGCCTAAATATATTGGTCCAGGAGATAACAAGAGTCATTGGAACTGACTTTTCTCTCTATTATACTAAATTTCCACAAGTTCAAATTTTGAGCAATTGTTCCCTGAACTGAAAGTAAAGACTGCCCCTTGGTCATTTAAGTCTTTTCATACTGCTGAAACACAGGCAAAGATGAGAATTACTGCAGTAATAATAGATCCTGGTATCAAAAAAAATCAGGTTGTAAATCAGGTTATTGCTACCTTCAACGAGAGGATGCCTCATGTATAATCTATAGCTTTTTCTAGCATTTTCTCTTAAAACTTTAATTTTAAGAGTGATATTAAAATCAACTTATAACATCTGTGTAAAGCAAGGGTCACTAAGCATTCAAATTCTTCACTCTACTAGTTGAGCTAAAGAAACCCAACTAGCTAAAGTGCTGGCAGAGGGGAAAATGTGCATGGGATGGTCAGTGGAAAAAAAAATGTATCAATTAAAGACTCATGATCAGTCACAGAAACAAGCATTTATGCAGACATGCAATTTTTTTTTCTTGGTTGTTAATTATATGTTTGTATAAAATAACTTTTTGACCATTCCTTTTCCCCTCTTATTTCCTACTGAGACTATAGGTTGTGGTTAACTTAGGATATCATCTCTAGGTTATAGGTTTTCTAGGTAATCATTCTCAAACTTGAATAAAATATTAAAAATACATTCTAAGAAAAAAAATATGTCTCATGAATTCTTTTACATTTCTGGGTTAGGTATTGTTTTTCAAGGACAATCTGATCTCAACATAGTTTATTCTATTCCCCCTTACCACTGATCCTATGATATTGCATATATTTGTCTCTAAAACTGACAAAGATATGACAATTAAGACTGCATTACTCCCCTTCATTAAAAAAAAAAAAAGCTTTTGATGTTTCACTATTGCTTATCACATGCACTTTTTTTTTTAAATTAAAGTTTATTTGGGTGACAATGGTTAGTAAAGTTACACAGGTTTCAAGTGTACAATTCTATAATATATCATCTATATATCACATTGTGTGTTCACCACCCAGAGTCAGTTCTCCTTCCATCACCATATATTTGATCCCATTTACCCTCATCTAAACACTCATAGAGATAGACAATAGTTTAGTGGTTACCAGAGGACATCACATACAATCTACTATTGCCTATTATAGCTGAAATGTACCCAGGCTCCCTGTCTAGCTTTATTCCCATCACGCAACTTGTCACTGTGTACAGCAACATCATTGCACAACTTTTCATTATCCAAATACACTGTCATTCTCTGGTCCATACTCACACCCTCTCACTGGAGCATCAATTGCCACCAAATCCATCTTTTCACTCATGAAATCCGTGATATGAAATCCAGATCAGCTCCTATCTCTTAGAAGAGAATTTCCTGATCACTTTAGCAGAATAAATCACTCCTCCTTTTGTTTTTCCATAGCGCATTTATTTTTATATAGACCTAATTATAAAAAAAAGATAGTGTGTAAGAGGATGGACACATATCTGCGTCAGGGATTCTCCTATATTCACTGTATTCTCATTGTTTAACACATATATAACATGAGCTGGCTGAATTGATTTATAATTACATGGAAGTACTATAGCATAGTTAGTGGTCTGAACAGAGATAAACAACATAACAGCAGAGCAAAGCTAGTAGGTAAGGGCAGTGAGATCTTGCACAAATTACATAATTTCCATAATCCTCAATCCCCCCAAATATAAAATGAGAACAATAACTGAATCTATTTCCTCAATTTGTAGTGAGGATGAAGCGAGAAAATCTGCACATAATTTAGAGTAATCACCTTTCTAGGTAATAATTTCTCAGCAAACATCAGCTGTAAAGGCATTTACTATAATTATCGGGTTTATCAGCAGTATGTTATTGTGATTGAGCACACGATTCTGGAGCCACCTGTTTAGACGAAAGGCCCACTCTGCCCTTCACTAGCTGAATAACCTTGAATAAACTTAGTCTTAGATCTCTGTCTCTAGAAAGCATAATAGTCCCAACTTCATCAGGCCTTTATGACAAATAATACACTTAAGATGATTAGATAGTACCCAAAAACAATAGATACTAAATGATTAGCTCTATGACTAAACCTAGAGTAAATTTAAAATAAATAAATAAATAAGGTATAGTATAATTCACTACCATACCCTGCTTAAATAATTTTTACAGTTAGGTGATGGTATGTTTTCTAATTTGAATTAAACATTCAAAATTGAAAGTATGGTAAAAGGGGTCCAATATATGGTGATGGAAGGAAAACTCTGGGTGGTGAACACATAATGTAATATATAGATGATTTATTAGAGAATTGTACACTTGAAACTTACGTAATTTTACTAACCACTGTTACCTCAATACATTTAATTTTTACAAGGCAAAAAATTGAAGGTATGCATTTTTTTATTGCTACCTCCATAAGGCTAATTAGACTAAACTTTTAAAACATCATTGCCATGCAGACAATGTATTAATATTTAATTAACCTGGATTAAAGGAAAACATGGAGTTAACACTCATAAATAACAACCTGAAACGTTTTCCCCAAATGATGCTTCAGAGTAGAAATTCACACACACACACACACACACACACACACACACACACACACACACACACAACACAAATACATACACACACATTCTATGATTACAATATGGATTATACATGGAATTTTCTGCATATAGTGAGTCAGGCACACTTTTCATGAAGTCAGCCAACCCATATTTATTCAACATCTCAAACAAGAAAAGTTGAACTGACAGCTTTCTGACTATTTCCCAAGTGCATCAATCAGTAATAACAACTACTCTAGGCAAAGTCTTTAAGGATACCTATCAATTCCTTTAATTTGATCTCTTATTACTTGAAGATTTGCATGAAGTGGTTTAATGGCACATTCCCTAAGGCAGGTGAATTTGTTACATTTAAAAAAGGCTCTAACATGGTTACAGTTGTACAGTAAGACTCAGTTATTCCTTATGGCTACAAAGCAAACAGATACAAAACAAAAGAAACAAAATACAGCAAGTGAGATACACATACACACACAGAGGGAGAGAGAGAGAGAGACAGAGAGAGAGATCATTTCAGGTACAAAGAGTTTAATAACCAGTTCTGCACTTTGATTTAGTGATTTAGTCATAAGATTTCAACATGTTAACATAGCTGCTCTAAATTAGCATTATCACTGTGTAATCCTGATGGCTGCTGAGAATTTAACAGAATCATCATTTATTGAAGTCTGTGAGTAGTAAAGAGTACACTCAGAACAAGTGCATTAAAGCTCCATATTAAATATTTGGATAATATATATTATTAACATAATAGTGCAAAGATTAATTAGTCCTTCTGATAACTTAAAAAGATAACCTCCACTTCACACACAAGCTATTTGTGAGATTATTAAGGTAATTCATATAGAGAATGTTCATTTTTTTTGGATATAAATGGCATCTGACTCACAACTATTATTATTTCTTATGTGACAGCATCATGTAGAAACAATTACTGTGAAACAAATGGGCTAGGTTTTTTTTTTTTTTTTCTTTTCTTCTTTTTTTTTTCTCCTGAGATTAGAACCTAAACAATGGCAATTGCATCTTCGTTCTACTGCGCTTTAATTTTTCAAATTTTTAAACATTTACTTTAAAATATATGATTTACAATGTGATGATTGGAGTTTTGGCAGCAAGAAGTTTGGTCTATAGCTGTGAAGGCTGTGAAAGCCATGCATGATTGAAGCTGCTAAGGCTGTTTTACACTCTACAAACCAATTTAAATTCAGTTTTCCTTGTCAATGTGAATGTGTGTGTTTTAATACCTACTTAACAACATCCCTGTTACTAGTATGTCTACTTCAAAATGTGAAAAGTGAAATTGGGAAGTTTTAGTAACATTTGAGATGACAGAGAAAATGCATCACTTCTGACCTGGAGTAGTGTTCTTCTAGCTGAGTACTAAGGCATCTGAGGATGTATTGTGTAATTCACCCTAAGGGTCATTTCCCCCGTCCCTTACACACAGCATGTAACCTCTGCTTCACATGAGGGAGTTGAATTATGTGTGGCCCAGGTAGGAAGGATAGGATGAAGGACAATGGCATTTCTATCTTCAGATCTGGCATGCGTCTCCAACAGCTCAGTCCCTCTGTTAAAAATGACATCAGCATCTATAGCTTTGGAAAATAAAGGAAACTATGCAGAAAAATGTTAAATGAAAAGAGTAGCTATAAACTGATAATTTGACTCTTTTGCACTAAAATAATCTCTTGCATCTTTAAACAATGTCCAAATCATGAGCTGTAACATGATGTATATGTAGAAGCTCATTTCATGACAGCTAACTTATACAAAAAATGATAGAGAATACCACAATCGTTTTATAAATGACTTTGGAAAAAAAAAAACTTTTTACCTTGAAACAACTATAGACTCACAGGAAACTACAAAAATAGTGCAGGGAGGTACTATGTGCCTATCATTCATTTCCCCCCTTAATAATAAATCTTACCTGACTACAGTGCATTATCAAAACCAGAAAACCGATCATTGACTTTTTAAAGACATTATAGTTACAAAGACAATGGAGACATTAAAATTTTAGGTCCTATTTGATATTAAAATTAAGTCATTAGAAAGGACATCTGTTCTTGTTTTTATTTGTAAGCACTCTTCTACCCATTTCAAAGAAATAAAATATGCACTATTTCACTGAAGAGAATGTAAGCTTCTAGGACTGCAAAATAAATCTGTCTTTGTTTAGTAAAGATAATTTGATATGCATTTGCTGAATATGTGGATGGTGTAAATTTCTATGTGATAAATGTGAAGGAATAAATTTACTTTCTTTTAACATTTTTGCATTTATACAATTCCTGTTTTCATAAAGCTTAGACTATAACCAATACTGCAAAAAATATCATGCATCCTTATGTCATTCCTGATAAGCTAAAGAAAATATTGAGCCTGTCCATAGTTAAATTAATTAGACAAGGAGACTGTTAGATAGAGGTGGCTCTACTACTATGCTAGCCTACATAAGCAAACAAAAGTTAAACCTACAAATGCCTCAAGGTTACAAAATCAAAGTGTGAACATCAACCAATCACAAACAGACAACTAGGCTTTAAGCTATAGCTAATCAAATAATTTTCTTTCTTTGCTTCCCCATAGTCCGGGATGACTATTTCCCCTGGTTCCTGTCTGCGAGTCTCCTGACCACTTGCAGTATTTCTAACATTTATTTGTAAATCGATTGATTTGGGATTTACAATGCATTTTTCTATTAGAAAGTCAGAAATAAAAACAGTTTCTTAGACTCACCCTTCAATGACTATAATTTACATGTGCAATGAAACAATAGGAAATCACCGTTTCTAAACAACTATTAAGCAGAAAAAAATCAACACACAAAAAATAATTTAAAAAATTAATAATCTAAACAAAGAGAACATAATTAGAAAAAAATTATTTTGGTGGAGTTTTTGAAACATTTCTTACATATTTTCAAATGATGTAGATAGATAGTTAGGATCCTGGATTTTACTCTGCCTCATTTCCGGTTTCATTTAATATTTTACGTTTTATACAATACTCTGTATTATTTGTATAATACATAAATTGCAATTAGAGTCGTTTTAGATTATTTTTTATTGTAAAGAAAGGTTTCAGCAGGAATCATTTGATTGATATAAATAGAAAGGTGGGGAATAAAAACAGATGTTAACATGATATATGCATATCTCAAAAAGAATAAAACATGGCATTTTGAAGTGAGATTAAGCTATGTATACATAGTAGAGAATTCTAAGTTCTAAGCAAACATTTATTGACAATTATAGTTACTATTGTTTTTTAATTAAAGTTTATTGAGGTGACAATGGTTAGTAAAGTTATATAGGTTTCAGGTGTATAATTTTGTAATACATCATCTATATATCACATTGTGTATATGAAAATAATACATATTTTTTTCTTTCTGAAATAATTTGTTTCATCAGCAGAATGATTACTTTCATCCATTCAATTAATACATGTAAAGTATACTGCTACTTTTTATCAATCGCTTTGTCTTAAATCACCAATCACATAAAGTACTTTTAGTGCAAAATGAAAGTAAAATTACGTATGTACCCAAATACCTCCAAACATAAATATACACAAGTATTTTTGGAAAAACAAAAAGAGGTTTATATTGAATTGGACTGGAATTGAAAAAAGGAAGTCACTTTTTAGCAGGTAGTAGGTAACTCAGACTTAAGATATGATGCCTATGAATAGAAGAATATACTAATTTATGGGGAACATATTACAGAATTAATTTAAGAGAAAATAGGAAAGGTAGGTGACAATTTTATTGTGAAGGATTCTTAATTCTAGTTGATTATTAGGGCCATTTTTATGTGATCACTGGATAGGGAATTACATATTTTCAATCGGAGGTGATGTTATTAGAGTCGGATCAGCAGTGTGTAAAATGGATTTGCAAAGAGACGAGTGAGGTAAGTGATGATTTCCACAAATATAAGAACCAGAACTAGAGGTATGGCTTAGCAAATGAAAGCAAAAGACTGAGTGAGAAACAAAGGTGATAAATCGATACGTATATATATAATTTCCGAAGAAGAGGGTAAGTCAAAATTAACTTTAGTCTCTGGTCCAAGTTGCTTAGAAGATTTTGTCACTGAAAAATACTAAAAGCTGAAAAACGACTTAGGTTAGGTGAGAAAAAAGAGATGAGTTCAGTTTAAATGTATTGAGTTTAAAGGTCTCATGATAATTACAGTTGAAATGTCCAAAGGGACAGATGCGAACGGATGTAAGTAAAATTGTTGTTAATTAGGAATTTTAATAAAGAATGGGAATTCATTAAACTTACTTCAAATTGTATGTCTTCGGCAAAAAAGACACACAATTAAATGAGCATCTAAGAAAATTCCAATGAACAAGACTTTACAGAACAATTACCAGAGGGCTATTGTTGACTTAAGGCAGCTCTAGGGCCTTCCCCATTTGGAGTCCATGTGCAGTATTGTCTGATAAGCTGTGTCTGGAGGAAGTGAGTGCTGTACTCTTCTCAACATGTACTCGGGATTTCCACCTGAAGGATTCCATGGGTAGGAGAATAACTCATAGGATGGGCTGCACAAGTTAGTGGGCTGGGGTAAAGAGAATGCCACGTGATTACCAAATAAATTTCATTTTCATTTTGGGTGCACAGCCTAGCTACACTTTTCTGCTTCCTCTGCAGTTAGGTAGGGCCTTGGGATGAAAATCAGAGCAATGAAATTTGCATTTTAGAGATGTTTCCCACTTCCTGTCCTGATGACTTAAACATGCTGTGTAGTTGTCCATAATATCTCTCCTTTCCATCTATCAGCAGGATGATAGGAGGAATCCAAATCTCTGAATCATCACTTGGGATAAAGCCAGTGAGACCCCGAGTGAAAAATAAACTCTCACTATACAAAGTCAATGAAATTTGGAGGCTTGTATAGCAGGGAATATTAATTATCCTGACATATTTATACAATGGCATATATAGTAAAGTTTTTCCCAAACTTAAGCTATATAAGGAAATAACTGTTTAGGAAAAAAACTACCTACCATAAAGAGGAAAGTTTGCTTTGATTAAACTAGAATCATTTTATTTATAAATATTGTGCAATTATAAAACAAATGCATTACAATATATTTACAATAAAATTCCAATGTACATGAATTTAATGTGCCTGTATGGCATTTGCCTCAGATTTGAGATGACTTGTCTCTCTGGGTCCCAGCACATTTGACGCTTTTAATCACACTGGGAAAGAAATGTCAGAGAACTAAAATTTAGAACTCTCACGAAGAGTTTTTTCTAATTCCCTTAACATGCTTCATTCTTTTGGTTCTACACACAGCCCTCTAGCAGCTTACAAACTTACAAAGTTTTCTGGAAACTTACAAATTTTTCTGGGCTGAGATCTGAATCATTCCAACATTTCCAGTAATGAGTGTGGACACCTATCTGTAGTTGAGATTTTGCATTACCGTGTTTCCCTGAAAATAAGACCTAGCTGGACCACCAGCTCTAATGCATTTTTTGGAGCAAAAATTAATATAAGACCCGGAATACATACATATATATATATTCTGGTTTGTATTATATTATATTATATTATATTATATTATATTATATTATATTATATTATATTATATTATATTATATTAAATTATATAAGACCTGGTCTTATCTAACATTAAAATAAGACTGGTCTTATATTAATGCTTGCTCCAAAAGATGCATTAGAGTTGATGGGTCCTGCTAGGTCTTATTTTTGGAGAAACATGGTATATTTTGCCTGTCTTCTTTAGGCCAAGCAGTATTCCTTTTATTCATTTTGTTTTTTCTTGCCTGGTCAAATGGCAGAGATGATGAATGTCCTCCAGATTTTAATACTATTAGGACTTGGAACAGATATGTCAAAGATCACTAAGGTCCTCTGATCTCAGTTTGAGGAATCCTGATCTACTATGACAGGGTCCTGCAAAATAAATTATTAATAATAATAATAATAATAATAATAATAAAAATCAAGGAAAACTTTGACTCTGATGTTACATCTGTTTTTTTGTTTTCTCCTTATGTAATTTTGCTTAGATTTAAACTAAGTTATTGTGACACAATTTATATTCCATTAAATATTTCCAATTTAAATGTATACTTCAATGGTTTTTTAGTAAACTTACTGATTTGTTCAACCATCACCATAATCCAGCTTCAGGAAATTTCATCACCTCAATAAGATCTCTAATATCCCCTTAGCAGATAGGCCTTTGATCCTTCAAAATCATACTTCTCTTGATTAGAATTTTGATTAGAGAAACAATCAATTCATATTAAAAGTTTAAAAATATTTTATGCTAGATTTTACTGTCAACAACCTTCCTTTTTTTTTTTTTTTTTAACTGAACATCACTCCCATTGAGGTATGCTTTATTTCTGAGATATTTATTTATTTATTTACATCATGGAAATGGTTAAGATCTATTTTCATTTAGTTTTTCCCAAAGCACAGCCTGATTCAAGGACATGGGCATAGATATGTTCTTTGGATAATGACTACCCCCAAAAGGAAGTGAAATTGGAAATGACTGAAAGCTAGCCAAATGTGTATTGTTGAGTTAGTCTCCTCTGTGGCCACATGGGTTTACTATTACTCAGGACCCTCTGAGATATCTGTACAATGTGTCTCAGGATTTTCTCTTTGAAGAATAGGAAATGGGAACACTTAGCCACTAAGCACCCTTCCCTCGTTGATTGAGGGATTTACCCCAAGGTGGGAATTCACTCACACATCAAGGCTGCCCTTTACCTGGTTGAAACTAGATCTTATGGCTTCAGGGAAAAGCCCTGAGAGAGGAAAGTGGAAGATTCAGAAAGTATTTGAGGTGAAACATGAGCAGCAGGCACAAAAACTGTCAATTGAATGGCAAGCATTGTCAGATCCAAGCTTCAAAAAGTCATCCCATTACCCAAGGGGCATCATCTTTAGATTACTTGCAAAGTGTCATTGTTAGGCTTTTTAATACTGAGCTCTTGAATGGTGTTTCTAGGTCAATAACATCCCCTGTCATCTTTCCTCCTGCCTTGGTCCTACATCCTTAAAATCCATTCCCAATTATATTTTTTGAGTTCTTACTGGTATACATTCTGTAATACTTTTAGTGAATAGGATATTTCTTCTAATATCAAGGACCATAATTCTCTGTGCTATGCTGAGCTCTGACCAAAGCTATTTTTAGAGGTTATAATGGGAGATACAGGTGAATTTGAGAAGACATCATGCCATTTCTCAAGGCATTTGACTCAGTGGACATCTTAACGTGGACCAGGAAAGCAGAACTTTTTAGTATTTAGAAGAGTGAGGGAACTATTTTTACCAGTCTGGAGGATTCAGGGTATTTCAGCCACATGCTGCCATCTGAGTTGTTAACAACTCACTTCCTTCCTGCCTAGTGCTCAGCAGTGGGTGAGTTATCCAGTCCCAGCATCCCTGTTTTCTATGGCTACTTCTAGTAGAAACTGTTTTTAATAGGGTTCTCCTAAGACAAGACCTGAGACAAGCGCTTGTGTACAACTGGTTGCTTAGGGAAAAGATTCCAATAAATGGGAGTGATGGGATGGGAAAAATGAAAGAAAGTAAGATGCATTATTGATAGGGTCACTGCTCTTGGCACCTAGAGTGCAACACCCTAGAAATGCCATAAAGAACCTTATAGAATGAATCTCATAATTTCTCTTCTGAAAAGTGAGGGGCTGTGACATCTATATATTGAATCTTGATTCCCATTTGTTGATTATTGCCTCTGGGAAATTCAGTGACCGTGGACTTCTATCTCCTAGGTTGTGCAAGTTCATGGCTTTGAAGAAAGCTCAAGTCCAAACATCAGAGAAAAGAGAGAAGTGGAGTGGGAGTTAGGGAGACAGGATTGGAAGGGAAGTTGGATGGGGATAAGGGAATGTGACTTAAACACATGTGATAAAATATGGATTTGGGAAAATGTGAAGCTGGACAAATCTTCTGTAGAAGTTACTCAAATGGGGCCTTGCGTTTGGAAAGAAGCAGTTACAGCAATGCCTTACTTTGAAATGTCTACTGGGACCAACTGAAAACAAGGGCCACCCCATTGGTTGACACTGTAGACAGAACTTAACCAAAGGCTGTTTGCTTGCTCCCTCCATCTGGGTAAAGTTATTAGATGTAAGAAAATTGCTTTGGAAATGATAATCCTGAATTACCTAAATTTATTTTTTGGCCACTCAGTGGAACTAGAGATGCAAATAGAAACCAAGTTGTATCTTTGAAAGAGCAATAGACCTACATTCCTTACACTCTGATGGATTGATCTTCATAGCCACTTCATGTCCTTGAGTCCTTCTGAAATTTTAAGGAATCCCTTTACAGAATGTAACTGCAACTGTAGTCGTGTAAAAGTCCAGTACTTGAATTAAAGGCAATTCACCTTGAAACAAGGGATATAACCCTGTAGGAAAAAAAAAAAAAAAAAAAAAAAAGGTGATGTGCAGAGATGTGCAGAGATGAGGTACACTCTCACAAGTCGTTAGTGATTTTAAGACGACCAGTAAACTGTAGAAAGGCTGTTTGATTGAGTACTGTCAGAAGTTTTCAACTAGTTTGTTGATTCAGGTGGTATCTAAAGAGAAAAAATAGTAAAATGCAAATTTATTACTTTATTGGGAGGTTTAAATTATCTGAATTCTAGACAGAGAGATCGTAGGCAGTAACAGGGAGAAATGAAAGATGTGGTTTTTAAAACCATTATGCTATAGACTACATGTTGTGTGCCCCCCAAATTCATATGTTGAAATCCAATCCCCAGTGTGATGGTATTAAGATGGTATTAGACCTTTGGGAGGTAATTAGGTCATTAAAATGGAGACCTCATAAATGGGATTAGTGACTCTCTTGCCCCTTCCACCCTGTGAGGACACAGGGAGAAGATAGTCTGCTATGAATCAGAAAGCTGCCTCTCACCACATATTGAATCTGCTGATGCCTTGATCTTGGACTCACCAGACCCTAGAACCATGAGAAATAAATTTCTATTGTTTATAAGCCACTCAGTCTATGGTATTCTGTTACAGCAGCCTGAATGGATTAAGATGCACTGCATAAAAATCTGAATTTTTGTAAGATCCTAGACTCTTCTTATAGGGTAATTCTCTCAGAACCTGCTCAAATCACCAAGGCAATCCATATATCAGCAATCTGTGACATTTCTTATTGTGTTATATTTTAGTGTGCCATCAATACATTGGTCGAGGAGAGTATAGGGTACCATGGAATTGAAGGGAGAAACTCTAGTCAAAGTGGTTGCTGTCCTATCTAGAGCCCATTTACTGGCATTTGTACCCTATCCCCGGCTACTGGAGATGTTACTCCCTTCTCTGGAGAATCACCTATTATCAGATACATGAGGTTAGAAGAGCCCTACCCTCTTTCCTCAAGGTTTGACTAACTGAAGCAATCTGTGTTCCAGAGTTTTCCCTGTGAGATTAGACATTATCTGGTACTCACTGAGACAACATTCTTGCTTAGCTGTTCCTTCTAACCCATGTTATTTCCTTCAGTGACTCTTTTTTGAAAACACTCACCATTAAATAACTTGAATATGAATCCCAATCAAAGGCTTTGCTTTTAGGAAACCCAAAGGGCTTGTAATCTGTGCAATCTCATAGGGTTTGTAATTTGTGCAGGACTCATAGAGTCCTGTGCTTGGCTTAATGTTTTGCTATTGTCTTGAAATTCTTAATTTCTGAATAAGGAATCCCTAATTTCCACTTTCACTCACCTTGGCTGACACCAAACTTAGGATCTTGAAATACTATACAATTCTACACATTGAACAGTCAATATATTATCTAAGAGTAGGTACATTTCAACTTGTCGACACCCAAGAAGACAGCTTGAAACAAGGAGTACCCACAAAGAGAATCCACGAAGTGTAAACCAGAGGGATAAAGTCAATATTGGGACACCTCAGGAATCTGAGGAGGTACTATGTGGACACAGGGTCAAGTCTTACCTGACATTATTTCGCAGCTCAGTAGAAACATCTAAATTGTAGACTCTCTGAGGAGGAAGAAGCCATAGTTGCACAGTACATTTGGGGTCTCAGATTTTATACCTCCCACCTCTAAGACAAAGACAGCTGTGGATTCCTTGCTATTTAAAGTGATAATGTACTCTTTATTCCAGCCCAGAGTAGGTTCCACGTAAGAAATGACAAGCTTTTCCAAGAGATCTAACCAGAACTGCATTAACATTGATCTTCTTGGAAAAAAGTTATCAAACTTACATAGGTAGAGGATAAGAACTGTAACCAGTAAGGAGAATTAAAAAAACATGACCTCACAGAACTTTGGAGAAAGAGCACCGTTGCCTTACAACTACCAAACCTTTTGTTCCCCGAGCTCTTCTCAGGATTTCATAAGAGAGTGCTTCAGCAAACTGAGGCTCGATGGAGAGATATAGGAAAAACTTCCTTGAGGGGAAGTCTCAGCAAACTGAGCCCCTCCCCTTTAATGGATCCCGTGGAGTTATGCGTGTGTGAAGGCACAGTATGTGCTGGAGCACAATGGGGACTTCCGGAAAGACACCAGCAGGCACATAATTCACAGATCTTGAGATTAACAAGCTTTTCTTCCTCATTTGTTAACCAATAAAAGCTATGCGTTGGCCCAATTTGGGCTCAGTCCTTGAGGCTTGAGTCCCTTGGCCCCCTTGCATTCTATTCTTGTCTACTGTCTTTCTTAACCCTGATGCCCTTCTGCTTCCCACAGCTCTTGTCCTGCAGGAGCAGACAGGGCACACTCAGTTAGTGCACTGTATTGTATCAGGAGTTAGCTTTTCAGAGTACCCTGATAAAATCATCATCACGGCTCCCCCTCTCTTTCTTGGAGACGAATATATAGAGAAACGAAGTCCAGTTAATGTGATAAAGAAATAGACTCACAGATTTATTAGGAAAGAAGTGGGGGGATAAATGTTGAAATTTGCTTTGTTTTTCAAAACATGAGGCCTTGATGCCATGATTTCTTTTTATTTATTTATTATTATTAAATTTATTGGGGGTGATATTTGTTAGTAAAATTATATATGTTTCAAGTGTATATTTATGTAAAACATCATCTATACATTGTCAAGCACTACATGACTTCACTCATATGTGGGATATAAAACTGAAAGCAACAAAGGAATAAGACAAACAAACAAAAACTCATAGACACAAATAACAGTTTAGTGGTTACCAGAGTGTAAGGGGGAAAAGGGCTGATAGAAGAGGGAAATGGAGTCAAATATATGGTGATGGAAGGAGAATTGACATCCCAGGAAGATGCTATTTTGATTTATGAACGCTACCCTGCTGTCATTCTTTGTCTCTATGACCTTATCTATAGTCCAGGGAAGTACAGAGTATTTTACTTTCATCATTCCAGGGATGGGGAAAAGATCTTTGAAGATGCAGAGATTTAAATAATCAGTTTTTGTTTAAAACAAAAAGGTGTGAATAATTTTATTAAGTACAATCAGTTTAAATTTCTGAAACAGAAAGTATAATCCATAACATGGAATGCTGCAGAATGTTTGAATAAAAGCTGCAAAGAAGCTGTAGAATCTCCACTCAATCAGAGGAGAGAGGACTCTAAGCCCTGGATACTCATCAGCAAGCGGATTTTTGAGCAGCTTATTGTCTGGTTTCTCTCCAAAGCCTCACTGAGATCACTGATTTTTAAATCTGACAACCTAAGGAGCATGCTGGTCACTTATAACACTAATCCACCTACCACGTTTAACATCGCCTGGCATAATGGAGAGTCTGTGATGGTTCCATCACCTACTAACTCCAGTAAAAGGTGACAGCAATACCTATCTTAGAGGCTGTCAGAATATTAGACATAATGCATGCAATGTGCTGGCCTCATTTCTCAGTACACATAAGAGCTCAAACAAAGGCACTATGCCTTTTATCACTGGAAAATTCTATTATTTTAGAACTCAGTAGTTTAGTTCCCAGAGAATGCTTTCACTAAGCGATGATTTAATGTTTTTATATACCTTTTTATCAATGATTTTCATTAAAAGTTTTTATAAAAATTATATATATATATATACATATATATGTAGACATACATATATATATATTCTGAAAAACTATAGTTGAAGACATTGTCCATTATGTTGTGCATTCAATAACTCCAGTTTAAAGATACACGATAAACTGCTTTGAGGTGAGCATCAGAAAGTGGTTTCCTATTTTTATTTGTACCAGTGAGAAACAGTGTTTTCTGTTCTTTCTTTCTTGTTCTTTTTTTCCTTTTTAGGGACGCCAGGGCTAAAGTACATGTAGTATTAGCCTTTGTCTTTCTCTTTCTCCCTCTATGGGCTTTGGTTTTGACTCTTATTTTAGACCTTTTCTGAAATATATATGCTACCATTACTATCCTATTACAAAATGATAACCTTAGTACTACCGCCAATACCTAGCATAGGATAGTAATTTGTTAGATAGAGTGTCTTATATATTATCTCATTAAAATTTTATCACCACTGTATATGGTGTATATGATCAATGTTCTTAATATAACTCTCAACTTAGCAGTGAGGAAACCAAGGCTGAAGAAATAACTTGACCAATAGGTGAAGCAAGGATACGATGTCGAACTTTTGTCTTTAAATTGTGGGTTATTTTAATGCACAATCAGAAATCTTTTTTTAGAAGTAGATGATGAGTATAATGAGCATACATTATAAATGCTTTGCACAGTATAAAGAAGAATGTTTCTCTCTGTTTCTTTCACCCTTTTGCATCTGGCCCAGATGTGATTATTCACATGACTTGTAAAATTATTTTTTCTGCTTTTGTTTATTTGTTTTTAGGTTGTTTCCCCAAAAGTATTCAGCTCTGGTGGTGACTAATGGCATTCTGCCATGAAGATGGACGGTAATCCCATGTGAAGTGATTTAGCACAAACGCCTGCTCCTATTCAAATCACAATAAATATGAATGTTACTACTGGACACTGGGTTGGGTTACTAAACTCATATTTTGCCTGGTTTGAAATGAATTTGATGTTTAACTTAGTGACCTCATTAATCTCACAACTCAATTAGGTACATGGTTATCTCTGTTGCCCATGAAGAAATTATACGTGAGTCAAGCCTTTGACAGTTTTGTCTGTGATACCAATAAAAACAGTCACTAGTTACTATATAGCAAAGAGAGAGTAAAGTGCTCCACAAGAATCATCTTTTTCAATCCTTGCAAAAAAACACCACAATGAGATATATACTATTGTCTCAATTTTTCAGAGGAGGAAGTCGAAGGAATATAGTGATTTATTCAGCATATACCAAAGCCCCTCCTGAAACCTCCTAAGCTCTGCCTCATCTTCTTTCCCTCCCCTCCTAGTCTCTCCTCCATTTTTACTACTTTTTTAGCCATCTATTTTATGATATCATCCACATGCCATAAATTTGCCCATTTAAAATTCACCTATTTAAATTATTTAGTATACTCAGAGTTTTGTAACCATCACCACAATCTAAGTTTAGAACTTTTTTGTCATCCCTAAAATAAATCTGTATGCATTACATAACAGTATCTCCCCATTCTCTCCTATTCCCTCTCCAGCTCTGGGCAACCACTAAACTACTTTCTGTCCTTATAGATTTGTCTTTTCTAGACATTTCATGTGAGTGGAATCTTGCATTATATAGTCTTTTATGTCAGGCTTCTTTCATTTAGCATAATATTTTCAAGGTACATTCACATTGTAGCATGTATCAGGACTTCATTCTTTTTATGGATGAATGATACACCACATTTTGTTTATCTGTTCATCAGGAGATGGAAGTTTGTGTTGTTCCCACTGTTTGGCAATTGTTTATAATATTGCTGTGAATGTTTGTGTGCAATTTTTTGTGTATGTTTCCATTTCTTTTGTATATATACTTAAAACAGGAATTGCTGAAACTCTACATTTACCAATTTTAAAGATAATTAAACTGTTTTCCAAAATGACTGCATCATTTTACAATTCCACCAACTTGTGGCTACTAATTTTTCTATAACCTACGTGACACTTTTTATTGTCTCTCTCTTTTTTTTAATTATATACAGTGGGTGTACATGGGAATGAAGTGGTATCTAATTGTGGTTTTGACTTTCATTTCCCTGATAACTGTCTTTAGCATCATTCTATGTGCTTTTGGCCATTTGTATAGTAATCTTTGATTAAATACTTATTCAAATCCTCTTATGCTTTTTTATTGAGTTATGAGTTCTTCATATCTTTTAGATACAATCCCTTATAAGGTATATCATATACAAACATTTTCTTCTGTTCCATTGCGTGTTTTTTCTTGATTTTTGTGTTACATGTATTATATCTATATATGTTACATATTTACAATGCATCATTATAGTTATTAGATTATATAAATGTTATCTTTTAAAAATGGAAGGAGAATAGGTATATAATTGCAGTTTGTTATATTACCCTTATTTACCATTTCTGATTATCTTCACTTCTTACTGAGGATTTGACTTACCATCTCATATCATTTAATTACCCCATATAGCTTTGTTCCCACCTCTTTTGTGTTGATGTCATCAAATATGTTACATTTCTAGTCTTGAAAGCCCCCAAATCCAATTATATACATATAATTTATTCAATTGATTTTTAAAGTATCTAAAAAAGGAGATGTGCAATTATTTATATTTGTATTTTATAATTACCCTCAAAGTCACCTTTTCCAGTGCTCTGGATTTTACTGTCATTTTGTTTAATGCTACTTTTGTCATGGAGCTATGAGCTCCCTCTTAATTGCTCTCGACCAATATTGATTGGTATAGTTTTTGACAACCGTTTTATGCATGGAACTATCCATGCTTTTTTCCAAATAAGAATAGGCTCCTTAGACATAACTATGGAGTTTTCTAGCATGCTCGTCCTTTTAGGAAAAAAAACTCTGCACCACTGCATATGAGCTGAAGGAAGTGACAGCTTTACAAGTTGGCACTGGAAAGTGCAGTCACTCTTGATATTCTCAAGTACTGTTTAAGAAAACTACACATCTAGGAAGAGCTAGGAAGATTTTTGATAATATAAACTTTTAATACTGACTCCCCATTAGACCTTAAATATAACACGACAATTACAACATATCATTCTTTTAAAAATATACATATGACTATCCAGAGTAACTATTTTAAGTAGTCTCCATTCTTCTTAAAAACTTCTTGTATCTCTTCTCATTCTTAGAAGATGACATTGCTTTCAACTTTTCAGGGGGAAAAAATAATGTAAGTCATTTGATGGAAACACTTTAACATCTGCCACCCAAACTCCAAACTGCCTTGAATATGCCCAGTGTTTTATATTTCAATACTCTTTTTTTAAAGTGATGTTTTGGATAGTTTCCTCTCCAGAATAGTCAACTTCAATTCTCTGTTAAAATTTTCTCACTAAGTAATTACAGTTGTCCTCCATATTAAAACGAAGCTAACCCAAATTAAAAAGTGCCAGAAACAAAGACAAAAATATCTATAGACTCCACGTTGCTTTCTTGCTATTATTGTCTTTATTCCATTATTGTTATTCACTCCTCAACTTATTTTATTCTGGCTTTTTATTCTATGACCTAAAAAATGATCTGTAATGTTCTCTTTGTTACTTTATTTGAGCCAGTTTCAGTACAGAATTTAGCTCATTAGCATCATTCAGTGCATCATCTATGGAGTCCTCCTTCACAAAGTAGTGTCTCTAATCCATTTACTTAGCACAATTTACTCGTAATTTAACACCTTCTCAGCTCAGAATTTACTCATACCATATTTATGCAAAAATAAGACCTAACCAGAAAATAAGTCCTACTTTAATTTTTCAGGATGCTTATGATATAAACCCTGGCTCCAAAACAAACCCCAGTTAAGTTTATCAGCCAGATGGACATATTTAGTATGTCCATTGCAACACACAATGGGCGTATTGATTTATAAAATAATAATATTAATATATAATTAAATATAAATAAATAATATTATTGACATTAATACTTAAAATACCATTAATGATCATGTAAATTATAATTAAGTATTTGTTGTTGGTGCCTTTGGATGAGAGGTAAACACTTATGTAAACAGATGAACTGGAGACTTATTGCCAAACGACCAATCGGAGTACAGGCATAAGGCACGAATAATGTGAGCACTTGATAATGAATGGACATGGTTGTGTCTAATATGAATCTTCCTAATTCAAGACGTTGTGTGTTGTAATGGACATATTTAATGCACTTGTGTGAAATAAACGTTTTCAGAATTTCGGTGCCTGCAATTTTTCATTGCTTTTGTGTGGACCATCCTTCTTAACTGTCATCATTTTTGTTGCCACTATTGTCTCGTAAGTCTTCAATTAACACTAGATTTAATAGAAGTAATATTTTGACCCCCAGAGAAGATGAATGCAAAAAGAAAGAGCTATTCCATCAAGTACAGGAAAGGAATCATGGAGGGTTCCTGGGGCAAGAATCTTACGGCTTTCTGCAAAAAGAAGTTGGATCTCCGAATGGTCAGAAAATGGTGAACAGAGTACAATAACCTCAGTCAACGTGGACGAGGGAAATGCTAAGAAGCACAAGTGAGGATCAGGTTGGCAACCGTTATTTCCTGAGCTCGTAGACATCATCTGTGAATGGACTGCTGACAGGAGAGCAAAGGCTTTGGTTGTGGGCAGGGCTGATATTCAAGCATTTGCCCTTGCAATGACACCACAGTCAGAAATATCCCCAGAAGAATTCAAAGCATCACAACTCTGGCTGGATGGCTTCCTTCAGCGATAGGAACTGTCTCTAAGATTGACAACACTGTTCAAGCTGGAAGATACTGAAGTTATTAAATATGAATTTGCATTCAAGTCCTTTGTTGATGGCATCAACTTTTCTAAATACCAACTCTCCAGCATGATTGTTACAGATGAAACTGCAGTGTTTATGGGCCAAGGATCTCAAACAACAATTGATCAGAGGGGTGCTTCATCAGTCTATATTTCCTCCACTGGTTATGAAAGTGCACGTGTTACCTGTATGTTGGCAATTCATCTGGATGGAAAGAAAGCCCACCTCTAATCATCACTAAGGACAAGAAAGATAAGGTTGAACGTGTTTCAGGCATTTATGTTCTTAAAACCAAAAAAGCCTGGTGCACACAAGCAGTTATAAGGAAGTCAGTAGATTTAATGCTGCCACTTGTTTTATGAGGTGGCCAAAGAGGTCTGCTAGTCTGGGATTCAGCCAGCTCTCACCATGCTAAAGACATGAAGGACTTCCTTGCAGAGAGAATAAATCGAATAATGATTCCTGCAGGAATGACTGCCTATCTCCAGACTCTTGATATTGCAATAAACAAGCCATTTGAAGACCATTTGAGCATGGGAATCAATGCCTACATTAAAAATAGAATGGGGAGAAATCAGCATGGAAACTTTGTGAAGACATAGCCTGCAAGAGGTCGTGACTTGGGTGAAGAATTGCTGGGATGAAATCACTGATAGCTGTGTTGCCAATGCACTATGAGCAGGCTACATGGATAAGAAGTGCTCATTTAAGGAAAGTTCTGTTGATGGACATGAGATATTGGGGCCAATGGTTCTACAGGAAATGTGGTTGCAAGAAATTCAAGCTGGAATTCAGGGTTTAGAGCGTTATGACAATGTTCCAGAAGAAGATGAAATGACTGTATTTGAATAAACGTAGATTTTTGTCCATGAATAAATATAGATTGCTGTACGTGAAAAAATGTAGACTGTTGTACATGAAAAACTAAGACATTCCCTGAAAATAAGCCCCAATGTGTCTTTTGGAGAAAAAAATTAATATAAAGCCCGGTCTTATTTTCAGGGAAATACGATAAACTCCAAATTTGTGTTTTCACCCATGTGAAAAATATTTTATTTGAATGACTCATAATATGCTTAAATTCACCAGATAAAAACCCAAGGAACTGTTTGTTTGTTTTTTATGGCCCTTATCTTTGTAAAAGGTTGTTTCTGCAATGGCAGCACAACCTATCATGTTTGTAATAATAGAAAACTGGGACTGGTATGTGTTTCTCAAGGTCCTCCTCTCTCATTTGTCCAGTCTCATTCAATTAATACCCAATTCTGTTGCTTCTGATTCACAGGCATCTCTCAGATGCATCACTTTATCACCTTCCATAATGCCAGCCACTCTTGTAGTCAAATCGCAGTGATCCCAAATTTATAGCAACACAACAGCATTGAACTGATGTTAGTCCTCACCTAAATGGACCTCCTGGGTGAATTGCTGCCCCACCCTCCACCTTTTCCTAATCCAATCTGGACATTTTAGTAAAAATGAACTTTTAAAATACTATGTTTTCATATCATTTTTCTGCTTACCATTATCTTTAAGATAAATTCTGTAATCACTTCCAAGAATTTTAAAGTCCTACAAATAAAGCTTGTTCACCGATCTCATTATTTTCTACATTCCTTATTGCTCTAGCAATAGCTATTTTTAATTTGTTTTTCTTTTTTTCTTTCCTTGAGTCATGGGATAGAAACATGATATTTCTCAGTCACGTAAATCCCAATTTCTTTGCTTTCTGCCAATATTCCCTTTCCTTCTCCACTAAGCTAAGCTGTTTTTTTTTTCTTTTTTCCTTTACTAAGACAGACCTTTCCTGACCCAGCAGATTCTGTCAACTCCTATTATTATATGCACTTTTAGTTCTCTCTACTTCCTCTTTCTTACACTTGTAATTGCATGTTTACATTTTTCCTCTATATTAATGATAGAATCCATGAGGAAGGAAAAGCATGCTTATCATGTTCCTGACCATGACTTAAGCATCTGGCATATTCCTGTGCAAACTCTGGTTACAAATTATGGTCTATGGACTGAATAAATAAGCAGTTGTGACCAGAGACAATTTCATCCCCATTGTCATTAATAACAGAGAAGAAAAATAGTTGCTACTATCAAGACAATCAACTACTCATAGTCAAAAGGGAAAAGATGGGCCAACCTGAAGCAGCTACAGAATCATCAGTGGTCTTTCCCTTGGGTTTTATGTACATTCATTTTTTCACGTTATGCATTTTAAGATTATATTCACAAAGTCCATATTTTTAAACATTTTAAAGTAAGATAAGGCAGAGCATTCAGAAAACAGATTAAACAAAATAATAAATCAATCATAAATGTTCATTGCATGGCAGTTAGATGGACAGAAAGGCTAAATAAACTAAGAAAAAAATGCGTTTTTGAGGGTGCATTTCAAGGCTGAAGTTAAATGATATCAATAACGTACACTTTCATAAAAGTAGTCTGCTGGGTTCTAAAATAAAAAGTTTAGTTAATCTGCTCAACAACTTATAAATGAAATTTTATTTATATTTCAATTATTTTAAAATGGCCAAAACAAAATTGATCTCTTCTAAAATCTGCCAATGCCATTTCTCCCAATCTCCCTTTTCTTTTAAAACAGGAACTGTTTCAGTAAATAATTAACATAACAAAAGCAAATCTAACATGCCATGATATTTAATATATCTATTCACAATATTTTTTTCTCCACCAGATCTAAATCGTTCAGGTGAGTTAAGAGCTAGTTTTCTAAAGATAAATCTTTAATGCAACTCTTACCTACAGACATACTAGTCACTCTAGATAAAAACATTCAAGGAAATGTGTTTTTATAAGTCATTTTAATGATTTGCAGAGACTGATGTATTGGACAATCGAATTAATTATCTAGCATGTATAAGGCAGAAACAGATCCACCACTGAAAATTCTATTCTTATTTAATATAGGAAAAATAGATATTTTGTCTTTTTCTTAATCAAGGCAATAGATGTGGATTTGCTAGTGGCAGATTTGTGATAATTTCTTTCTATATAAACTTTTACTATCTTCAGATAGGGATGTTCTCTTAAGATTATTCTCTTTCTTCCTTGAGAAAAAGTTGATTGGCAGAGCAAAAAAGCTTTCAAAGGATCAAGAATCTTTAAATATAAAATTTAGTTTTAAAACAAAACATATATCTCATGTTTTACAGCTTCAATAGTAATTATTCCAGAATAATAAAATTGCCTATTATCATTAGCATTTTCCTTTCTGATACTTGGCATATCTTGGAAATGTTTTTCATAAGTTTCTTTTATCCTTTTGGATCCTTTCTTTTATTTTCCTTCGAAGTTTTTATGTGTGTTCTGTTATATTTGTAGATGGAATGATAATCTAAGAAAAAACCCTAAAATGTAATTTTCTTAAATGTAATTTAAGAAAACAGAGATGGTAAGCACATTATATATCTGTAGATCTGTAGATCTATAGATGTGGAACAAAATGCTAAGATAAAAATGCTCAATAAGAATTACCACAAATTGCCACTCCTAAATTTTTCTTTTTATCTTGTATTGTTAAAATGCTAATTTTGCCTTAACAAAGGCAGAATTTGAAAATTGACAGGCATATTAAAATGGTTAGTTTGTAACAGTTTATTGAACTGACAACAATTATTAAGAGAAATTCTTCATGATCAGTATTCAGTCTAAGTTATTCATATTACTTTATGGAACAGTTAAATAAAATAACAATTTTGATTAAAACTAGGAGTTCAATTTTCCGAGGAGATTTAAAAATTATTTGGGAATTTTTTTTTCTCGTCAAGTAGTTTTGATTATCTGCAGTTTGTGTTACATGAGAATTATTTATATTCCTAGTTTTAGACCTACATCATAATAAGTCATCATTTCAATAAACATTCATATTCTCAATGTTTACTTGACTATTATGGCAGATTTGTTCAAATCATTTAAACTATATCTCAAAATGAATAATGCTACGACGGTGTTATACTTTTTTTTTTCCATTTTAAATGAATCAACTATTTTCCAAATGATAAAGAAGCAAACCTAAAACAATTTTTGCTCCAAATAAAGAAACAAAATGTTTTTACTTTTCTTTACTTTCCACTATACTTGAGTTTCATAAAATCATGTGTACTAATGCATCAATATAATAATTTTATAATTCTAGTTGACTTTTTACAAAACCATAGAACACAATTGGTAGTAGAGAATATCTCCTAAGATTACAGGAAAAATAAAATAAAATAAATAAATAAATAAATAAATAAATAAATAAATAAATAAATAAATAAATAAATTGGAAATTGAATATTTTTGAGTAGCAATTCAAATATGTAGTTAATGTTTAATTATGAAGACTAATTCTTAGATTATCCCCGGTTGCCATATACATAGTACTAAAGCCTCTCAAAGGTAAACATTTTATAAAGAATGTATAGTCTAGATAGTAAATGTGGTTTAGATTTTTGCAGTTGGTATGGCACAATCTGCTTAAATGAAAGACTTTTAGGTTAGTGGTGATGATTTAGCAATAGCACTTTTTTTATTGAAAAGTGTTATACCAAAATTGTTCTTTATGAACCAGTTGTATGATTATAAGAACTAAATGGTATGCTGTTGTGTATTCCATCTTTTATCATGACATGATTTAAAAAAGGAATAAAAATCACAGATGAAAACCATGTCCCTTATGTTTTTGAAGGATCTTTGGAGTTGCTAATTGGCAGAAATCTGCAACCACAGGCTTTTGAGGTATGGTTACCATGGCAAATTTGCTTTGAAGTTGGCACTTGTGAATATTTGACTTAATTTTCTTTTCAAGTTTAGGGACAGGATGAAAAACGCTGTCATGCTTCCACAAACAAGTAATTTTTGAGAAGCCCAATAAACTATTCCCATCACAGTAGGTGTAAGTATTTGTATACAGGTTAAGGGAGTGAATCACAAAAATACTTAGTGATTTGTAGTTATCTTCAATCTCTATTTTTCTTATGGTATATGTGATTCATAAAAAGATGAAGGGAAAACTTTAAAACTCATTTCTATTATTATAGAGGATCCAGAATTACGGCAATTCAAATTTCTGTAAAGTGGAAATATGAAACGTTTAGTTCAAAATCATAGTGTTTAATACTTAAGTTTTATAAATGTAGACTATTTGCTAAAGTTTGTGACCATGTAATAGGATTTATTTGAACATAATGATTTTTTGAAAATTATTTTGATAATTTTCTGAAATTATCAAAACAGAAAAACAGAAAAAACATGGTTTATGAATAAAGATTAAAAATGTTAAACTTATAAAGAGAAGATAATTTAGATTGATAATTTAGCAATAAAATGCATATTGGATTTCCTTCTTTAAATTTGTATTTATAGAGAATATTATATGAAATATGCAAAAAGATGTTGAAATAAAATAGATTCATTGTATACATTTGAATAAGCAGATATAAAGCCAGGTGTGTCAAAAAGAGGAGAATTTAAGAATGTAGCAAGTAAAAAAAATTAAAGGGGAACAAAATACTGTAACACAGAAACTTTAAAGCAATCATACTGAAGGACAGCACACAGAAATACACTTTTAAGTGTTCTATTTTCTCCTTTCCTTGCTCATGAGCAATTTTATGTTATTTCTCAATGATAGCAGCAAAAATAATCATTTGAAATTTTATACAAAGTTTATCTAAATTAGTCAGACTAAAATTATATATGAGTTGGAAAAAGATTTATCAAACAGAAGGCCATATTTATATTAAAAATAAATAGGTGTAAAAATGTTTCTGATTTTAAGATGATGTGAATCCCTAGATTAAAATATAGATGGCCTAATATTTATCAATTCTATGAGTATCTGAATCATCCTTACAAATGGAATAGGCATTACTTAATTATTTTCCTAGTATTTTTCTTGATTTACCCTCTTGAAAATACATCAGAACTAATATATATATATATATATATATATATATATATATATATGTGTATATATATATATATACATATGTATGATTTAATATTCGTTATTGTAGTTAACTTTTTAAAAAGCTCAACTAAATGATGTCCGCTTATTTTTGTCAATTTTCCTTATATTTTTGTTCAGTGACTCAAGTTACATTGTTTTCCAAAAATAGCATTTATTAATGTGCACATATATTATTTTTAGAAAAAATATTTTAAATAATCGATTGAGAGTCATATCTTTTTGCATTGGACTTTCTGAACAGGAAAGTTTTATATAAATTTCTTGGAGCTATATTATAAATGAGTGGAAAAATTAATTAAGAAAACTGATGAAATAATCCGATAAGTGCTTTCCTGAGTATACCGTAAAAAATAAAAAATAGTAATATGAGCAATTATATATCATTTTAAAGCTCTTAGAGCAGCAAATTGTCTTGAATAAAAGTAGCACTAATCACGAGGTTGTATACTGTATGAGAACATGGACTGTTCATTTTTTATCCTCCAATGTGTAGCCTAGTGCCTTCCTAGTAGTTCTTCAATAAACCTTTTTTTAAATTAATTACAGTTTCTTAAAAAACAGTAGCTTAGGCGATAATTTAGGGTTTATTTTTAAAGGTATAAACTCAACATATTTTTAGAGTATTAAAAATAAGTTATTGCGTTATCAACTTACACAGTATTTAAAAGAAAACAGGATTGAATCTGGGAACTATTGTTTCCTGAAAATAATAAATTGTACATGTGTTTATTCTGTAATCTCTCCGTGGCTTAGCTTTCTCATCTACAATTTGAAGGAATAAATTGAATATACAACACCAGACCGTTGCGAGGATTAAATGAGTAGTAAGTCTGAAGAGTTTAAAGTAAGGTTGGCCTATGATTAGCATCCAGTGGATGTTTGTATTTGCCTATGCAGATATTTTATATGAATAATACATAATACATGTTAATGTACACAGAAAAATCTCACTGTTTTCAATTCATTGGCTGTTAAAGCAGTTAAGCAAGATACCCAAAGAAACATCTAAGAAACACATAAGGTTGAGAATCCTGACTTCTCCTTCTCATTATCTTTATTTCATGATTGCCACAGTAAAGATTAAATGGATGCTTATTTGACAATCAATACAGGCTGCAATGCAAACCCCGGGTCTCTAGTACATGCTATTCAGTCCTATTGCTATAACATTCCTTGAGTTTATACATGTAACATAGTTTATCTTAAGAACATGTGTTGGATAATAAAAGTCCTAACCTAATAGAAGTTAATTTTAAAAAAGTTAGAAATACTTAAATATATTCATAAAAACTACACTTCTTAATCCATTGAATACTAAATGTATTAAATGTTTAGCAATTGTCCAAGTAAAACATAATTACTCCATATTTTGCTAAAATATTGTCCAGCAAATAAATTAAGTAATAGTTCCTTGACTTTGCCAAACATTTTGAAATCTGGATTTCCAAATCTTAATCATGTAACATTAATTTTACATATTTGCCAAACTTGTGTTTCATCTAAGTTGTCTTAAAATTAAAATAATCTTAATGGATATCTTTTTATTATTCTAAAATTTCAAGGTTTATAAGAATAGTATACAACAACCTTACATGTATGGCTTCTCAAGCCAAAGCAAACATTTTAAGTTATACTTATTTTTTTGGTCTATGCATCATTTTAGGTTTGCTTTTTCGAAATATAACACTAGCATTCTTCCACAGCTTCAAATATATGACCATGTAAAAACTAAGTCAGTGAGAGTAAAATGGTTTGAATGCATAACTTGACTTTCCCCAGACTTCAGAAAATTTGGATATAGATATCAATAAAATGACACTGACATCTCAATTTTTCAGTCAAGTTAATAATTTTGCTCAAGTCACCAATATATCTCAAAAAAAAAAAAATATATATATATATATATATATATATATATATATATATATATATATATATATATATATATATATAAATCGATATATACACATATACACAGAAATGTATACATATTTTAAGAAAGGAAAACTGTATTAAAATTGTAATATTCAATATATAACAATAATAAAAGATGATTAGAAGTCACATTTGACTTCTGGTGCGCAAAGTGGTACCATCGATGTCCAGACACTTCTGATTACGGCAAACTACTGCTTGAGCAATGTTGACCAAAGTGTCCACTTGTATACATTTTTAGCACCCCCAATGTATACATCTTTGCATGTTAGTGGTTGTGAAGTATTCCATTATATAAAAAATTATTGAAATTTTCACACTTTCTACATGTGTACATAATTAATTTTTTTAGTGTTTATGTAATATACTACTCCAGTAATAACATGTGACCATTTAGGAGTTCATTCATGCTGCATTCTGGGGCTGAGGAGCCAGCCTTCTCCTGCCAGGTCCTGCCTCTGTTCTGCATGGCTCAGCCTCTCCGTCACTTCTTCTGGGCATGGAGACATGCATACTGGGCTCCCGGGGAGCTTAGATAGCTAGTGACAAACTGGTGTACTTCCTTTCCTATATCAGCTAAGAGGAGCCCAAAGCTATGATGTTTTCAGTAAACGTGTGTGCAACTGATAGCTTCTTAAACGACAGTGGCTTAGATAATAATATAGGGTTTTGTTTTTAATGAAACCTCTTTATTTAATTTTAATGTTTTATTAGTTGCAGCCGTGCACTAATAAAGGATTAGGAAATGCAAATTAATAGTCATAATACAGTCACAGGGATACAAAATACAGTATGGGGAATATAATCAATAATGTTGCAAAGATTAAATAGGGTGTCAGATGGGTGCTGGACTTATCAGGGGGATCACTTCATAGATTGTGTAGATGCCTGACCACTGCATTGTACAACTGAAGCTAAAGTAGAATAATATTGAATGTCAACCATAACTAAATATATATATATATATAAATACATATATATCTGTGTGTGTGTATATATACATATACATATATATATATATATATATATATATATATATATATACATATATATATACATATGTATATATATCTCCACGGGATGTGGCGTACAGTGTAGGGAAGATAGTCAATGGAATTGTAAGCACTATATATGATATCACAGGGGTAGTAGATTGGGGGAAGAGTGTCATCACTTTGTGAGTGGTGTAAATGTCTAACTATTACATTGCTTTGTACACCTAAAGAAATCTCTTAAAGTAAAATTGTACTGAATTTCAAAGTCATACGTCTATAACAATATTATTGAGAGCTCATTTCCTTTCTTCAATTTTTTTTATGATATTGAGAAAATGAGATAAGATTGAGTTTTCATGCCAGTTTCCTGAAAATAAACCTTTTTCTTACTAGGCACGAGAACAACACATTATATACTCAGAAGCATTACATCTCCCCTACAAATACTAAGAGCTTAATTTATGAATTTTGGTAATCATTGTTGGGTTTTTCTACCCTTAGAACAAATGGTTGGTTCCGTGCCAACAGACTTCTATAGGGTAATAAGTTCCACAGGATATGTCCAGTAATGTCTAAAGCTTAGGAGATGCTGTTTGATTTTGCTTTCATGAGGTTCCTCAATTTCCATACAGATATGCTAATGGTTGGGTCCACGACACAGATTTACCATATATCCAGGCTTGTTTAAATTCCACTTACATCTAAACTGGGACTGTTAATAAATGATTTAATGACACATCAAAACCAGCTTTCTACCACACGATATTATGGTTACATAAAAGGGCACATCATTTTTATATTCCTCATTTATTTGTAAAATAAATCTATAAACTTACAGCTCACTAATTGTCAATGTGAGTGAATCTATGGCAGATGATGGGCCAAAGACCCTCACCTTTCTAGATGGCTGAACTGAAACTGTAAGCTACTAAAAGCAATGTATCAAATCAAATTTAGTGTTCAAGAAACTGAAAGCAACAAAACTATATCAAGCACTATTGATTTTCCGTAAGTACTGAAGCTTTTAAGGGGATCGTACAAAGAAGTGTGTTGTACAGAACTGTGTACCATCTATTTGCCGAAGTTTGAAAGTTGGATACAGTTTGTAAAAAGCCTAAACAAATGGAGAGAAGTTTGGGGTTAAAGTTCCCAAAGAATTGTTGGTGGGAAACTAAAAAGACATCACTACAATTCAGCTTTATTGCAGGGCAATGGTAGAAACCCGAGACGCTAATAGATGCTGTCATCAAGAATAAGAGAAAAAGGCTAAGATAGCATATGGATTGTCATGCTTCACTGCTCTCCAAACACAGGGGACCCAGCTAGCTAACCAATCATGTTCATGTGCTCCAGAACAGTGTCACACATGTGCATGACAAAACCATCACGTGCGAGACTCTGAATTTACAATCACTATCACCATACTAACTGGTCTGGTTCAATTTGTCATTACATAATCTCCCTGAGTCTTGACAGTTTACTTTTTACAGATCAACAAATACACTGCATGAACTACATGTTTTTTGAGATAAATCACTAAATCATCTAGATGTAAATTCTAGATGCTTAAAATGTTATCTGATGATGCCTTGAATTAAAATATTTCTTTATCATTTCAAGAATTCAAAGTCAAGAAAACAAGTGAAAATAATCAGTGAGGTTTTGTTCTTTTTTATGTTTCACTTGCATGTATGTTTACAGTGCCAAGTTACAAAATGATGAATGCCTCTGACATTAAAGCAGATGAGCATAGAATGAAAGCGAACTAGTTTTTCTGGGGTGAGAAGGAAATATTCATCATTGAAACTGAATCTCTGCCTATTTGATTTCCATGTATATTAGATAATAATTGGAGACCTCTCTAACATTCCATTTGTGTATAATATATGTTGAAATATCTTTTATATTTAAAATTTCAGGATTTTTGCAGCTTTTTTCATAAATATTTTATTGAGTAAAATATATTGAGTATATTTTATTTAGACTTTATTTAGTAAAAATAAAAATTAATTTTACATCAACTAAAAGAAGTTTATGGACATTTCTTGAAAGTTTTTGTTATAGTAAGAAAGCAATTTTGATTAGGAAATTATCTTTCCATACAGAATAGATGATTTGGGGATCATTGCACTATGTAGTGGGCTATCCACATAGTTCCCCATACGAGCAACATAGATATTTGTATCAATTTAAAGGTCCATTCATAATGAACATTGTGTAAGAATAAAGTACAAATAAAACCATGAGTGAAAGGGCTCAAATATATTTACAGTAGAATTTTCTCATTTAAGATATTTATATCAGAGTCATCATTAATCAGCTGTAATAACTTGGGAAAATTAGAATCTATTTCTAGTGAAAGCAGGGTAACATTAGGATTAGAATATGAGATTTTTTGTCCATTTATCTCAGAGATTATTCAACACAGCCTACAGAGAAAGACCTAAAATAAAATTCCTGAGAGAAATAAAATGAATGTTGCCCTAACGGTAAATTATTTTCTACAATTGAGAGGTATTTAAAATAGATTTGGATAAATAACATAGCACTGAAAAAAAATTCTTTCTGTAGGGAAAATTTTATTAATATTTAAATTGATTATTCTTTTAAACTATGCAGTTATAAAATAGTGTTATTTTGTTTTATATGCTATGTGTCAAAGCGTATAAACTAATAAGTATTAAAGGTGATTATTTGACTAATTTTACTGTAATACATGTTCATCCAATGCCCTTCAAAAGGGGGAGGGATATATTATTAAAGTGTTATTAGTTTTGTTTTGGAAAATTTTATATTTGGAAGCCAGAGACAACTGTACTTTATGTGCGTGTGTTGTCACAAGATAACATAATAAACCTTAAAGAGTAACTTCATAAGACTTGTAATTAAGACTTAAGAAAACAGAAAAATATTTTATTTAATATTGAGACTGAAAAAAATGCATTCATATACTCCAAACAAAATTTGCAACAACATTTGCAGCTGTTCCACAAAGTACTAATGAGGTACAGCGGTGAAAAGGGGATGTTTTCTCCATCCAGAAGTAAGTACTATTGCAGAGTAACTTAAGAATGTGTTCTAGAACCTTAATTTTGGAAAAAAAGAATTAAAAGAAAGTGAGAATCAGTTTTTTTTTTTCTTCATTAAAGCAAATAAATTATTAGGAAAATGTTGTGGTTTGATATTATTATTGAAGAAGGAAAAATCTCTTAATAATAAAGTAGTCCAGAAGACAAATCACTTTCTCTACTAAACAAAAATTGCAGTTCCCTCAAAAAGAGAATTCATTTTAGATCAAAGCTGGAAAATTGACAATGGAAAAAGAAAAGAATAGTCAGCTGAGAAGTAGGCCTCTTGAGGGCTTCTGTTATTCATTAATGTATATTTCTTTGAAACATCACAGAGTATAGGAAAAATGCTGGTATTTCCATTGGATGTAGAATATATTATTTCTGTTAAGGGTCATGACCATTATCTGGTGTGTTGGAAATTATTACATAATTATTGTAATCAAGATCAATCACATTTGCAGATATGAAAGTTTATTTCTCTGTACAGAGCTTAGACTGAAATAACCTCAGTTTAAAACAAACAAGCAAACAGACTTAAATCTAGGTTGGTTTAATCCAATAGGATTATTCCTCAGGTCAATTCGTGATTTAATACCCAGCTGCAGGGCATACCAAGACTCCATTTCAGCTTTCTATCGATGATTCGTTGTTTTGAGGCCCAAGAGTTCTCGATCCATAAAGGTTTTGGGGGGTTATTTAGATGACTGTTTCTCATGTGTTACAGGAAGAGAACAGTTTACTTTTCCCTTGAGGGTACTCGGTGCTATCATGGAAGTGTGGCAATCATTTCGACTACAGGTACACATTTATCTCCTATGCACCTAGCCTTCTTAGCTTCTTGGTATATGTTCCAACTAATCACATGATGACTCTTTAGATACTGCCATCTGTTGTGTGTTTTCACGTACTGCTCAGCAATGTCACCCAGGCAAGCACTCCAGCTCTAATTCTCAAGTAAACTCTCACCTGGGCAAATTAAATCAGATTTCCTACATCTTCACATAGGAGCTCTGAAAAAGTCTAGAGATGGTCTGTAAAATTTCTCATGGATATTCCATGAAACTGTCTCTTTTACTTTCCCAATATCTAACTGAAAGGACCATATGAGTGTCAGTTTCAAATGTCCATAAAGGAGAAGGATCCCATGTTCCTTTAACCTCAAATTAATTGTGTTATAAATAAACCTGTCTGTTGTTCATAACTGTTTAATTTTCTCTACAAATTACCTTCATTTACCTCCAAATCAATGCTCTTTATGCTCTCACTATTGTTGGTGATTCCCTTAATTTGCAGATACTTTCAAACCTGTAATAAGTGCTTTAGCACATACCAATTAAGAATTTGGATTATTGTTTTATTATTTATTAAAGAGATGCTAAGCAGACTTAGGAAGAAGATAAGAATGCATTTTTACTTTTGCACATTATTGATCTGTCAAACATCTATATTTTTCAGAAAATCTTATTGCAATGTCTGTAGGTTTGTTTGGTCTTCAATCTTAGACTGCTTTACAAATAGGGTTGCCCAATGCATGTAATACTTGGGATGTGTTTATACTTAAATATATATTTCTGGTTTTTGTGAAATTCAAACTGGGCATCCTGTATTTTTTACTTGCTAAAAACTGATGACCTTTATTAGTTTCCTGGAGTTGTTATCTTAGTCTGTTCAGGCTTCTATAGTTCAAGATCAGAGTGTCAGCATGGTTGGATTCTGTGTGTGTTGAGGACCTGATTCCTGGTTTGTATAGTGTTGCCTCTTCCCAGCTTCTGGGGCTTGCCAGGTACCTTGAAATTTCCTGGCCAGCAGATGCAGCTTTTCAGTCTCTGTCTCTGACACCACATGGTGTTCTACCTTTTTGTTTCTATCTCTATTTCTCCTCTTCTTCTAATAACACCACCCACTTCAGTATGACTCCATCTTAAATATTTACATCTGCAGTGATCCTATTCCAAATAAGGTCACATCATGAGGTAACTGAGAGTTATGATTCCAATATATCTTTTGGGGGACACAATTTAACTTACAACCCTATTTATAAAGCTATTTATTTTTTATAAAAAGTGTGTGTGTGTGTTTGTGTGTGTGTTATTATAATAATAATAATAATAATAATTATTATTATTATTATTATTATTATTGGAATTAAGCAATAACAAGCATCTATGTCAGAAACATCTCAGTCTCTACCAGCAAATACAGAGGAGTTAAAGTCCTTTTGAATATTAAATTGACTTATGTGTACTATTCAGATAAAAAACTATTACTTATAAGGATTTTTCAACAATAAATATTTTTTAAAATAAAAGCACAAGTAAACATTTCTGATTTACCCACCAAGAGCTATAAAGATTGGTTGATTTCTATGCCATTTTATTAAACATAACTTTTATTAAACAATTATTGAGAATCTGCTACATATCACGTGTTATGCTCAATGAAAAAAAATGATGATGTGTACACTATCTGTTAGAAACTTTGGTTTGATAGGCAATGTAAATGGATAAATATATGATAAATCAAATGTCATCACATATATATTAACATCAACATGATCAAAAGGAAAACAGCAACTGATTGCCCTTTTCAATGTTGTAGCTACTACCTTCTGTAGAGCAGCTCCCATCAAATCTTATTTCTGAAAATCAATTCTAAGTAAATAATTAAATAAGAAAAAATATGTTTGTTGCTGAATTATAACAGAACAAGAGAAATAATCTAAAACAGGGGTATTGTTAAGTAAATATGACACACTATCGTGGTTTATTTTTTATATCAAATCATATACAAACATATATACAATTTGGGGAATACACAGAACTACAATTTGGGGTTTTACTTTAAAATTATGGATGATATGTTTTTAAAAAAATTTCAAAATTTCTGTAGCATTGGATTATTATATGATTAGAAAAAAAATAAGTTCATCTAGATATTTTACCAGCATGTAAAATTTTATAACTAAAAAGTTGTAGAAATGCAATTTCTGTCTCAATATTTGTTGTAAATAATATATTTAAAGTAAAGTACTATAAGCTTCATAGAAATACTACTGTATTCACAATATTTCAATCTTGCTCTGGAACTCTAGTTATTTCAGAATACTCCTGCAATACAGTTAATGAGACAACCTGAATCCTGAATAAAGATGGTCTTTCATTAATAGAAAGAGCACAAGAGATGTCATGTATCAGTGTAAAATAATCCACTAATGAAAATTTACCCATTTGAAATGTGGAGAAACTTTATACTATGCCTCCTTCCTCTTTAAATTAATTAAATAACATTTATATTTCCCATGCGATATTCCTTTCCTTATGATAATAACTGAAGAGATGAAGGTGAACCATGATGCCAACATGATAAATGTGTGAGGTTGACATGTCACTTTGTATATTTATTCTTATCATTCTTGATCTTTTGTGTGTGATTCATTGTGTTGATATCTCTCTGTCTTGAAATACCACCACTCTCATTCTCCTTAGAGTGCAATTGGCAGGAGCATAGCATTTTTTAACACCACGAATACTTAATAAAATTCCTTTGTTCTACACCATTAAAATATGCTAACTAAAGTAAATTTGAGGAAGAACACAGACACTTTAAAGGTCATGATCTATGACAATCCACAGCTTTAGAGTTGGTTTAATTGAATTAATTGTGCTCAGAAGAATCTGAGGAAAAAAGAACACAATGACTGAACATTTTCATGGAAAAAAAACTTGACCTTTTCGTGTTTAGTGCACTGATTGGCAGATTTTTCTCTTCCTCCCACAAGAACAGAATTTTATAAGAGAAAGGTAGATGTTATATTTAAAAAAGATAGAGAACCTATGCAAAAATAGAAACACCCACATATGATAGAAATCATAAAGAATTAATAGCATATACATTTTGTGTGACTTGTTATAACAATAAAAAAATACTTAGTGTATTTGTCCATCTTTTACACTAAAGATATTACATTATATTGTATTGTTAATTTGTTAACATTAAGATTAATTAAGCTTAATTAATTAGCATTAAGAATATGAGAGAATAGCTTCATTTTATTCAGTGATATCACTGGTCTAAAAACAGATTATTATGTTTCTTTCTGCTTGTAATTCTAAGTAACTGTTTTGTGAATTTATAATTTTTTATGCTCAGTTACCTTAAACTATGTCTTTAATAAACACAAGCTCTAGACAATCATAGGCAGAAATCAAACTGTACCACATGAAAGGAGACAACAGGATGTTCGGAGGAAAGATTTATTCAAGCTGGGCTGAGCTTACACAAAAGGTACAATAAATTGAGTCGAGGTGCTTATCATTCCAAAAATACACTGCAATTTTTTGTACCTCCTAAACTTGACAATAGCTATTAGATCTTGGAATTTCTAACCTTATGTCTGTGTGCTGGTCAAACTCATACTCCTCTTTCAAATGTTCATCTGTCTCCTTGTCTGTGAAGAGTTTTCTAACCTTTTCATATCAAAGTAGGCATTCCTTTGAATTTTCCTTTACCAATTAAACACTGTAGCTACAAAATAGAATTGACCATAATCTGTAGTAATTATTTTATGCCTGCCTGCATGACAGAATGAGCTCTTTTTGATCAGGGTTAGTGTTCTCCAATATTATATTTTCAGTGGTATAGACTCAGCATTCAAATAAAATTGAAAAATGAATGCAAAGACATTCACTTAAGACTTAACGGAGCATTTTATCGTTTGTCTCTAAGTTTACAATGCTGCTCACTGTATAAGAAAAATTTTATTCTGAAAAATGTATTTTAAATATTTAAGTTACATGAAGTGATTTGGTTTAATAGCAGTGAAAGGGAAAATCATAACACAGTACATTAGACCCAAATAACCCCCAAATCAATAAACCTCTTTATTGTCATAGGAGAGAGTGTAGGGAGATATCTAAATGCTTCAAGGAGTATTTCAAATATCAAGATGAATTCTCATTCATCTTGAATGCAAACTGACAGGTTAATCCTGATTTAGAGATGGCAACAGAGACAGTAATTGGAGATGGGCAGTCAAAATCCATCTGGCATTTGGCATTTCCAAGTAATGTTGATTCTTAGTTGCTTAAGGATGTTTTCAGAAATAACAATTGTATAGAGTAAAAATAAATATGTTGTATATTTTATTTATCATGTATATAATTATCTTTAGCATTCAGATGTCAATAAAGGTAGACAAATAAAAACACATCTCTAAATTTTCCTATTTATATTGATGAGTGTCAGTTTTCTGAGTACTGGAGGAAGTGGTCACATATTTTGGTATAATTAATTGGTTCTTTGATCAATATTTTGATCACAGACTTCTTAAGTAGCACCAATATAAACACCATTTGTCTTTTTTTAGTAAAAAGTGGCATGGAAAGAAATCAGTGACTAGATGAAATAAGATATTCCATAAATTAAAGAATGAGTACATATATACGCCAATAAAGAAAAGGTAAACAAAGAAAAAAAAGCTCATATTGCAGACCAAATACAATTGGTCTGAGATCACAATTTTCAACTAGTCATGATGAGATCACAATTCACAACTAGCTAAGGTTTTGGGTGTTATACATGTAAGTGCTTTTCTATAAGTTCTCCAGGCATACAGACATGATTACTAACAACGAACTATATCAATGTTGAAATTTGGAAGGAAGCACTAGAAACTTTAAAGATAAATTCACTTTATGGTTCAATTTCTAACTACTAATCAACTTTTACTTTGCTGTTTATTGGAATGGTCTGATTAATGGGTTTTGACAACGAACTTATCTTCAATATGCAGTCAAGCCCAGGCATTCAACTCCTTTAAAATAAAAACAATTTCGATACAATTTTTCGGCAATATTTTTCCAATTTCTGACCAATTTCCAATCCCTTCTCTATAACATTTTATTAAGTATCTATTTTGTTTCAGATTTACTATGCAGATGTTATGGGTAAAGAACAAAAAATACATATACAGTTTCCTCAGGAATTCCACAACTTAAATATGTTTAGCATCAATGACTGCATATTGTTGGTAACTGTATATCAGAGTGACTTTTTCTTTCCTTGGCTATTTTTAAAATATTGTTTTCCTTTTATTAACACAAATAATTGAAACATAAAATAATTTAGTTGAAAATTTGATGAGGTTTAGAGCACAGAAAAGATGGTGCCCGCCTGTCAGCAGCACAGGAAAAAGACCCCAAATGGGGAGAATGGCGTCTATCTTCCAGCCCTCATCCTGATGCCACACACCTCAGTTCTGCCCTCCATATGCCTCCACCATCCCTTTGACGGAGCCCAGGGACTACTGCTCAGAGTAACTTAGGTCACTACACAGATGCAATAAAAGATTGTGAAAAAGCAATAGCTATCGACTCAAAGTACAACAAGGCTTATAGAAGAATGGGGCTGGCCATTACTGCCATGAATAAATTTGAAGAAATAGTTACAAGTTATCAAAAGGCACTAGATTTTGACCCTGAAAATGACTCCTATAAGTCAAATCTGAAAATAGCAGAAGTTAAGGGAAGTATCCAGTCCTACAAGAACTAGATTGAGCTTTGACATGGCTAGCTTAATAAACAATTCAGCATTCATTAGTATGGCAGCAAGTTTAATGCAGAATCCTCAAGTTCAACAACTAATCTCAGGAAGGATGACAAGTGCCTTTGGGAGACCTGTGGCTGGAGTTGGAGGCCTTACTGACCTGTCTAGCCTCACACAAGTGGGACAGCAGTTTGCTCAGCAGATACAGCAATGGAATCCTGAACCTATAGAAAATCTGAGATGTCACATCCGGAGCAGATCCTTTAGTAGCAGCAACGAAGACCATTCCTGCTATGGCCAGGAACCTAACCCAGAATGCAAGTGGTTATGACCCTTAAGTATTTGCTGTAGATAGGGGCCCAAACCAAAAACAAAATCCCTAACGAATAAATCAGTCTAGACAACAGGTTTATCACAAACAGATTTGAATACAGTGTGATTCCTTTGTACATGCATGATCTGTAGCCTTAAATGCCAGTACAGCACTGGAGGGAGTACCATTTTCAAATCTTCATCATCATATTTGTACACTAGACTTAATAGCAGAATGTATTTATTGAACAGCAAGGCTGTTTATTGGTGAGTTCTCTAGCTCCAAATTTCCTTAAAGCAAACTTTTTGGAAAGGAAAATGACTAAGAGGAAAGGTTTCTCATGTTGGGTTAGAAATGTACTTGTCATTGAGCAGCATGTTGCAGAGAAGAGATTTATTATCTAGGTTTAGCTTTGACAATGCTAATCAGTAATGAATATATGCCACAGGGGCCAGTGCTGTCTTTAATGCTGCTTGTACTGATGGGTGACAGGGAATCCTAGGATCTGGAGGAAAGCAGCATTTAGTGGAAGGGCTGTTGTTTTGAAAAGCAAAAAAAAAAAAAAAAGATGCTGTGAATGTATTAAAAATAATGGTAGGTAGGATATTCATGTTTTCTTCATAGTTCTTAACTAATCTTGTGCGCAGTTTTGTATTCACAATATTAGCATGGCCAATTATGTTAAGTACCTAATAAAATACATTTAGGAATCCTTAATGATACTGGTTACATCAGTTGTATAACTATTTAGTTTAACTAGCACAATTTCCTCAGTGGTGACATTACCATGGAAACTCTCAAATAGACCTACATTTAAATAAGTCAATGGTTTGGCCAGTAAGGTAAGGATTTTCTAAGTTGTGTTTATTTATGTACCCATAAACACTATTTGTTTTTTAAAATTATTTGATAGATTACAAAAAAGCATCTATCACTAAAAATGTTTGTTCATGTAATCCTCTACTATAATTTGGTTTGGTATGTTGCTTTTATACTTAACCTTAATTTGATGCAACTTAAACCTAATAGAGAGCTTAAATATATTGAAATTATGACACATATTAGTGGAGAGAAATGGCATTGTTAGGTATTAATAACATGGCTCTAACTATAGCGATGAGTAAGACTGTTCTAATTCCAACTGGAATTCCTTTTGCTTATTAAGTATGAAATTAGTTAAGTTGGGCAGACATGCAATGATTTCAAAAATACTGTGAGAGAAAACAAAAATACGGTAGTATTAAATCAGTAACACTGCTGATGATCAGGGCTGTATATAACTATTTTCAAAAGACTACTTTTTATCTTGAAGTTTAAAAATCAATGTTTCCTTTCTTTCCTTCTGTGAGATTAGATCAGTGGTTCTATAATTTCGCTCTAAGAATCATCACCAGAGGAATTTGTTAAAAATGCAGATTCAGGACCACACTTCCAATTTTCATTTAGTAGGTCCTATAATAAGGAATCACCACTTTAAACAGTATACCAGGTGGTTCTGATATAGAACCAAAAACAAGTTTAGAGCAGCCCTAGGTTAGAGATTTCTCCTCAGTTAGACCAGCAAATACCTAACCCCCCTGGTCTCAGGCTACAGTGAAGACCAATATGAACCTGTAGTCCTGGCCAAAGAACTAAAGACTTAGATCTTAGGCCCTCTGAATTCAATTTCCTACATTGCATCTAAACCAACTTAATTTTTCATAAGTTAAATTCAGCTCTTTGTGATCAAGTGTTGCACAGAATGAAATACTAATTACATGAAAGTGATGACTGTGGTGAAAAAAAAAAAAAAAGGGAAGCTGATCCTTAATTTAAAATCAGTCGTTCTCATCCAGTGTTGAATAAGAAAAAAAGTTTCTAGAATAACTATCATGAGTGCATTAAAATGCTTTCAGACTGATAAAATTGGTAAGCCTCTAGTTCACCAACAAAGAAAATAGAGGAAATACAAATCAACAGTATCAGAGGTGAAAGAGGACATATCACTACAGACCCTATAGACTCTAAAAGAATCATTAAATATATGCAACCAACTCTAGGTCCATGTATTTAACAACTTAGACAAAACAAGTTCACTGAAGAAATAGATATCTTCCAGAAAAGAAAACTACAATCCTGAATGATTTCCATGGGAAATTCTACAAACACTTAAGGTGAAAATATCAATTATGTATAATCTCTTCCAGAAAACAAAAGAGGAGGAAACATTTCCCAACTCATGTTACATACCTATTACTCTAATATTAAAATCATACAAAGATACTATAAGAAAACAAAAAAAAAAAGCACTTTAAAACAGTGTCTTGATTTGCTAGCATATGTTGTGAACATAGCCATTCTTTTTATAAGAAGTAATGGGAATTGGTGTATTTCTTCCTTTTTACGTTTCCAGTTTGTTTCTTTGATAATATACCATAACAAATTAATTCTAGATGATATCTGTCCACTTGCCTAGATATTCATTGGATTCAAGCCATTTTTGTTCTTTAAGTACCTTCATCAGTTTGGAATCACTGTATTTCAAGAAAGTTTTGTGAAGTCTGATTGTGCTAGCTACTCTTAGAATTATAAGGAATGACTCAAATATTATTCTTGCTTGTCTAGAATAAGAGGACATTAAGGTAAATATATACTTTGTACTTAGGAATAATTGACTTCCATTAACCACATTTCATTGTAGTAGCTGTAGCTGTTATCATACTATTAAACTTAAAATGTCAGTTTTATGCAAATTCATTTTCCTTTAATGTACCAAATTATTTATCTAATTTTTAAATATTGTTCAAATGGCCCTTTCTAAAATGGCATTATCTAATATTAACTTAAAGAAAGAAAAATATGTGTCTAGGTTATTGCTTATAAAAAAAGACTTTGTAATTAAATCAAATTATATAACACATTTCAAGTGACCATTATATGTTGCTTTTTAAATTTGAAATAGAGTAAAATAGAAGGTTCAGTCATGAAAAAAAAAAGGTTGATGAGTTTATTTATTACCTAATAATTTTAATAAAAATTTTTAAATACTTTATTTTAATTATAACATAAGTTTTACCTTATTTTGTTTTTAAACTACAGATTTGAAATGAACATCTAATAATAAATAATACTTTACCTCTCCCAAGGTATCTTTATTTGTATCCTTTCCTAATGCTTAGGTGAATTTTAGATTGACTCTAAATAGATCAATAATGTTTTTACTACTCAATCTCTTTTAAAACAATAAATAAACCTTTAATTCATAAGGGAAATGTCAATATAATAAAATATTTTCCTTAGCTTACCTAGGGGCAAAAGTCTGATAACCGATTTGTTTAATGTATGTTTGTTTACTTCAGACACAATCTGGAAGCAGTATGGTGTAGGCTTCACATACGCATTATGCATGTAGCTTCTCTGCTGAAATGACATGATTTCACTGATGTGTGGAATATAAAACTGAAAGTAACAAAGGAGTAAACAAAGAAACAAAAACTCACAGACAGACAATAGTGGGGTTACCAGAGGGCAAGGGGGGAGAGGGGTTGTAGAAGAGGGTAAAGGGGGTCAAACATATGGTGATGGAAGGAGAACTGACTGGGTGGTGAACACAGGGTGTGATATATAGATGGTGAATTACAGAGTTGTACACTTGAAAACTATATAACTTGACTACCCATTGTCAACCCAATAAACTTTAATTAAAAAAAAAAGATAAATAGGGCAAACACTGTGAAATACGGTGTATTTCAGTGCACTAAGAAAAATTTTCCAAAGGGTCTGTGGTCCAAATCATATTCCCAGGTTTCTCACCAGGTAATTGAAGCTCAAAATCCTGAAGACATCTCTTGAACACCACTAAGGACTAGCAAATTAACAGGGATGATGTGATTAAAAGAACTAAGATCTGGATTACAAGACATGTACTTCCCTACTTGCTCCCTTGCCAAAAGGCCATCCAACTCTGAAATTCATTTAATCTTCCAATTTATGTTTCCTCATGTGAAAATCACCCCAATATTGCTGATCTCTAACTTTCCTACATGACAAAATTTTTGACTTCTAACTTCTCTCTTTTCTGCTCATAACTTTTGCTCTATTCACTATGTCAAATTTTATATTTATTTTTCTTCTGTGCCCATTTTCTCCTTCCCATTCTAATCTAAATGCTAACAAATACTTTATTTTTATTTTTTACTTTTATTTTACTTTGTCCTTTAATTCATACATATTCTTAGGACAATTTGGAGCATCTATTACAGTTGAATGCAGCTTCACATCTCAGTTTGTTTAATGATTTTCATATATGGAACAGAGAATAACCCAAAACACATTCTGCAACATCTCTCTAATGCATTATGCTAATTATTGAATATTTATTTTTATATACAGAAATACAACATCATCTCTCAGGGAATTCTGACCAGTTTCTAGTTAAATGAATACCAATCTGGTCCCATCAAATGAATAACTCCCCTTTATTTTATCTTTAGCATCATGGAAAACTTTAAAGAAATAATGTTAACCTCTTACAAATTAACTCAGAGTTTGGGGAAATTCTATGAACACTCAACCAGCAAATTTATAATGTTCACCAGTATGCATTTATCAGAGGTGGGCACTGATTTTAATAGCTTCTACAAATCTTGTTTTTAACAAGATACGCTTTCATTTGTAACAAAACCATCAGAGTTTTGTAGATAATGATGGTTTTTGATTTTGTCTAAATGAAAATAATTTATTCTCTGTAGAAAAGAAGACGGTTTTCCTTTTATTCCTCCTTTTTGTATTTGTGTTCTTTTTGTATTAATTATTTTGTGTAGCTATATTAGATAATATGCTAAGGCTGAGTATATCTAATAAACATCATGAAAATCCAGTGTATAACTCACACAGAGTTGGAAAATTAAGCTTGTGGATACATCATTTTTTATTAAGGTTATGATGAAAAAATTCCCAGAGATTAATAACATTTCTGATATCTATGCATAATTATGGGCAAATGAAATCTGTAGAACAGGTTTTTAATGGCTTATTGCTATAAACCATTTGTTTCTTAAGAGAAAAAACATCAGTTTCAATAAAATATCAAAGCCCTTAAAGCAACTGTGTTCTACTTATTTCTTCATCTTAAACAAATGATCACAAGTCACTGCCTGAAGTGATAAAATTTTTCTGGATAGACATACTCACTTTTATTTTAATCAAAGGTCTCTTATATGTTCCTTTTGGCCAAATAAGCACAGGCAAATTCAATCAGGAAATTCAATTAATAGACAAAATAATATATCTTGCTTTTTGAATTAATAATTCTATAATGTTATTTATGGAGGGTATTGTGAATCACTTGTTCCAAGGCTTATTTTCTAAAGTATTATAATAGCTGAATTCTTACCATCCCATAATATTTTAGTCAATAACTGGACCAAAATCCATAAATTTTACTTAATAAAAATATTCCATATTCAAATAATGTTGGCAAGTTATTTAATTATTAGGTGTTTGATACTTAAATGGTAAGATGCTCTTCAAAATCAAAACACCATTGCTAATTTTCACTTATAAGCTTCACAAGGAGTCATTTTATGCATATTTTTAAACCTACTCTTATCTTCTCAATTAAAAACATGGAGTTCTTTTGAATAGTGCAATGAGTTGATTAAAAAGTTACTCTAACTATTATTAATTTAAAATGTCCTAAGAATATTTTGTCCTAGGTTCTCATGAATATTTTACTTCTGAAAATAAGGGCTGCAGGAAACAAATGCTATTTCAGATTTTTTAATATGCATTTATTTCAATAGCACAAATATATGAAGAGAAAAATGAAGCAGAGATGAAAAATACAGATTGCCTTGAGACTTCTCCCTCAAGGGTTTCAACATACCTTTGTTTGATGTCTAATTTAATAGAAATCCAAAGGATTTTCTTAAATTGTATGTGAGAACAAGTTAAAGTGCTCACTTCCCAAGTGAAACTAAAAATCTCTTAGTTTTCTGATGAAACTTTTAAAACATTAAGCTATTAAAATTTATACTGCTTTCCATATTGTCTTTCATATGTAAAAATGTCTGGTTTCCTTCTCTATTCCTATACTTACGAAGTTTCCAAACTTGGGGATTTATTATTAAAATAGTCTTAGAAATAAACCTGCTATGATATGACTATGTTTATTTTCTGGGATAAATGATTAAACATTTCTGGTGAAAAAAACTATAATAAAATATGCTATAACATACAGTGAACAGTTTTAAAACAATACAAATATTTAAAAAGAAATATATAGGAGGTATAGTTTATAAAACAGTGTATACACGTGATATTTTATTAACCCTAAATTCTGCATGGTTGTATTTGTATTCTTCTCCTTCTCCTTCTCCTTCTCCTTCTTCTTCTTCATCCTTTTATAGATATGAAATTAATAAAGGTCAGAGAGATAAAGTACCTAGCCCAAAGCTACCTAATGTTTCTAGTATACATTAATGAAGGCAGGGAATTTTAATAAAGCACATGTATCTTTAACAAACTCCAGAGAGACAAAGGTCTTTGTTGCTGTTGTTCATGGGTGGTATTCACACACCTTGAGCAGCCAAAACACAAGGGAGATGATAAGAAGACTTTTGTTGAATGACTGTACATGTGTCTGCTGGGCACGTTAATTGCTTTTCCTTTGTATCGGAATTATTAATGACACCTACCACATTGAGCTGTAAGAATTAAGTAAGATAATATAGGAAATGTACTTGGTACTATTCTCTTAGCTGAGTTTGAAAACACGTGATACATTAGTCCTGGTACGCGTTTTCATAGGAAATTCTTGCTGTTATCTAAAGGAATTAAAAGTAAATAAATAAATCTAGGTCTCATGCTAGGCTAGAATAAGGTGACAATTTTGAACAGGTTTTATATAATGATAACCTTCAAGTTATAAAGGAAAATATCTTTTTTGTCTATATGATGGTGAAATTCATAAATATTAATGAGATAATAATGTGATAATGTGATAGGAATTGTTAACTACTTTACCAACTTTAACTGTTTTAATCCTCTTCTTTTTATAATTTCTTTTATCCATATTAAAAATTTAAAAGCAGGTGAAATTAGTTTTAAGAACATATTTTATTTAAACCATAAATCCAAAATTATTTTAATATTTAATCAATACAAAAATCATTATTCTGATATTGTACTTTGTTATTGTATTTAATCTCTGAAATTGAGTGTGTATTTTATACTTACAGCACATCTAATCGAAGTGCTAAATTTCCATAGAGAAATAATCTCTATTAAGATTACATAAAATTTAGTTGAAAAATTAGATTCACACACTCAAGATGTTCCAAACATACCTAAATGTTTTCCAATATCTAAATAGATCGGTTTTAAATTTAATTAAATTACTTAAAATTAAATACAGTTCAGTTGTGCTAGCTATATTTCAACTGCTCAATCATCACATGTGGTTACTGGATACCATGCTGCGAAGTGTGGATGTGTCATATTAATAGATAATAAGGCAACTAGAAAACAGGATGATTAAAAACATATTCTGAAGAAATAAATGAATATATGACTTATTAAAAGATGTCTGTCAATAGAACTAGAATTTCTCTATTTTTCTGCGTAAATTCATGTAAGCTATTTACACCAATAATTTCAAATAAATAATTTTTTCTTATCTGATTTATGTAGCCTAAAGCTCTCCATCCTTCACCAAATTATACATAGGAAAATAATTTGATGATGAGTGTATAACTCACTCTGTCCCTAAGCTAACTCACTACACACACACACACAACACACACACACAGACATATATATATATATATATATATATATACACACACACACACATATATATATACACACACACACGTATACATATATGTGTGTGTATATATATACATATATTATTTTTTAAATTAAAGTTTATTGGGATGACAACTGTTAGTAAAGTTACATAGATTTCAGGGGTACAATTCTGTAATGTATTATCTATATCTCACATTGTTTGTTCACCACCCAGAGTCAGTTCTTTTTCCATCACCATATATTAGACCCCCTTTACCCTCTTCTAGAGTCCCCTTCCCCCCTTACTCTCTGGTAACCCCTAAATTATTGTCTATGTCTATGAATTTTTGTTCCTTCATTTGTTTGTCTTGTTCTTTTGTCGTTTTCAGTTTTATATGCCACATATCAGTGAAATCATATGGTTCTCTACTTTTTCTGTCTGACTTATTTCACTTAGCGTAGGCCACGACATGGAAACAACCAAAATGTCCTTTGATAGATAAATGGATAAATAAGTTGTGGTATATATACATGATGGAATAGAATTGGGCAGCAAGAAAAGATTAAATAGTACCATTTATGTATATTTTTAATAGGTGGGTACAACACTCTGCTGTGTTGTGTCTGTGTTAGGATTTGCTTCATTGGGCTCCGAAAAGGAAAAGCTGAAACAGATGAGAACATCACATAGGTGTTAAATTGTGAAATTAACATGATGCTCAAGAAAATGTAGATTTATGTCGTGGACAGTCTTTTTTTTTTTCAAATTAAGGATTATCTATCTCTGCCATAATTTAGTAGTAAATGTTATAATTATTTATGGACATGAAAAAATAAGCACATTTTTTTAACCTGTCAAAAAGAAAAATGATGAAAGTTAATCTAGAAAGCAAAACTAATTCACATTAATTATTTTAGACTTTGCCATTATTTATTATTGTGTTCATAGCATTTTTGAATCTAGCACTCCATTGCAATGGTGTCAAATTTGACACTGAGCAAAGGTTGATCTCATTCTTTCTGGCTTTGTATTATTACATCCTCAACACATAATTCATTTGTTTGTTCTATTTTAGCATCATAAAAATAAACGATGCATTTTGAAATTTGAGAGAGTAGAGTGTATAGTTGTTGTTGATTGACAAGGGGAGGTTGAAATTATAAATCCTTTTTATAATTTGGTAAATTTGTTCAAATACCACCATTTGTTTTTCCTATAAAACTCAGAAAAATCTCTTGGCCGCAAATTGATTCTGCTTGGTTACTCAGCTGGTGGAATGCAGGGGTAATTCAGAGAGATGATTGTTTATTTATTTACAAATCTCCTCATTCTTAGGCATGTGAACATTCCAAAGGCAATACAACTACTCACAAGTCTGTGTAAACTCTGACATGTCTAAAATAACTCAAAGGAAACTCTGTCTCTGGACCTAATGACTTTCAGTAGGATCCAACTATAAACCTTTCACATTTTATAAAAGGCTAAGTGAGATTTAATAATTACTATAACTCCTATGCAGAAAAAAGGAAGGGAAAAACATTTTTTTAAAACAAAAGATACAATAAAAAAACGAAAAACACACTTATTTAAAAATTATAATGGTTTGACAGCTATGGCGATATAACATATAGTTTGCTTTTTTAAAACCCCTTTCTAAATAGACCATCAGAAATCTTTTTTGGATTTTTAAAAGCTACATGAAAATAGAACATAGTCTATAATTAAAATCCATGTCATTTTCTTTAAGAAGCAAGAAAATGTTATTTGGAATGATTAAATTATCTAAACAAGGAAGCCATTAGGCTGAGATGGTTCTAATGCCTTAGTAGATTCCATAAACAAACCCAAACTTAAATATACTAATGCCTCAAAGTTAAGAAATCAAAACCTAAGGGCAACCAATCAAAAACAGCAAACTAGGCTTTTCCAAATAAAGATACTGCTTGAGCTACAACCAATAAAATGATTTCCTTGCTTTGCTTCTGCATCTTCTGTATGAAAGTCTTGCCCCAAGCTCCAGTGGGTGGAGCTTGCTTCTAACCACCTTTGGCTTGATATCGCCCTATTGGAATTGATTTTTACTCAAACTCTTTAAAATTTTAAGATGTCTCAGTTTATCTTTTAATAGAACTGACATTCTTTGATAAAGGTAATAATGTATTCATTCAGTCTCCAATATAGATGTTTCATAAATATTTGTTGAATGGATAAAAAATTAAATTAAATGGAGTTGGATTGCATTGAGTGGATTATCTATAAATGTAAAATTTATTTATATCAATAAGATTTTAAATAACATATAAATAAAAAATACATTGGTAAATACTTGCAATATATACTGTGTTTCCCTGAAAATAAGTCCAACTCTTATATTAATTTTTGCTCCAAAAGTTGTATTAGGGCTTGTGTCCAGGGGATGTCATCCTGAAAAATCATGCTAGGACTTATTTTCTGGTTTGGTTTTATTTTTGGGGAAACACGGTATTAGAGGGATTTATTTTTTAAAATCGGAGCATGTCTTTGCATATCAATAAAAAAAATCAACTTCAGTTAAAAAAAAAGAAAAATATACAAGCATAGAAAATTTATGGATTATGTATAAATGACAATAAATATTATATTCCTACCAATAACCAAAAGAAAGGAACATTTAAAAGATGAAAATGTACACCTGGTTTCAATTAATGTATTGTGAAATAAGTGAAACAAAAATTGTCTTTTGCCCTTTGCACGTTTACCTGTTCTTTCCTCTCTAGCCAAAGGCAACTTGTGATCTGTTTCTTACTTATGCAGATTAAATTGCGTTTTCTATAGTTTTATAAAAATTGTACCATAGAGCATATATTTTTTGGCTGTCTGGCTTCTTTCACCCAGTGTAATAACTTGGAGGCTCATTTATACTATAGATTGATATTTCTTATATAGTATATATTTGGGTATATTTTGTGCACATGTATAATTTGTATGTAAGGTGTAAGAAAGTATCTATTTTCTACTACCTGCTATCTCTTATCTATCAAACTATATATCTATCTATTTATTTTTGCTTTAAGAAACAAATATAAAATTGAACATATATGTGAAAAACACTAAAAAGACATACAACAGTGTTAGCTATTATTATTCTGTTTAGCAGAACATTACAATGATAGATAGTAATTGTGCTTCATTACTTCCTTTTCTACTCTGTTTTATGGTATTTTAATTTTCCACAGTGAAAATCAGTTACATTTATAATAGAAAATGCAGGGACTTTAAATTAAGTTTATTCAAATATATAATTGTATTTGTATTTATTTCCTTAGGAATTGAAAGTATGACTGGTAATTATTTGAGTTTGATTGGGACTAAAACATCTGGACAGGCTATCCATAAGATAAAAGAAACAAATGGCCAATAAATAAGAAAAATGTTCAGTCTCCTTACTAATCTAAGAAGCACAAAATTAGATTAACAATGAGCTACCATTTTAACTTACCAAATTGGTAAAAACAAAATAAATGTAATTAGTTTTATGATTGTTGTTTCTGTGATAGTTATAATATAATTATTAATACTTATGTTTGTTAAAATACAGTCAGAGATACAGGAAAATCATTTGCTAGAAATGTTTATATTGTTTAGTGAGAAAAGATTTTTTTTTTTTTTTTAAGGAGGTCGCAGCTCACAGTGGCCCATGTGGGCATTCAAACAGCAATCTTGGTGGTATTAGCACCACAGTTTAACCAACTGAGCTAATGGGCCACCCCTTGAAAATGTTAACAGTGGCAATCTCTGATTGATGAGAGTACTGATTATTTGATTTTCTTATTCATGCTTTTATTATATTTGCCAATGTTTTAAAGAACATGTTTTGCTGAATTAGAGAAAAAATCCTATAATTTATTTTAAGGGGTGTCTTTCATATTGCCCACATGAAAGCTTTTCTAAGATGGCTGCCATGTTGTTTCATAGCTCAGTGTCACTAAACACTGATTCCATCTCAGATAATTTTCTATTATGCAACAATGTTCACAGGGCACAGATATTGCTAGACATTCTATTATCTTCTATTTAATGATCTGAATACCAAAATCTCTTCAATTTTGTGATTTCCTCCAAGTCACTTATCCTCTATGAGTCTCACTGTTCTCATGTATAAAATGAAGCCAGAGCTAACACTATTAAATGCCATAGATTGAATATAAAAAACAAGACAAAATAAAGCAAAACTTGCACTAGTTTTAGTCTAGTTAGTGTTTATTGACTATTTACCTAATGTCAGAAATAAAGGTTAAAGCCTTTGCAAGAATAATTTCATTGAATTCTAATTATAAATATTTTACTCTAATTATAAATATTTTCCCACCATTTTATAGGTGAAAATACTGCTATATCTAAAAATGTATTTTCCCAAAGTAAAAGAGTTACTAAAAGAAAAAAACAAAACAAAACAGGATTTAATCTTATGCTGTCTAATATATTTTCTTGTTTTAAGCTTCTCTCTATAGCTTCAATAAAAGTCTGGTTCTCAATATGTAATATGCAACTGTTCCGCCTGGGAGTTATTTCTAGTGCTTGTTGGACCTCTTGGCTTGGAATTTTATTTATTTTATCCATGATCACATCATTGTTGACTTGATGGAAAAATAACATGAATGGCACTTTTATGTAGAAAACAATAGGGACTCTCACTGCAATTCTGATTCATCTATTGAAAAATAATCCAGACTGGGCACTCACAAATGTTATGAACCCTAATAAGCAATCAGGGGGTAGTTTTACAAGAGTTTAACTTTCCTCAAAATCTATCTGTGTTTGATGTTATAAAAATTTTGCATTTTTCCTTTAATCATTGAGATTGTTAATTTTATGTGTCAACTTGGATAAGCAATGTTGCCCAGGTTTTTGGTCAAATACTAGTCTAGATGTTGCTGTGAAGGTACTTTGTAGATGTGATTATCATTTCTAACCAGATTACTTTACTACGTAAAGCAGATTACCCTCCATTAATGTGGGTGGACCTCACTCTCTCAGTTTAAGACCTTCAGAGCAATATCTGAACTTTCCTGGAGAAGAAAAAATTCTGGTTCAAGATTGTAACATAGAAACCCTGCCTGAAATTCCACCCTGCTAGATTATCCTATGAATTTCGGACTTGTTAGCTTGCACAATGGTGTAGCACTAGTCTTTAAAATAAATCTCTTTCTCTTTCTGTAGCTCTTTTGTTTTTATATCTTCATCTCTATTTATCTCCGTCTCTCTGTCTGTCTGTCTATCCACATATCTATCTATCCTATTGTTTCTGTTTCTCTGGAGAATCCTAACTGATACTATTATGTAAGAACACTTCATATGCAAAATCATAATAGCAATAATAAATTTAGTCAAACAGCTGACCAAATTTTCTTGACAGGCAAAATAATAATAAAATAAATAATTGATAAAATAGAAATAGAAATTACTTATCTTTTCTATAGCTGACTTTGTGAAATAATGCTTATAAACCTTATAAAATACTAGATTGCTTTATTTTACATGGATTATTAGTTACATAATGTTACAAGTGCTTGGGTTTTTTTTCTTCATTCCTTGCTGTGGAGTTTTGGGGACACTCAACTGAAAGCACACTAGCTTTATGGCTTTTGAATAAAACTCTTCATTTATGAGATATTTTCTTCATCTTTAAAATGAGGGATTTTGTTCTAGATAGATCCTAAGAATGCATATTATTAAGTTTTAATCACTAGATACACTATTTGGTTGGAAACCCCTTAAATTCTAGTAATACTACCAAAAAAAAAATGAGCATCCATTTGACATCAAAGATTCCCATAGTGTTATCACAAATTATCAAATGGGAAAAATTAGCTCATGTTAAAAAGAAACATTATATTTTGAATTTGCTTTTAAAGGGCATTATACTTAATGGTCTATCACCATTTCATTATAAATCTAATAAGACATACACAACTCATTTTAATCATCTCTGAGTTGAAACTTATACTGGTTAAAAGCTATCTTCCACATTGATGCACAACCTGAGAAACAGTGTTTAAAAACTAAATTTAATTGTGTTTGCTTAAACAAAGTGACTGTTTCACTTATAAATACATTGGATGATCTTTATTGCCCATGGGATATATGGTGTATATCCTTCAGGAAAAAATAAAATGAAAATAAAATTAAAAAATTAAATTTAAGAAGACCAAAAAAACGAAAGCTTTTATTGATACCTTAGTGATTTTCTAATGATTTTAAAGCACAAATAGAAAATATTTGTATAACATGACTTGCCTGCTGTTTGCTAAGTCAAGTGAACTTGTTATAAAATCAAAATGAGAATGAGCTATGCCTTTCCAGAAAGGTTCTCTATATGCAGACCTTAGCCTGTAGACAGGTAACAGGAAAGTGTGCTTGCCTACCTTAAGAAGGTATGCATTTATTGAAAGTATGCAGTTACACTGTTAGCAAAAATAATAAACAAAAGCAATGTGAAAACCATAAGGTAACAATGTGTTATTTGTTAGAACTGTGCATTTGAAAGAAGGAAAATATGTTAAGGACATTTTAAAGTCATGACTTGAAATAAAGATCCCTCTTAAGGAGAATATGAATCCATTGATTCTCATGGAAATATGAGAATGCCCATTTAGAATACAAATACTTTTTTATAAATTCTATTTTATAAAATGATATATCTCTTGCTCTAGATCTTCTGCTGTCCATTGTAGCCCTATTTCCGAAATCCTAAATGCTTATTATAAATTAATTTATTTGTTCTGAGGTCAAAATTATAAAACATGAAAAAATATGTTGTCATGAAACCTGTATTTACAAAACATTATCAAACAAACTGACCAAATGAACTTTAAAAGTTCCAACAGTTATTTTCTTCCAGTTAAGATGCTTGACAAACACACACTCATCTCTAAATAGCATCTATTAATTCCGTGGATGGTTTCTTTTGCTGTGCAGGAGCTTTTTAGTTTGATATAGTCCCATTCATTCATTTTAGCTTTTCCTTCTCTTGCTTGTGAAGTCAAATTCATAAAATCCTTTTTGAACCCAAGGTCCATAAGTTTCGTATCTATGTTTTCATCTATGCAGTTTATTGTTTCATGTGTTATGTTTAGGTCTTAGGTCCATTTTGAGTTAATTTTGTTACACAGTGACAAACAGCAGTCTAGTCTCATTTTTTTTGCATGTGGCTTTCCAGTTATTCCAGCACCATTTATTGAAGAGGCTGTCTTTTCTCCATGGTATATTTTTGGTATCTTTGTCAAAAATCATCTGTTCATATTTGTGTGGGTTTATTTCTGGGTTCTCAATAAAGAGGCAATCAATTGAATGGAAGAAGATTTTTGCAAATAACAACTCCAATAAGGGACTAATATCCAAAATATATAAGTAACTCATACAACTTAACAACAAAACAAAACAAACAATCCAATTAAAAATTGGGCAGAGGACCTGAAGAGACATTTCTCCAAAGAGGACATACAAATGGCCAACAGATATATGAAAAAATGTTCAACATCACTAATCATCAGAGAAATGCAAATAAACACCACAATGAGATATCACCTCACCCCATTTAGAATGGCTATCATCAACAAGACATATAGTAACAAGTGTGGGAGAGGCAGTGGAGAAAAAGTAACCTTCATACACTGTTGGTGAGAATGCAGATTGGTGAAACCGCTGTGGAAGGCAGTGTGGAGGTTCCTCAAAAAAGAAAGAATTCCCATATGACCCAGCAATCCCTCTCCTGGGTATTTACCCAAAAAATCTGAGAACGCTTATCGATAAAGATATATGTGCTCCAATATTCATTGCAGCTTTATTTACTGTTGCCAAGACATGGAAACAACCAAAGTGTCCTTCAATAGATGAATGGATAAAGACGTTGTGGTATACATACACAACTGAATACTCTTCTGCCATAAGAAAAGATGAAACAGTACGATTTGCGACAACATGGGTGGATCTTGTGATTATTATGCTAAGTGAAATAAGTCAGATAGAAAAAGTCAAGAACCATATGATTTCACTGATATGTGGTATGTAAAACCGAGTACAACAAAAGAACAAGAAAACCAAATGAAGCAACAAAAACTCATAGACACAGACAATAGTTTAGTGCTTTCCAGAGGGTGGGGGGAAGGGTGTGGTAGATGAGGGTAAAGGGGATCAAATATATGGTGATGGAAGGAGAACTGACTCTAGGTGGTGAACACACAATGTGATATACAGATGATGTATTACAGAATTGTACACCTGAATCTATATAACTTTTACTAATAATTGTCACCCCAATAATTTTTTTAATTAAAAAAAATAAAGAAAAATAAATAAATAGCATCTATTTAATTCTACATGATACTTTGGTATATGCTATATTTATATGTCAACTTACCTCCAAGATTTTAAGCTGATATAGATTTTAAGGGACATTTTTAATTCATAACCATATTCTCAAGAATTAATAACATGATACTATGCATATTATGTCATTAAATAAATGAATGGGTATATGTATTTTTTCAAAAAAAATTATCAACTGTACCAACAACCAAGACCTATTGGCAATCATTATCAATCACGTTACTCTTTCCTTTTATTCATATGCTCTTCTAACCTGTCCTTTTTGCAGCCATTTTGATTTACTTTTCTGAAACTTGGGAAATAACTCCAGCTCCATCCAGACACATTTCAGGGTGACTGTGTTTAAGTGAAGACATCTTTATTTTCAAAATTTACATTCTGGATTATATTTCTCTATTTAATAAATTGTCACATCCTATCTATTTATCTCTAAAATAGCTACAATTTGTTTGTCTTTCTCCATCCTTATTGCTCCACTGAAATTCAGGCCCTTAGAGCTCTGGCTTAAATGTCTTGGGAACCTTTTTTCCTTGATTTTTCTACCTCTAGAACATTTACTTCTCTATTTTCCCTCCTAAACTGAATAATCATCTTCATAACATATGCATGTAATCACTTACTTCCATGTAAAAATTACTCAACAGTTATCAATCACTGTATGAAAAGGTCAATTCCTAGCTAGATTTAAACTATGTTCCTTAATTACCTTTTTTCCCTAACTTTGAAGATGCACATTTTGAAGATTTACTTTGTTCACTAATTTTTATATCAAGCCCTTTTTCTCCCTTATGTATTTTGTCATTGTATGCCCCATATATAAAAGTTATGGTTTCTGATTCTAGTTTCAATAATCTTATGCTTGTTGGTCCTCCTGTCTGAGCTATGGGCAAGTGAGGAGAAAGAACAATGTGGACAAAATTGGATTATTTATTCTATTTTTTTTAAAAAATATTGTATCCTGTGCCAGCTTGTTGTTTACCAAAGTTGTCTTATTCCCCGGAGAACACCATTAGAATACATCCCCTATCCTGTAGTGAAGTATGACCATGCGACTGAATTTTGGCCATGGGAATTTGGGCAGAAATAAATTTGGAAAATTTCCAGCCCAACCCATTTAATTTGACTCACAGTCCTACATGTTTACTCTTTTTTCATCTCCCTGCCTACCATGTTTCCCCCAAAATATAAGACCGGGTCTTATATTAATTTTTGCTCCAAAATATGCATTAGGGTTTATGTTCAGGGGATATCATCCTCAAAAATCATTGTCACGCGGGGGACCCTGCTCGCTGCGCCATTTGTCGTGCAGGGTCTCAGCTCCCACTCCCCGCCCAAGAACGCAGGACACGGTAAGGCCAAAAAGGAACACCCACGGAGCCATAAGTAGGGGAGTCAAACCAATATATTCTCGCTGGCGGCTGGGCTGGAGACACAGGAAGCAGGATCTACATAATCTGCCTAACAGCAGTCTGCGCTTGTCAGCCACCATCTTCTCGCTAGCCCCCATTCCTTCTCTGCTAGCGTAGCCACAGCCGTTATATTAGTGGCCAATGGCTTACGGGTTACAGCTGAGGGCCAACTAGCCACAGCTGCTGGCATCTGATCACAGTTGATGGCCATTTACTACCCGAGCCAGCACCTTTCTATGTGAGGCTGAGAGCCTGGAAACTGTTTTTTGGGGTTTTGTCCCCACAATCATGCTAGGGCTTATTTTCCAGTCAGATCTTATTTTTGGAGAAACATGGTAGATGTACATTGCAGTGGGGTTTCTGAGAACCTAAGTAATGGCTGTCTCACAAGATAAACTAAGAATGGAGTCCTCAGTGCCTCAGTGGTTGTATAAACCAAGGCCCCCCACACAAAAAAAAAACAAAAACACACACAAAAAAAACTGGTACAAACCTAACATAAACATACAAATTTTTGTTGTGTTAAGGCACTGAGATTTTTGTCATACCAGTTATCCTGTCCTGAGCTAAAATAATGCCCAGCACCATGTTCAGATAGCACGAATAAACATGCCACTAAACACACATATTTTATTGTCCCTCTTTATGAACTTGTGAATATTGCTGAAACAACTAAGTAAAAATAAAAGATAGAAGCCCATTTTCTCATTTACTCTGTATCTATACCCACACCTACATATCTTTAGGATAGCCATCATTTCCTTAGTGGTCGTGTTTCTATTTAGTATAAGCAAACTTTCATCATATTTACTATGTACTTATGGAATGATATTTCAACACTTGTCTTGTGGGGCGGCCTACAGGCCTCTGGTCCCGCTCCCCACATAAGAAAGCAGGGTATGTCTAGGCCAAAAAGGAACACCCATGGGAGCCATACATAGGGGAGTCATACCACTATGTTCTATCTGGCATCTGGGCGAGACACATGCCGTAGTAGCCACAGCATCCACAGTCCGCCATTCACTTCTCTGCCTGCCAACCAACCAACCAATCAACGCAGCCCCACAGTTACATCAGTAGCCAATTGGCTAACTGGCTACAGCTGATGGCCAACCAATCACAGTTGATGGTCATTCACTACATGAGCCTGCACCTCCCCAGGCGAGTCCCAGAGCCTGAAAATTGCTCTCTGGGACTCTGTCCCCACAGCATATATTTAATTTACTTCTTTACTTGAACTGCATATTATTATTTACATAGAAAGAGTTTGTAGCCAGAGTGATAGGGGTATAGATTTGACTTCACAATTGTCTATATTTATTTTCCTGTACCTCAAATTCATCAACTTTAAAACAATTATTTAATTACTCTAGAATTGGTGACGATTATTATTACATGGAAGAAGATATATGAAGAATGGTCCGTATTATTATAATTAGTTACTGATGTGTGACAACTTCTTTTGTTTTAACTACATAACCTAGTGGCTATTCCCAGATCAGTACATGAACAGCATAGACAGCTTTGATACAATAATAAGAACATTCATTTTATTATAAACATGGTGCAAAATAAATAATACAATAAATGTATTGTTAAACACCAACTGGTACTAAGCACTGTATTCATCAATTAAAAAAATGATGTTTCAAAATAAAGCTTCACCACCTACAAGCTCGTCTAGGTTCAATATTTAACTATTCTTATTTCAATATTCTCAGATAATAATATGAATATGTGTTACCATGGACTTAAAAGACCCACTTGCCCCATACTAATCCCAGTCCCCCCCAAAAAAAATGAGTAGGAGTTTGCAGCAAATAAAGCAAAGGTTTACTTAAGGAGTTGGTTCCAAGCCTGGAGACACAGGAGAGCCAGGGCTCTCAAACATCTGGTTCCTCGATAGCCTCTAGTTAGTAGATGGGTTACAGAAAGGACAAGTCATTAACCATGGTAACTACACAGTTAGGGTTCTGGGCTCTCCTGATTGGTCTCGGCTGACACAAAGACAATCCAACATGGCGTCAGACCTGGTGTCAGTCATGGTACTGTTCGGTCAGTTTTCCAGGGGATTGCGGTAGGTGGGGCTGGTCTGCCTTCATGAGTCTGGGGCTGAAATAACTGAGGAGAAGGTGTTATCTTTGTTTGACTGTTGGGACAGAGCCCCAGAAAGCAGTTTGCAGGTTCTCGGCCTCACATAGAAGGGTGCTGGCTCAGGTAGTAAATGGCCATCAACTGTGATTGGATGGCCATCAGCTGTGGCTAGTTGGCAGTCAGCTGTAACCAGTGAGCTATTGGCCACTAATATAACTGCCGTGGATATGCTAGTAGAGAAATGGGGGCTAGCAAGAAGATGGTGGCTAAGCTAGCAAGCGGCAAAGTGTGGATTACAGATTGCAGAGAAGCAGATTGCTAGCAAGTGAGATTGTTTGGCAGAGACAAGTGGATGCAGGGTTGTGGATAGTGTGGCTCCTGCTTCCTGTGTCTCCAAACCAGCTGCCAGTGAGAATATAGTAGTATGACTCCCCTACCTATAGCTCCATGGGTGTTCCTTTTTGGCCTCACCATGTCCTGCATTCTTGTGTGGGGAGCAGGAGCAGAGATCCCAGGCTGCCCCGCATGACAAATGGCATAGTCGGCAGGATACAGTGGTGGCCAAAGCTCCCTGAAAGGCAGTTTGTGCAGGTGACCAGAGAGAATGGCAGTGCCCTGAGAGCACTGGCTGAGCTCAGGAAGTCTGGCTGTGCCCAGAAGTACTGGTGGTGCCCGGGGAGACTGGTGGTACCCTAAGAAGCCCAGGAAGTCTGGCTGGGACCAGAAGTACTGGTGGTGCCCTGAGAAACCCTGGCTGTGCCCAGAGAGCCTGGCTGTGTCCAGGATATTGCATTCATCTCCAGGCTCTCATACAGGGTCCCTCGCGGAAGACCCTTGTCACACAGATTGTGAGGCAAGACCCTGTAGGGGTGGAGTGTGGGGACAGAGCCCCAGAAAGCAGTTTCCAGGCTCTCAGCCTCACATAGAAGGGTGCTGGTTCAGGTAGTAAATGACCATCAACTGTGATTGGATGGCCATCAGCTGTGGCTAGTTGGCTGTCAGCTGTAACCAGTGAGCCATTGGCCACTAATATAACTGCAGCGGCTACACTAGCAGAGAAATGGGAGCTATCAAGAAGATGGTGGCTGGCAAGTGTGGATTGCAGTGAGGAAGGCGGGTTGCGGACAGTGTGACTCCTGCTTCCTGTGTCTCCAACCCAGCCGCCAAAGCGAATATAATGATTCCCCTACCTATGGCTCCATGGGTGTTCCTTTTTGGCCTCACCATGCCCTGCGTTCTTATGTGGGGAGTGGGACCAGAGACCCTTGATTGACTCCCTGCTCAACATTGAATAAAACCCTTATTCTAGTTTGATGTTTGATTATTGTATCCTAGTCATGGTTAATAGAGCTGAAGCTTTATTCTTAAGTGAGCTTGACAATGACCAGAACCTAATGTCCTAAGAGCTTAATGATTAAAAGGTGCGGACACACAGCATACCGTGTTTCCCCGAAAATAAGACTCCGCTGGACCATCAGCTCTAATGCTCCTTTGGAGCAAAAATTAATATAAGACCCCATCTGATTATTATATATCATATCATGTCATATCATATCATATCATATCATATCATTATAGTATAGTATATTTATATTATATTATATTATATTATATTATATTATATTATATTATATTATATTATATTATATTATTATATTATAATTAACCAGTCTTATATTATATTAAAATAAGATCAGGTCTTATATTATTTTTTGCTCCAAAAGACACATTAGATCTGATGGTCCAGCTACGTCTTATTTTCAGGGAAACATGGCATGAACCAGTAGGAGGATCAGGTGGAAAGAAGGTGAGTGAGTCATAGTCCTATCAGGCTAAACAAAGCCAGCTTGGATTAAAGCAGAATGCATACGAAAGACATGATGTTCATGTACAGTTATATGTTATATTAATATTCATATTTTGGAGCTACAGCTCTCAGATTACATGACATAATTTTATTTAGAGTGTATAATGCTGTGTCTGGTACATACCAAGCTGTGGGGACAGAGACCCAGAGAGCAGTTTCCAGGCTCTCTGCCTCGCCTGGGGCGGTGCTGGCTCCGGAGGAGAATGACCATCTACTATGATTGGTTTGCCGTCTGCTGTGACCGGTTGGCCAATTGGCTACTGATGTAACTGCCCGGCTGCGTTGATTGGTTAGTTGGTTGGCAGACAGAGAAATGAATGGCGGACTGCGGATCATGTGGCTACTACTGTGTGTGTCTCGCCTGGCCACCAGAGAGAATATAGTGGTATGACTCCCCTATATGTGGCTTCATGGATGTTCCTTTTTGGCCTAGCCATATCTCGTGTTCTTATGTGGGGAGTGGGACCAGAGGCCCCGCAGGCCGCCCCACAAGACACGTGGCACAGCTAGCAGAGTCTCCCGCAAGACACAAGCACTCAGCAAATGCAACTTCCCTCTTCATCCTTTTCATTGACGCCTTTAGCTCAGCAGCGCAAGTGTCTTCTCCCCAGGCAATGTTCATGTCTAACTCACAGAAATTTCAGGTTATCCAAATGCCATCTTTCCAACTAGTGTCCCGAGAGAAAAATATTTCCATCAACATCTATTTATATAAGATGAGTTTATTTCATCACAATTTGCTGTGTTGACCTTCTAGGGTAGTACATAGGAGTTCATGCTATTTACTAGTGCAAAATTGTTTTTAAAGCTGTGTTAGGATAGAATTTTGAAATAACAAAACAACTAATAGCTATCTAACATTTTCTAAGTGCAAGGCACTATTGTGTTTTCTGTATAGTGACCTATTTAATTATTCCCTAAATCCTATGACACCAGCAAAAGGATCTCGGCTCATCTAAAGATCACATTTATACTTTTGTTTTCAGTAGTCTTCTTCTTTTTGTTTATTTGTTTATTTTAATACACTTTGTGAAACATTCTACTTCATAGAGTAACATAACAGCTATTAGAATTTTAAGATCTCTTTTAAAATACATCAATTAACTGGCATGAGAGTAAGGGTATACCATTCCTCCAGGAAATAAAACTGGTAATACTAGAAGATGAATATGTGTCAATCATAGTTCTCAGCCTGTAGATTTTCACTGAACCTTGGATATACTAGGCTTCTGCTGGATGAATGAATTGAGAAAGAAGAATGAAATCTAGAGATGTCCATGCTGGGACAACACTGCACAAAAATGGAATTCCTGGGGATACACATTTAGCATAATAATGAATGAGAAATAAATCCAGATGCATAGAAGAAAACAACAAGACAATCTTCCTCTCTCTCCTTGATATATATATACACACACACACACACACACACACATACACATATATACATATATGTACATATATATATATATATACATACATATATGTACATATATATCCCGAAGAATCATATCCAAAATATGGTCCTAGATCCCATTATTGCATCAAATTCACAAAAAAATATGAGATTGAAAACAAAACAAGAATGTTCACCATTTCAAGTTACCATTGAAGTAAGGCATGAAAGGAAAGTATAAGCCATATAGATAGGAAAGAAAACAAAAGTAAAACTGCCTTATTTGCAGAAAATATGTTTATTTAGTTAGAAAATATTAAGGAACCTACAAAGCAGCAATTATCTGAAATAAATCAATATATCAAGACTGCAGGATAACCATTCAATGTGCTAAAAATAATTGCATTAGAAATGCTAGCAACAAATACTTCGAAAAATGAATCTATTAAGTAAAATAATTTACACTAGCATCAAAATAAAGGTTTAGGAATAAAGTTAATAAAGGATGTTACAATTATATTTAAAGTCAAGTTTTAGCATCAGAAGTGTTTGTTTTTTTTTTTCTCTTTACTTTTCAGTGCATCTCAATTGCTTCAAAATAAATGAAAAGATAAATTATAATAGAAAACTTCATTCATGTATTACTAGGTTATATGCTCAATATCTTTTTCTGAGAAAACAGTATTTGGTATGTTATTGCTTGTACAAAATTTAGACATTCCAGATGCTGAAAGCCCCAGTCACCTGTTCTGTGTATTAAAATCTTTATACATATTTTTTTCCTTCAGTGTTTGCATTTCAGTGTTGTTTTGCTGGTGATTCTTGTCTGGTGAATATGGACATCATGTCTTGGGTGAACACATTTCTAGTCCTGTCCCACAATTGTTTTATACAGTGTTTTCAAATTTTACATTTACACCAGCAATTATAAGAGTGATTATTGTCCTAGAGTTTTGCTAATAGAATATGTCATCACACATTGAATTTTTTAAAATAATTGATTATACGTGATCGATTTAGTTTTGAGTTGTATTTCTTTGATGAGTAAGGTAGAATATCTTTTATTTTTTTATTTTTTGGATTTGAATGAATAGTTTTTATACATATGTATTTAGTTGTTTAGCATTTTATGTCATTAATTTTCCATCTTCCAGAAATCAAAAATACATTTTAGAAAGTTTCATAACCAAAAGAAGGATGGATGATCTATTTATCTCATAAAAACTCAGCACACGTCTTCTGACAGCTGCAATTCTCCTAGCCATTTGCACACATTTTTTTTTTTTTTTTTTTTTTAATGAAAAGAAAGACTAAGTGCCTCTTGTGGATTCTGGGTGGAAAAAAACAAAGATAGTTGTGCAATGTTGGAGATTTCTGACGTAAGGTTGACCTTATCAACAGCCCGAACAGCAGCAATGAACAGGTTTGTGCCATTTTCAAAAGTGATGTTTTCTGGTTTAAACACAGACTTCCTCAGAGCTGGCCTTCTTTGAAATGAGATCAGTAGTGTTCACTTGAAATGATTCATTGAACTTGTCTCTGAGATCAAGAATATTTGTGCTCATTCCAATGATATACTTGTAGACTGAAAAAATAAAAATAAAAAAACAATGGGACTTGTAATTCTCAAGTCTTAAAGAAGTTTTAAAAGGCTGTTAGAAAATATACATCACCATCCCATGAAGTCCCAATGAATAAATGTATCTGATGGCGATGAGGGTAAGGGGGATCAAATATATGGTGATGGAAGGAGAACTGACTCTGGGTGGTGAACACACAATGGGATTTATAGATGATGTAGTACAGAATTGGACACCTGAAATCTATGTAATTTCACTAACAATTGTCACCCCAATAAATAAATAAAAAAATGTAGCTGATGGCTCATTTCTACAAGCTTTAATATCTTTTTACATTTTTTTGAATTTATAAAACATTTGTTTAAAAAATGTTTCTAGCATATTTATTTCATAAAAAATTATTAAAACTATAGCTAACAGAAAATATAGTTTCAGAGGTACACCATAGTTATTCAACATTTATATACCTAAAGAAGTGATCACCATGATAAATCAGGAACTATCTAAAACCGTACCACTCTGTCAGAATATTGTTGACTATATTCCCAATTCTGTACATTGCATTCCCATGACTTATTTCTTTTATACCTGGAAATTTGAACCTCTTATTTTCTTTCACCTTTCCCCCCTTTTTAATTTTTTGGTTACAGTTGACCTTCAATATTATTTTATATTGATTTCAGGTGTAAAACATAGTGGTTAGATGTTTATATAATTTAAGAAGTGATCCCCCTGACTAATCTAGTACCCACCTGGCACTAGACATAGTTATTACCATAGCATTCACTATATTTCTTACGCTTTACTTTACATCCCCACGACTATTTTGTAACTACCAATTTGTAATTCTTAATCATTTCACCTCTTTCACCCCACCACCAATTCCCTCCCATCTATCACACCAACAAATCTAGTACCCACTTGACACCACATAATTATTACAATATTAATGACAGTATTCCTTATGCTATACCCTACATCCCCATGACTACTTTGTAACAATCATTTTGTGCTTCTTAATCCCTTCCTCTTTCTCACCCACCCCCACAAACCCCACCCATTTGGCAACCATCAAAAAGTTTCCTTTATCTATGAGTCTGTTTCTGTTTTGTTTGTTTATTTTGTTCTTTAGATTCCACATATAAGCAAAATCACTTTGCATCTGTCTTTCTCTTTCTGACACTCCACTCGGCACAATACCCTCCAGGTCCATCCATGCTGCCACAGATGGCAAGCACCCATTCCTTTATGTGTCCAAGCAATATTCATATACATTGATTTCATCACATTGAATATTTCATGCCATTCCCTTCTGGCTTGTAAAGTTTCTATGGAGAAATCAGCTGACAATCTTATAGTGACTAGTTGGCTTTCTCTTGCTGCTTTTAGGATTCTGTCTTTGTCTTTAAACTTTGCCGTTTTTATTATAACATGTCTTGGTGTGGGCTTTTTTGGGTTCATCTTGTTTGGGACTCTGCGCTTCCTGGACTTGTATGTCTATTTCTTTCACCAGATTAGGGATGTTTTCAGTCATTTTTCTTCAAATAGAGCTCAATCCCTGGCTTTCTCTCTTGTCCTTCTGGTATACCTATTATGTGAATTTTGTTATGCTTGGTGTTGTCCCAGAAGTCTCTTAAACTATCCTATTTTTTTTTTTTGTATTATTTTTGCTGTTACAAGTGGATGTTTTTTGCTACCTTGTTTTCTGAATTGTGGATTCAATCTTCTGTTTCATTTAGTCTGCTGGTGATTCCTTCTAGTGCATTCTACATTTCAGTTATTGTATTTTTCACATTTTTTTTATTATTTCTATGTCCTTTTGAATGCTTGCTACCTCTTTGTTGAAGTTCTCACTAAGTTCCTTGAGCATCCTTATAACCATTGTTTTGAACTCTGTCTCTGGTAGTATCTTACCTCCATTTTGTTTAGTTTTTTTTTCTGGAGTTTTCTCCTGTTTTTTATTTTGATGCATTTTTTTGTTTCCTGATTTTGGTTGCCTCTCTGTGTTTGTTTCTATGTATTAGTTAGATCTACTATATCTGTCAGTCTTGGCCAAGTGGCCTTTTGTAGCAAATATCCTGGCACAGTCTCCCTGATCGCCTGTACTGAGTGCGCAAGGAGTGTTTCTTGTGTGGTTTGTGTGTGCCTTCCTGTTACAGTTGAGCCTTGATTGCTATTGGCATGTCAGTGTGTTGGATTGACTCTCAGGCTGATTGGCTATGGGGTACCACATCCACAGCTCATGGGCTGCTGTGAAGGGGGCCAACCTCACTGAGTGGGATTTGCCCCAGTGGGCTCCAGTGCCTGTTGAAACTGCCCTGTGGGCACAGACTGCCCTATGTGCCCTTTGCCACATCTGGGGCTAATTGAGTGGTGCTCTGCTGTGCTCTAAAGCCAACCTCCAAGTATGTTGGTTCCAGGGCTCTTGGGAGGGGCTGCTGTGCAGGTCCAGGTTACCCACTGCCTATAAATGGCCAAGGGCTACCTGGTATGAGCTACAAAATGATTTGCAGTTGTTTACTGCCTGTGCTAAACCTGGAGATGTGTGGGAGAGGCCACGCTCGGAACTAAAGACATCTGCCACCAGTACTGGGCCTGGGGTAGGTCAGGGTTCTAGTCTTGACATGGCTTCTTTATATCCTTAGTTTTATAACTTCTGTTCAGCTAAACTTCAGATGGTTCTCCAGGTTGATTGTTCTATAATTTAGTTGTAATTATGATGTATTCACAGAAGGAAGCAGGCACAGTGTTCATCTACCCCACTATCTTGGATCTCTTGAATATCTTTTTATATATGGAAGGGTTTTTTGTGTTTCTATTTTCCATGAAGTGTCTGTTTATACTTTTTATTCAATTCTCATATTTTTCCTTTTCATCTTTTAGAATAACTTTGGATTATCCTTCTGATCCCTTTGCGGTTTAAACTGCAAATACTTTTACTTCTGTTATTTTCTTTGTTGTTATTATTATAGCCAAAAGGGTTTTAAAGTATTTTTATTAGGATGTCATTTATAACAATTAAATTAATCCTATTTAGTGTAAAATTCTGTAAATTTTGATAAATGCATACATACATGTAACCACTACCAGATTAATAGTAAAGAAGAGATTTAGGACCATTTGCATGAGCAGTTTAATGTGTCTTAAACAATTTAGGTAGGATTTCACAAGTGGGTTATTATTATATGATTATATAATTACCAAAGTTAAAATATTCTTTCTATATTCTAAAATCTGAGATAGAATCTCACATCATGGACTTTCAGTTTCATTTTGTATTATTCTCCACAAACAGCACTTTTTCCCTCTCTGTTTCTCATATGTGTCTTTTTGGGAATATCGCCTTTCTACAGTTGATACTCAGTGGTTAGTATACTGTCACTGTCACATAGACATATACATAGTCAGCTTCTTAATTACTCTGAAATTTGCCATGACTATGACCTTGTGGATATAAAAAGGATAAAAAAAAAGATATACTCTCGTGTCTCTTTCCTTAATATTTCGCATGCATGTTCTCTCTAATACTAACTTGTCCGCCATTCACTTCTGAAAAATGTAACGCTAGCAAGGTTCCTCTCATTTGAGTGTCTGGGCTGTTTTTGGATTGGCTAGGCAAGAAGATAATTCAGTAAATTCACTTAGCGGTTTTTATACGAAGTTCACACATTGTTAGTTTTTCCCCTGTCTTCCAAGTGAAGGTTTGTCTTCTATAACTATTCTTACCTGCCGGTAAGTCCACTTACCCAGTGTTATGAGAGAAAGTTACTGACCAGAAGTCAAATAACCATAGTAAAGTGTTCATTGGCAACTGAGATTAAAACATATAAGTAGTAGAGGAGAAGCAACGTTTGAATTGTCAGAAGCAGATGTTAGTCTGTTGAAAATTACAAGTATCAAGGAGGGTCAATAAAAATAGCATTATTTTCTTCTTTTTTGTTGTTGAGAATTTATGGTATTTATGTGTTTTTAGTTTATATTTAAAATGTAATTTGTGGTCATTTATTTCTCATATTCCTATTATGTTCTAAAAGGAAGAACCCAGGAAGTATAGTCTTTGTGCTCTCCAAATCTGGACACATCCTTGCTATGGTCTGAATGTGTGTTCCCCCAAAATCATACGTGGAAATCATAACACCCAAGATGGTGACATTAGACAATAGGATCTTTGGGAAGTGATTAGGTCATCAGAGTGGAGCTCTCATGAATAGGATTAATATCTTTATGAAAAATACCTCATAGATATCCTTGCCTCTTTTGCCATGTGAAGACACAGCAAGAAGACAGAAAGAAGTCTACGAACCAAGAAGTGAAATCTCACCAGACATCAGATATGCTGGCACCTCGATGTTGGATTACTCAGCCTCCAGAACTGTGAGAAATTAATTTTGTTGTTTATAAATCAGCCATTCAGTCTATGGTATTTTTTTATAACAGCCAGGATGTATTAAGACACTAATTGCTTTAATATCAACATCTGTTCACATTTCCACCTGCCAGGAAGAGAGCCTCTTTTGATTCTCATGGGGTCTTCCTTTGCCATGATTCTTTAGTCACTTCTTTTCATGCTACTTTTAGGGCTATAATAATGTTCGTTTTTTATGTAGAGCTTACTTTACTTGCTTTATGCACTGTGATTTTATATAAGCACATTTTGTTCTCTTAACTGAGATAGGTACCATTTTCAACAGATCAGAAAACAGAGAATGGAGAGGTCAGTCCATATCCAGATCAAGTTTACATGGTTAGTTGAGGACCGTGCGCTTAATCAATGCATGATCCTGGAAATGTTTAATCTCAAATACAAGAACTATGACTCCGAGTTGTCCATTTACTATTTTATGTCTTTTGTGTTTCAGTGATGCATGACAAATGTTCTTTGTTTCTTTTCTCTTATTATTTTACCAATATCTCATAAAAATGCAATGAATGATGTATATGGAAGTGACCTATTGAATAATATCTTCAAAACTTTATCTTGAGAATACCTCATATATTGTTTAATACGATGGAAGACAATAGGAAGAGAAAAATCATAACGTGTGTATAAACTTAAAAAAGATGATAATAAATATGAATCTAGATTTTGAAGCAATTAGCAAGTCAGGACATCTACTAGGATATCTATAAAATGTATACACAGTTTAAGAAAAAAAAATTGTATTATGCTGATAACAAAAGATGAATACAAGTCACATTTGACTTCTGCAACTACAAGAGGTGCTCAAAATGGTTATGATAAGTGTAATTTTAATACAGTTTTTTCCTTTCTTAAAATATATATACTTTTTTTTGGCACCCTCTGTGCATGTGTGTGTGTGTGTATGTGGGTGTATTCTAACAACAGAATGGATTCCAGCAATTTGGTTCTTTGAAGCATCTTGTCAGAAAATAATCAATTATAAAACAAGCATTGATTTCAGAATAACATGACGTTGTAAATTCTTTTGTGGCATGTACATAGTCATGAATAACTTTTTATTATCACTTGTTAATTTGTTAATCAGAAATAAGTTGTAGTCAGATGAGTTTAGTGTGTTCTTAGGGACTGTTGATACTCTTCTATTACACTCCTGACTGGACAGCATTTACTCCAGTGCATCTCAATAATATGAAGAACAGGATTAATATGTTTGATGCATACTAGAATTGCCTTTTGTTGAGTCTATATATCCTATGATCCATTAAGATCTAAATTAATGTTGGAAATGCAAAGCAAGATAAACCTATCAAGAAATGCTGATGTCTGTTATTTCCTCAAGCCATGTATTTGAAACAGTCCTCTGAAAAGGGTCTATACAGTATATATTAGGCTTGATATTATTAATAAAGACAGTGGCCCATGTATTATTTCACTAGAGAAGAGAATGAGTCAGTTATAATAAATTATTTTTGCATAATACTTTGAGGGTTATAAGTTATTGCAAAGATCACATTTTATATATACCCCATTATAAATATCTGATATGCTCTACATGGATTGATATATTTTTATTGCCATTTTATAGTTACGGAAACCAAAATATGGTGATGTTTAAAAATATGTCTAGTTATGGACTTAGTCCTAGACTATAATAGGAAGGTTTTCTATGTGTATGTATATGTATATGTGTATGTGTATGCATATGCATATGTATATGTATATGTATATATCTATATCTACCTATCTATCTGTGTATCTAACTATGAGGTGTGATAAAAAAATATGGTCAAAGCTGCTGCTGAGTGCCATCCAACAGAAAGGCAAGAATCTTCAATATGAGAAGTGGGGCATAGAACCTTATTATCAGTGTGTGACAAGTTTCAACTTGTTTGGTGCAGTTAGTCGGGTGTGAGCTACAGTTGAGAGAAGGTGTGTTTTAAAGTGAGCTGTAAATCATAGATCATGAACAACACAGTAACATGAAATGGTCAAACGGTTCCATCCTTCATTGAGACAATGCTCTGTCAGACATCGCTTCTGGTGCGGCAATTTCTGTAACATAAAAACATTACCCTGTGTTCTCATCCACATTAGTCACTGGATCTGCCACTTCTGGCTCTTCCCCAAAGTCAAAATGACCATGAAAGGTAAATGTTTTGAATCGAAACAGTACATTGAGGCAGCCATGAGAGCACATCTAAAGACACTCATGAAAGAGGACTTCCAGAACTGCTTCAGGAAGTGGCAAGAACGATGGGATAAGTGTGTTCAGAATGAAGGGGGCATTTTGAGGGGGATTCATGGCAATGTGTCTTTAACTGCAATAAATATTTTAAATTTAAATATTCACCAGATGTTTTGATCACACCATTTTTCTGGCTTGTGAACATTTAGAATTATTGTTATTGTGGAGATATTAAAAAACAGTTTTCAATTTTCCAGTGGTCTGGTATTGATGTTTACTCTCTTGTAGTTGTCACAGTTTACAAAAGTTTCTTTCTTTGGAGATTATTTCTTTAATGGTAAAAAGATTTATAACATTTCTCTTTGTTGGTTGTCATGCCTTAATTCACTGCAAATCACTTTATGTGAAAATTGTTATATAAATTCAACTCTATGTTCCTTCGAATTTGGTATGACACATGCTGTATAATCAATGTGATGTGAATATGACTTTCATGGAAATCGCTAATATAGAATGTGCTTTTTTTGTGGGTATGCATTTAGCTTTGAAATACTAGCATTGCTTTTGCTATTGTTGTGGCATCATCCATTTGCTTAGTGTTAATGATAGTCCATATTAGTTTAATAGTTTATCATCAGTACTATTAAAAATTGGAGGACAGCTTCTGCCTAACTTGCATAAGATTTAAAACAACTCTATTTATATATGTGTATAAATATGTATAGTGTATATGACTTTATTATTGTGTATATATTTACTAAAAATAATGCACATTCATTGTAATAAATGAAAGTCACATGTCAATTCTTCACTAATAAATTCCCAATATTAAGACAAGAAGTTCTCACTTTCCATAATGTTGGATGACTATAGAAAACCATGCAGGCTGAACTCATGCAAAGTAATCTTAATGAAAAAAAGTTATAATTATTTCATGACCTTTAAAATTTCAAGCAAATCATTAGAACAATTTTAGTGTTAGTTAAAATATATATGAAATGAAAAAAAATAGTGAAACTAATATTTGTTTAATACATTGTTATTTGAAACATTAGGAGCATTGAGAAGTAAAGTGATGTATTTCTTTGCAAACAAAAACATAAAAAACCTTATCAAAAGTAGTTTGAACAGTGTTTGCCTTCACTGTTCCTTTTGATATGCTATGGATATGGAGTACGAAACTTTCCTGTGCATTGGACAATTAGCATACTTTTTCTAAATTTGGATCGGCTTCTAATATTTGATATTTTGTGTTTCAAAGTTGTGTAAGTATCTCCAACAGTGACTTTAATGTGAAGTTTTTTTCTGGTGTAACTTCCTCTGGGACATCTGTATACATTACAACTACTTTCCACATTTATATCTACAAGCTTGCCTTCACCAAGCTTCTCTATGTCCATGTTTAGAGTCCCTCGAGTGACAGCAGTGTAAAGGTTTCAATGATCAGCTATTTTTTCTAAAACTCATTTACATTTGATTCAAATTTTACTACCAAAGCTATCACTTTTTGTTTTGCACATTCATTTTTGTTGACCTATTTCCTCTCTTTGATCATATATTTTTTTTACAATGTCACATGGGTTTATTACTGAGAGACAAAGAGGCATCACAATTATATGCTTTATGTTTCCACATAAACTAAATAACAGATGGGTAGACTTTGAGAAAACAGACATGTCTATTATTATGACGCTAATCTGTTTTTTATGTGATGACTTTTGGGCTAAATAACTCGCAGCAAAGTTTGTACTTTATGGAATTACTCACAGTTAATATACTGTGGTAACAGAAATTTAAATATTCTTGTCAGGGGACTGGTGTTATTTAACTAAATTATAGCAACAGAAATCCCTGTGTATTGGGACCATGAAAAGTAAGGTCTGCTTGTATTAAGGCATGTTCTTCTGCATTTATATTATGTCCAAATAAACCTTTGACTCTGTTTTTTAATTTTCTTTTGTTTCTTTCTTTGTTTTTAAGAATTCCCCAAAGCATACATTTTGCGAAATTTCCTTCCTGAAAGGCATACCTATTTACACTTTTTAAAATTTATGTAACTATGAGAGATTGCTCACTTCCCTTAGGACCATTCATGTTTACTTCCCCTCCCCCCAGCCTTTATATTTCAATACACTAAAATGTAAAATCTCAATATACTAAGGGGGGGTATACTCTCACCATAGTATATTCCAGCTAAGATAAACACATTTATTTCTTTGCTTTTAGTTATACTTACCATTGTTTACCTTATATTTTAAAATCTTGCATTTTACTTGATTTCATTGCTAGATAACACTGTGACATAACAAGGATTTTAACTCCTATATTAAAATTAAATGTCTTAAAGCTCCTATTCTATTTCTTTCCTGAGATTAAAGTTATTTTTTATCCTGGATATATTTCCAACAGTTATTCTTTGCTAGCATAAAGGCAATGAGAAAATTTTTCCCCCTGTGGGTAATATATACTGCAAAAATTTTACGTGGATGATTTGAAAGTCACAAAATGTTTTATAGTAATAGCCTCCATTTAAAGGGTACTGTGAGGTGTTGTTTTAAGTACTTTATTCACTGTGACTCTTTTAGTCTCAACAAGAGCTCTCTGAAGTGAAAGTATCAGTATCATCCTTGTTGTACAGGTGAGGAAATTGAGGCACAGAAATATTAAGCAACGTGACCAAGATTCTTACACTATTAAGCATGACAGTGTGCATTTGAAACTAAGCTGCCTTATTCCAGAATCTGAGTACTGTGGTATCTTGCCACTGTTAATGTATTCTGGAAATTTCATTCTATTATTCTATTTATTGTATTCTATTGCATTCTATTGTCTATCAAATCTATTTTATTCTATCAATATTTAGTGCATCAAAAATCACTAATGTAGAAGCATACCAAAAGAGAATATAGCCTACATTCCCATCAGAAGAAAGTAAACTGTTAAAAATAGATTGATATCACCTTGGTAATTTGAAAGGAAAATTGAAATATCAGTCTCCATTTTGATCATCTTAGTTATTGTACATTTCTTCTAATACATTATTATATAAGTTGAATAGGTTACTTGCTGTTCATAAATTGAAGTTATAGACAGTATCACTCAAACTAAAATTAGTAAACTGCATCGGTCATTTGATTATTTTTAAGCAAGTGTTAATTGCATGTCTTCATATCTTTGTAAATTTGTCATCTACTCAGGGTTCTCTTCACTGTTTAATAGGATTGTTTTATGGATTTTAATTTAAATCATTTTCTTATTCTATTTAAATATTCTGAAGAGTTTTTCGGAAATCTTTTGAACCATTTGAAAGGAAATAACAACATAATGATTTTCGTTGTATTCAAACATATTCATATATTTAAAACATGGGTAACAACACCCTTACTAGTTATTGAAACAAGGAATGTTATATAGACTAAATTAACTAGAAAAAAGTTGATCTTAATTTATCACTTTCAGTATTCTAAATGATAGATATAAAGTTTGTTAAAATGCAGGAAGTGTGGGTAAAGAAAATACTGCAAATCATGAAAGCACAGTGATAACAGAACAGAACACATTTAGAATGTTGATGAAATTGGAATGTGTCTTGGGATATAGAGTGAATATTCATTCACCCAAGAAAAACTCATCTAATCTTCATCTAATAATTCAGCATTCTAATTACATGGTTAGATTTGAATTAATATGTTTACTGAGGATATGAATTTTAATTTTACTTAACACCATCATAATTTGATTCCTAATATGAATGATTTTCTTCTCCTGTTGAATATTTGGCACTTTCTGCATTTACACAAATAGAAACATAGGTGTTGGAGATTGACTTTGGATTTTATACCATGTCTAGTCACTTTGTATTGCTGTTAAATATGTATATATTAATAATGGTATAATATTTTTTAAAATATTGTAGAAAATAGAGCTGAAGCATTAGAATTACTCCTTAATGGAAGCTTTTTATTCTCTCATAATCCCTCAAACACTACATTCTTGTTATATGCTATATTTATTTAATTCTATGGATGGGAAAAGGTGATATTATGTAAAATTATACTTGAGAAGTGCATTAAAGAAAATAAATAAACACTGACTTGGTAAAGGAAAGGAGATATAAAGTATCTCTGTAACCAAATAATTAAATCTTTCTCAGTTCACATCATTAGATCTTACAAACTCAGTGCTGCATTTGTAGGTAAATATTAAAAACAAAATGCTTTCATTTGAGACTCTTGATGAAACTTCAGAACTTTGATTTCAGCCATCTCTCCACCCAAAACTGAGATGTTTCTTCTGATTTTCAATATTATCAAAAGAAAAAAAAATAAATTAAAACTTCCTTAGATATGTTCTCTATCATATTGCTGCTTTTGTTTGCTTTTATTCCATCAGAATAAAATAAACAAGCAATGCCCAATCTATCCCCCTTGATGATAATTCAAAAATCATTGGTTTGCTCAGTATTTAACTGCTTCCTAACACTGGACAGTTAAGTCATTATGACTTGAATGGGATAATTTTAATTGTGAAAGTAGAGTGGGAACTGAACTAAATTTCATTGACATTATGCCAATTGAATTATATCCTACAGAAGAAGGAATGATTAAATTAAAAAAAACCTAGGGTCAAGAATCATTTACAATTAAAAAACTCTGCCACTCATTAATTGTTACCTTTGATATTTCCAAGATCTTTAATGCTCTAACTTATAATAGAGACTTTATTTTTATATTTTTAAAAATAATTTGATTAAATGTTACATTTTAAAAACATGTTGCAAACGATAAAGCATATGCATCTAAGCTATTGCTAGAACAATGTATTCATAATTAAGAGTCTAAATTTCCCAAATGAAGCAACTGACAGAAAAAAATACAGATATTTATATAGTTTATATGTAATGATTGAAGAAGGTCAAAGATTAAAACTTTGTTATGTACAAACTAGCAGCAATGTTAACTGGAAATGAAGGTGATGAAAATAATCATATTTGAGAAAGTCCATTAAGACATTGTAAACTTAGTGCAGCATTTGTCCTTTGGTATTTATTAATCTAAATACTATATTTCTTCCTTGATATTAAAATTTAAAACTTTACATAGAGACATTTTTCTTGCTTATTGAATGATTTAAAGATTATGTTTAATAGTTTATAGAATGGTGAAAATATTCTTAAATTATAAATGATAATCATTGCTCAACTTTATTACTTCTAGAAATTTCTTTCTTTTATGTGCTATTGAAACGTCACAGAATGTGTCAGCCTTTTTACCTCTGATGATGAGACAAATGCTGCAAACATAATTTGTCCATCCGTATTTTGATGACATTATGGTCTACAGCATCATGGTCTAAGACTTGTGTTCTCTGCTCTGGGGGAGTTATGTGTGGATTTCCCAAATTATACATTTTAGCATATATATAAACTTAACAGTAGAAATAAAGTATATGCACATTCCAACCACTCTTTTAGATTCATACTTGGCAATCATTTTTCAAACATAAACATTTGCTGTGATACCTATATGCATTATCTTATGTTTTTTATGTATTTATTTTGCTTAATTTAGTTTTATATTGTTATGAGCAGAATTGTGTCCCCCAAAATTTGTATACTGAAGTCCTAACCTCCAGTACTACAAAACATGACTATATTAGGAGATTGGATCTTTAAAGAGGTAACTAAGTAAAATGAGCTCATATGGGCAGGCCTGAATCCAATATGAACAGTGACCTTATAATAGTGGATCATGACAAGACAGACACAGGGAAAGACCATGTGATGATAAAGAGATGACAGTCATCACAAGCCTGACCACTGCAGTGTACATCTGAAGCTGAATAACATTGAATGTCAATTATAATTATATACTATATATATATTCACAGGATGTGGAGAACAGCATAGGGAATAGAGTCAGTGGAATTGTAAAAGTTATATACGATGTCAGAGGGGTAGTAGTTTGGGGAAGGAGAGTTATCACTTTGTGAGAGGTATAAACGTGTAACTATTACATTGCTTTGTACACCTGAAACTGATTTAAAAAAAAAGGTATGATGATGGACAACTGACTGTAGGTGGTGAGAACACAATGTGATATCTAGATGATGTATTATAGAATTGTACACTTGAAATCTATGTAATTTTGTTAACCATTGTCAACCAACCCAATAAATTTAACTTAAAAATGAAAAAAAAAAAAGATACATGCACCCCTATGTTCATTACATTATTATTTACAATAGGTATGGAAGCAACCTAAGTGCCCGTCAATAGATTATTGGGTAAAGAAGATGTGGTACATGAATATACAATGGAATATTTCTCAGCCATAAAAATGAATGAAATCTTACCATTTGTGACAAGGATGAATATGGAAGGTATTATGCTAAGTGAAATAAGTCAGACAGAGAAAGACAAACACCATATGATTTCACTTATATGTGGAAACTAAAAACCAAAAGAAATAGACAAAAAAAAAGAAAGAGAAGAAACAGAAACAGACTAATAGATACAGAAACAAATTAATGGTTGCCAAATGGGAGTGAGATTGGGGGTTTGGGTGAAAAAGGGGATGGGATTAAGAAGTACAAATTGGCAGTTACAAAAATAGTCATGGAAATATAAAATACAGCATAAGGAATATAGTCAATGTTATTGTAAAAACTATGTATGTCAGATAGGCTCTGGAGTTATCAGTGGGATCACCTTGTGAGTTGTAAGAATTTCTGAGCACTATGGTTTACACCTAAAACTAAAATAACATTGAATGTCTACTATAATTAAAAAAAAACAAACAAACAAAACAAAACAAAAAAAACCCACAACAGAACATTCATAATATATCCATGACATCCAGAGAATTGAAATGACTAGAACACCATTCGGCTGATTCATGACCTAGTGGAATTTCATATATAACATTGCACTGACAATTAACTAAATATGTTTGACATTGTCTTTAGTTTTGGAAATCTGTTCAATGCTAAAAAGTCTAAAGTCAGAGCATTTTTGAAAACTAATTATTCTAAACACCGTAAGACAATAAATTAACCTATTTTAGAAAAATTGTTGAGAATTTTTTTTTTATTTATCACCTTGAAGTTAAAATGCAATCTATCATGTTTATCAGATGCCAGAGAACGATATTTACTGACTGAAAGAAATAAGTCATTTTTACTATTCAAAGAGACTAAGAATTCCACTACTAACATGTATGAAAAAAAAAATAATGAGTGGAAAGTTTATACTATATTTTGGATGCTCAATTTCATTCTGCACTGGAACCATTTTTCTACTAAATATCAAATTATGAGGATTTTGAGTCCAGGGGAATCAGTCAGTAGGGTGGACCAGGATCAGAGTGTGAAAGAGGATGTGTATTTGGGTAGGAAAAAGATGTGCTAGTGGTGGGGATCTCCCTAAAATGTCATAACACAGAGCACGGCCTTTAGCTTTCTAGGCAGCAGGGTGGGGACGTTGTTCATTTGGAGAGAGCAGAGACTCTGTTCCTGGCCAGTAGTCAGTGGGCAAATCACAAGGATAATATTGGGCATGGCATAGCATGGGTCATTAGATTGCTTTTCCGCTAAGTATTCAGGAGGAAAAGACAGTGATTAAGAAAAAAATAAAATTAAAAATGTATAAGACTAAAATCTCTAAAGGAAATAAAGCACAAAATAGCACCATTCCATGGCCTATAGAAAATGTCCCACACAGTAAACTCAGGTTGTCCAACAGAATAGAGGAGCAGCTATGATTCAACAGCAAAAGTGAACTATGACTGAAGGTTGCCATGTGGAGATACTTTTCTTTCTATTAGTTCAATGAATGATTTAAAGATACTGTTTGATCACTTTTAGAATGGTGGAAATATCTTTAAATTATAATTGATGATCATTTGTCAACTTTATTCTTTATTCTTTATTCTTTATTTGTCCAAGAAATTTCTTTCTTTCATGTATGCTTAAAATGTTAAAGAAACGATGTCAACCTTTCTGTCTCTGACCTTGAAACCATGCTGCTAATGACAGGAACAATCTAGAAAGATTCAATTTTATAGTCACTGTTGTGACTCTATTGTACCCTCCATATTGGTGCAGCCAGTCTATTTAGATTATGCAGACATTTTCACTGTCAGTAATTTAGCAAAGCTAAACATTCAAGATCAATTCTAAGTTCAAATGATATTCAAGAAAAATTTTCCTTTCCAATTAAGGAAAGTGTCAGTTCTCCTACAATGATTTTTACAACTGTTACAACCTTTTAATTCTGAGTTCCCTTTTGGATAAACTACCTATCTTGTCAGAGCCCTGGTTTACAGTGGCCACCATAACATGTTTATACAAGTAACATAATTATATCCTAAGCTCAGCTGCCTGCTGATTACATTTTCATTCATAACCCATCTCAACTGCTCTGCTCATCATTGTAGGTTAAAAAGGCTTTAGATTAGGAAAATCTTCATTTACTTACATGAAATTGGAACTGAGTTTTGCGTTCTAACCTCCATTAACCCATTCTTAAAGCTTATCCAATTCTGACATATAAATTCATTTTGAACTCATTGATACCCATTCTATATAAAACAAAACATGTGAGTAAAACAGTTTTAAGACTTCTGAGATTTTACATGGTAACAGCATTTTTAAAATGTGGCATCAATTCCTTTCTCGAAAGGGAAAAATACTTTTAACAACTAGGCACAAATAAATTCTGTACCTTTCACTACTTATCATTTGTCTTTCTACAGAATATAATCTCATCAAAGTGACTTAATTACAACTCCTTTTACCAGGATTGTTTTTTCCCCTGGTTAGTATTTCCATTCTCAAGGGAATGCTATATAGCATTTAAATTGGAAGACTTTCTGAGAAATAGAGCTCAACTGATTCTCATTCCTTTACATATTGTTCATACAAATGTGAATTTAAACATGCCATTTGAGGTATTCTGAAAACAAAGTCACTTGTCACTTTGATTTGTAAATATATATTTATTTATAAATATTAATATATAAATATTAAGGTCAATACTCTCAACTGAGTTAATGGCTTGACTAAATTTCAGCTTATATAAATAACTATTTGCCTACTCAAATTGTCCCTTTAATTAAAATCAGTTTCACAACCTAAATTATTATTATTTTTTTTGAGTAATAAACTTTATTCAGGATTGGTAATGCTTATAATACTCCAGTTTTATGGATTTATTTCTAAATCATATAACTGGTGAATTGTGACACAAAGCAGCCATACTGATGAAGAAGCGGCTTTACACAAATGTTCCTATAAAAGGATACCATTTTATAGCCAAGTAGTAGAGACAAGGAGTATATATCATCTATATACTGATCCTTCCATACATTATGATACTTTTGCTGTCTAAATGCCTACCGATATTATTTAATTGTTTTCTAGGAATGTATTATTTATTTAATAAGAAAAGCAATTGCTTTTAATTTTGTTAGAATTAGGCTAATTTCTAAGAGATAATTAATCTTGTCTCCCCAAGTCATTGTTCAGAAATGGAAACATTTTGCTGCCAGCGCCCACATGCTTGAAAGCAGGGGAACGGCAGCAATGGACTTGGCCCTGGCAGGTCAAAAGCCCCCACTGTCGGTGGTTGGGCCTGATAGCCCCATGGGGGGCTGGTTTGACTCATAATTTGCAAGTGACGCCAGGGGTGGCGGCTGAGTGGCCACCACAAGTGACTGTAGTATACGGGGGTCCCAATACCAGGATGATTTTGCGGGGAAACTATGTGCTCTCACTATGGCCTATTATGGGGACACCTGTTCTGTTACATGTTGAAACTATGCAAGGGACCCCAAGCACTGCCATAAAGGTCTGGTACCACAAACCAGGAAAGGTGCCAGTGGCAGCAACCCTCCTTTCCAGGACAAAAATCTAGTGTGTATCCCCCAGATGGAAGGGATTTGCCATTGTTGGTTCCTAAGACTACCGTTTCTTTTCATCCGTAGGTGTCAATAGGCTAATATGGCACAGGGACCCTCCCGGAAGACGCTTAGATTATGCGTAGATTATGAGGTGAGACCCTGTAGGGGTGGAGTGTGGGGACAGAGCCCCAGAGTGAAGTTTCCAGTCTCTCGGCCTCATGTAGAAAGGTGCTCACTCAGGTAGTAAATGGCCATCAACTGTCATGTGGCTAGTTGGCCCTCAGCTGTAACCGTTGAGCCATTGGCCACTGATATAACTGCCGTGGCTATGGAGGGAAGCCAAGGAGAGTGGAGGAGAGTGGAGGAGTTTAGGTCGGTTGGCAGCAAAGCGGACAGTAGGTCGCACGTCGTGTAAACCCAGCCTCCAGTGAGACCATAGTGGTATGATTTCCCTACCTATGGCTCCATGGGTGTTCCTTTTTGGCGTCACCATATCCTGCGTTCTTATGTGGGGAGCAGGAGCAGAGACCCCACATGACACATAGCGCAGCGAGCAGGGTACGGTGCCGACCAAAACTCTCCAAAGGGCGGTGGAGCAGTTTGTGCATATGAACACGCAGTCTTAGGAAGACCAGGAGGAGCAGCTGCCTGAGAGTTGGACCCCCTTGGAGGGGTGGGAAGAAGTGGACGGTTCCCCAACCAGCAAAGGCTGGAGAAAGCAAAGGACATTGCAGCCCTGTGAGCTGGGAAGTAGTTGCTGAGGCAGCCTGGATGCAGGACTTGTAGTCCCAGGAGGAAACTCTTGCTGAGTCCTCCATGGGAGATGAGGGTGAGGTCAAGGCTGTCCCTCACCCCCAGGACAGCCCTGGCGAATGACTATGGACTATGGGAAATAATCTTCTATCCCTGATTTAATGGACCGCTTGACTATTTGCTTGGGAACATACCACCATGTAGTGGAACTGGCGGATGTTTGCTTTTGTGTCTTGACTGGCCACCTTCGAGAATATGTGCAAGCCCTGGCTCAGCCCAGGAAGTCTGGCTGTGCCTAGAGAGAGTGGCAGTGCCCTGAGAGGCCCTGGCTGTACCCTGGAAGACTGGTGGTACCCTAAGAAGCCCGGGAAGTCTTGGCTATGCCCAAAAGGACTGGTGGTACCCTTAGAAACGCTGACTGTGTTCAGGGAGCCTGGCTGTGTCCAGGAGATTGTATTCACCTACAGGCTCCTCACACAAGGGGGCATCCTCACACAAGATGCCTGTCGTGTAGATTGTGAGGTGAGACCCTGTAGGGGTGGGGTGTGGGGACACAGCCAGGAATGCAGTTTCCAGGCTCTTGGCCTCACGTGGAAATGTGCTGGCTCAGGTACTAAATGGCCATCAACTGTGATTGGATAGCCATCAGCTGTGGCTAGTTGGCTGTCAGCTCCAACCAGTGAGCCATTGGCCATTAATATAACTGCTGTGGCTACGCTAGCAGAAAATGGGGGCTAGCAAGAAGACGGTGGCTGAGCTAGCAAGTGTGGATTGCAGTTAGCAGGGCAGATTGCAGCTAGCAGGTGGGGTTGGTTGGTTGGCAGAGAAGTGGACATCAGATTGCAGATCGTGCGGCTCCTGCCTCCTGTGTCTCCAACTCGGCCACCAGTGAGAATATAGTGGTATGACTCCCCTACCTATGGCTCCGTGGGTGTTCCTTTTTGGTCTCACTATGTCCTGTGTTCTTATGTGGGGAGCAGTAGCTGAGACCCCACATGAGATCCCGCATGACATGGGGCCATAAATACTTTTCAGGTATCATTGACATCTCTCTTTCACCTACTGTTCTTTTTGCTTACAGAGTAATTTCTCAAAATTGTCACATTCTTATAAAATTTAAAGTCCACCATACTATCCAACAATTCCAATTCTGAGTATATACCCAAAGGACATGTAAACAGGATTTTGAAGAGATAGATACACTCCCATGTTTACTGCAGCATTATTTACAATAGACAAGATATAGAAAAAACCTAAATGCCCATCATAGGTGAATGGAAAAAAAGAGGTGGTATACATAAATGTGTGTGTGTGTGTGTGTGTCTGTGTGTGTAATGGAACATTACTAAGCCCTGAGAAAGAAACATATCTTGCCATTTGTGACAACATGGAAAAATCTTTGTTGTGCGGGGCAGCCTGCGGGGTGTCAGCTCCCACTCCCCACATAAGAACGCAGGACATGGTGAGGCCAAAAAGGAACACCCACGGAGCCATAGGTAGGAGAGTCATATCACTATATTCTCACTGGCGGCATCCGCCTCTCTGCAATCTGCTCTTGCTAGCCCCCATTTTCTCTGCTAGCGTAGCCACAGCAGTTATATTAGTGGCCAATGTCTTACGGGTTACAGCTGACGGCCAGCTAGCCACAGTTGATGGCCATTTGATCACAGCTGATGGCCATTTACTACCCGAGCCAGCACCTTTCTATGTGAGGCTGAGAGCCTGGAAACTGCTTTTTGGGGCTCTGTCCCCACAATCTTCAACATATTATACTAAGTGAGATGATTCAGACAAAAACATGTACTCTCTGATATCACTTATGTTTAGAAATTAAAAAAATAAAACTCATGAAAACCGAAAGTAAAATGGTGGCTACCATGGGATGGGGGTGGGTGGATAAGATTGGATAAGATTGATGTTGTTTAAGGATACAAACGTGCAACAAGTATTAAAGATGCCATAGAAATCTAATGTACAAGATAATGAATACAGAGTACAATACTGTATTATCATCAAACTTGCTCAAGACTAAAACTTAATTATCCCAACACTAAAAAGAAAGGATAATTATGTAATGTGGCAGAAGTGCTAAATATCACTACCATAAAAATCATAAGACCATATATAAATTTACCAAATTAACATGTTATATACCTTAAAATCACACATGTTACATGTTAAATGTATACAGTAAAAATATAAAAGCAACAAAAGCAAAAACAAAAATGGGACTACATCAAATTAAAAGTTTCTGCACAGCAAAGGAAACCATCAACAAAATGAAAACACAATCAACTGAATGGGAAAAAGTATTTATTTTCAAACTATGTATCTATTAGAGGGCTAACATCCAAAGCATATAAAGAAATCATACAACTGAACAGAAAAACAAACAAAAAACCCAAAAAATAAACAACCATTCCTATTAAAGAATGGATAGAAGATCTGAACAGACATTTTTCTAAAGAAGACATACAGATGCCAACAGTTATCTGAAAAGATGCTCACTATCACTAATCAAATGGAAATGAAAACCGCAGTGAGATAGATACCTCACACCTGTTAGAATGATAATTATCAAAAAGACAAGAAATAATAATTGTCCTCAAGGATGTGGAGAAAAAGAAGCCCTCATGCACTGTAGGTGGGGATGTAAATTGGTGCAGTCGCTATAGCAAACAGTATGGAGGTTCCTAAGAAAATTATAAATAGAACTACCTTATGATCAATCAATAATGCTTCTGGGTATTAATCCAAAGAAAACAAAAACACTAACTCAAAAATATATAAATATTGCAACATTATTTATAATAGCTAAGATATGAAAGCAACCTGTGTTCATTGAGGGATGAATGGACAAATAAATTGTGGGGAGATTATATATATATATATATATATATATACACACATATATACATATATATGTATATATACACAGTTATATATGTCATATATATATATATATATATATATATATATATATATATATATATAATGGAATATTATTCAGCCATAAAAAAAGGAATGAAATCTTGCCGTTATGAACAACATGGGTGGACAGTGAGAACATTATAGTTAGTGAAATAAATAAGACAGAGAAAGCCTGCATGATCTCTCTTATGTGGAATCTAAACAAACAAACAAATAAACAGACAAACAAACAAAACCGAGCTCATAGATACAGAAAACAGATTGGTGGTTGCTAGAGGCAGGGGGTTAGGGTGGGAGACATGGGTGAAATGTATCGAAAGTTAAAAAAAAAAAAAAATTAACACCACACTTTTGAATGCAAATCCACAATAAAGTTTAATGGCAAACTAGGAACTGGATAACAATATTACTACATAATTGGTTAAATATTACTTTGCTAAATGTAAGAAGCACTCATAAGTAAGAAAAATTAGAAATAATCTAACTACCCCAAAATGGGAGACTGATGAAATAAATTATAGGTATCAACAAAACAAAATAAAAATATATAGTCATAAAAATATTGTTTTATAAAGGACATGGAAAGATATTTATAATATACCCGTGTTTCCCCGAAAATAATACTTACTCCGAAAATAAGCTCCAGTTAAGATCGTCAGCCAGACGGATGCATTTAGTATGTTAGGATGATGTTCCAGAAGAAGATGACATGACTGTATTTGAATAAATGTAGAATGTTGTACATGAAAAAATAATGCATCTCCTGAAAATAAGCCCTAATGCACCTTTTGGAGCAAAAATTAACATAAGACCCGGTCTTATTTTCTGGGAAATACTGTAGCTAAGTGACAGCCGCAGTTAGCCTCTGACAATATGGTATACAATATGATAAATATATCCCTATTGGTATTAAATGTTAAATAAATAGGACATAATTCTGGAAGGTTAAACAATAAATTATTTGTAATGATCATAAAAAATAAGGGATTGTTGCAGACAATATTATGTCTTCACAATACTGAAACTGAATATGAATTCAATTTCAAGTGGGAGGTGGAATTTGATCTGGTCTTTGGATGAAAAGTTACTTAAATGTCAAGGAGATGGAGGGTACTTCAGATGCAAGGGGAAAAACATAAAAGAGCAATACAGACAAGAAAGAGCAGGGCACATGGTTAGGACAGTTAAGAGAGAGACTGGATTAGAGAAAAAACATCGTTGGGGCTAACGGATAGTGAGAAATAAGATTTTTTAAATAGTGATACCCTTTGCTATAATTTTTAAAATAAAAATAAAAAGAAACAAACAATAGGACTGAGAGTGGCAAATATATATATTTTTTAAATTTGTTTATTTATTAAATTTGGTTTTCAAGAAAATGAGGTCTTGGACGTATTTACATATACTAAGAGGAGAAAGCCAATAGCATTATTGCAATTCAAAATATAAATAAGAAAGGTGATAATCAAAGAAGATCCCAGAGAAAAAGGAAGAAGGAATAATCATGTAGTCTAATGAGAAATTAGCTTTAGGTAGGAAAGAATGTATAATATTGACTTTATCAGAGAAAGGAAGGGGAGAAACTCACATAAGATATTCTTTCATTTTAAGTTTTTGTAAAGTTAAAGTGTAGTTAGCATACAATATTATATTAGTTTCAGGTGTACAATTTACGTAAGTAATTATTGATCTTAGGGAGATAGAGAGGCAAACGATCTATTAAGAGTGAGGAGAGTAGTAGAAGATTATTGTTGATTTCCAAAGAATCACAGACCATTATAGTACATATCAAATATAAGTGAAGTCAAATATCAATTAATAAAATTATTGCCAAGTTGCAATGAGAGCTCATTCAATATTTGATAGGCCAATTTGTCCTGAGCAAATAGAATGTAGCGTTATCACCCCTTTAATTAAAATCGCGTTAATATGGCCTCAGTTTTATGACCAAAATTGTGCTATAATCCATTACATGAAAAGGGACAGTCAAAATAACTGATTATCTGATGTGCACTGAATAGCAAGACAAGTAAAGTCTGGGGGGAATAGTAGCCTGTGAGCTTAGGAAGGCGAAGGGGGGAAAAGAAAAAAACAGCGGTATTGTCAAAGGTAAGTCTTAATATAGGTGAGGGATTCTGAGAAAATGAGAGAAACTCCAAGTTTTAAATTGACGTGTTTCTGGCGGACGATGAGAACTGCTCCTTGCATACTTGTAATTACATACTTATAATAGGCTAAATAAGGGAGACGGGAATTCAGGAGAGTTGGTATTTAGTTGGAAAACCGGTCCAGGGGAGAAGAGATGTAGAAAGTTGACATTGATATTGAACAACTCCATGATATAATTTAAATTCAACAATCTTTACTCTCAGCGGCCAGTTCATATTCTCTAACTTTCTACTGAATCCCTGTACTAGTCAGAGTTGTTCAGATAAATAGAACCAATAGGAAACAGATAATAGGAACAAACATTCATACATACATATAAGAGATTTATTGTACGAATTGGCTTAAGTTGTTATGGAGGCCTAGAAGTCCCAGGAACTCCTATCTGTAAGCTGGACAATTCATAAATCCTGTCTTGTACTTCAGTCTTAGTTCAGAGGCCTGAAAATGGAGGGGGGGGAGGGTCAAGTGACAGCAATGGTGAAAGTCCCAGAATGCATTCCAAAGCCTAAGAATAGGAAGTGCTGATGTCTCAGCTCAAGCAGAGAAAGCAAATTCCCCCTCCCACTATTTTTTTCTTCTATTCAGACCCTCAATGGGCTGGATGGTGCCCACCTACAAGAGGGTGATCTTATTTACTCAATCCCCTGATTCAAATGCTAATCTTTTCTCAGACACAGTCTCACAGACACACCCAGAAATAATATTTTACCAGTCCTTGGGGGATCTCTGAGCCCAGTAAAGTAGACACAAAATATTACCCGTCAAAATCCCCAAGAAATATTTCTAGAAGAACTCCACCTGGCTTTCTGTTTCCACCATGGTAACCTAAGTCTTCTCTTTAGGTGCTGCTTCTTTCCAAATTGATGGTGGCACCATACAGAAAAGCTTTTAGGGTAACAAAGCTTTGCAGTAAAGAAATCTCAAAGAAATACTATTGTTCCCATTATTTGGTTTCTGAACAGAATTTTTTCAGACATCTCTTTTTAGGTTTTAGCTGAGAAACCTAAGAACCTGTTTTCTTGTGATTAGGACAGAAATGTAGGTTGATGATGGTACTAGCTGCCGTCAGCATCCCTACTCACCACTTCTAAGGCCACCCTCTGACTCAAGTTCATTATGTGTGGCTACTTCTTGCCTTTAAATAATGGACCCAGAAAGCACATCAGAATTAATGTACATTTATAAAGTTCTGGCAAGTTTATTCTGCCAGTTTACCAGACATTCACAGAAATGTGATTTCTATGTGATATCAAACCAAGAACCTAAATACACGTGACATATAGGTCCCTTTGTCCTAAGTATTACATTTCTTGCTTGTATTCACTTCTTAAATCTAGGCTTTCATTATGCCTATAATTATACTCACTATTCTTGTTTTTAGCCTTTTGCCAGACTGGAATCACAAAGAAACTTTTTAGTCATTGGTCGAAACAAAGGAAAGGTACTGGTTGAAGAGCTGTGATATTCAAGAAACTTTGTAAACACTGAGAAAATGCCAAATGGAGGCAAGGGGAGTAGTCCATATGTTCAAAAGCCTTAAAATCTAGTAGAGAAGTTCATTTCAGCTCTATTACTAACTCTCCATCCTTCAAAGGAAAGTGAACAAAAGTGTAGAAAATCAAATAGGAAACTTCCTTCACACAGGGGAAGTGAGAATATGTATTTCGTGTTTTTTTTCTTTCCTTTATTTGGCAAAGAAGCAATTAAGAAGGTGAGAGACAACCCCATGGAAACACAAAAGGTAGAGAAAATCTGTCTAAAACATCTGCTTAAAAATTCTGAAGACAGAAGATTGGAGGTTGATAAAGAAAAATATTGTCTGCAATAGGTTTAACACCTGGCCACAGAATCCCCCAATTCTCTTGTGCTTTGTGGTGTTCTCTAAATCACAGATGTTTGTCAATGAATAAATCACAGAGGCCAAAACATCTTGTGGCAAAAACACAGCGATAAAAATTACAAGGATCAGGGAACACTGGAACATCAAAAATGTAAGAATAAAGAAAAAGTACAGACTTTCATTTATATTTTTTGCAATCCTTGCTCAAGCATTCCTTATCTTGCTAATTTATTTTCAATAGAAAATATATATTTACTTTCACATTGAGACTCCCTTTTCTCTTTCTCTCTTGGCATTTTACTAAGATTTATTCCTATGTTTATAAACAGAAAATATGAGTAATATTTTCTTTATGTCATGATCATTTTCAACTTTCTCTGTGGTTCTGATCAGCTGATTCACTGTGTCATCACTAATTTAAACAAAGTAGTTACAGGAGAAAAATCTTCAGCTTTCAAAATTTGTTTACATTTAAAAATTAGTTTATAACTATTAAAGATAATATATAACATAAATTAGAATTTCTTTTTTGACAAATTGTTTGCAAAAAATTTGACTCATGTTTATGTGCAGTTTTACTTGTTTATATTTTCCATTTTAGCATAAACTGCTGAAATTTCAGCACAAATATCAGCATTCTAATGACTGCTATACTCGACCAAAGACAAATATGAAATTATATACTAAGATTTTTCCAACCTTGTAACTACTTTGATTGTTATAATTCTGTTCAGATGATTGTTTGTTTGTTTGTTATCTCTTTTGTACTCAGACAACAATACAAAATCAGAAAATAGGTCCTATCAACCTTTGAAATTTAATAAGATTAAACTTGAGTTTCACTCTGTAAATAATTTTACCAATTTTCTTACAAAAACATATATTTACATTTAAAGAAATTATAAATTAACAACACTTGATGTTTATGTTTCAAATATGAAAAGACGATAGAAACAACAAAAATTTACATTTAAGCGTACATTATTTCACGTTATAGTCATTTTACTTGGGATTATAAAAGATTGCTGTTTTACACATGGGCTTTTATGTAAGTGTTCATTTCTGAAAAGTTTCCAAGATTCATAGAAATGGGTGTAAATAACAGCTTTAAAACATAACTTAAAATAGAAGAAGGAATTACATTCTCTGTAACTAGTTGAATAAATGTGGTCATGAGAGAGCTGTCAGCTGAGTAAGCAAACTCTGAACCTGACGTCAGAATCACTGCGTGCTGGTCATAGCTCTGCCATTTCATCTCTTTAAATCCTATTTTACCAGCCACAAAAGTGAAGGATTAAAGTGAAGTTTGGTTTTACATCCCGTCAATATTATATGTATTTATTTCCCACAAGTTGCCTTTCCAGACCATTTCCTATTGTGTGTTCAACACTAGCCCACAGAGAACACATAGAGCACCATATTAGTTTACTAAATCATAAATAAATCACAAATCAGACTCACAGAATATCAAAAACTGTCAGGGTTTTTGAAAACTAATTGATTGAGAATGGGAACAAACTTACTGACCTATGCCTTAAGTTGATGGTAGCTAACGATTCTGCACTATTTCTCGATGGCATTCTAGTTTAAGCTCGTGAGTGCACTTGATTGTTGTCTGACATGCTTTCTGCTCAGCTCTACTCTGTCTCCATCCTCACTTATAGTCCAGGAACCTTGCTTGGGCATCATTAAGGAGGGAAGCATGGATTGCATGTACTCCTACCGAACTTTCTGTTCATTGATATTGTAATTGGTAGTCAGTGAATTGAAACTGTGGCATGTCTAATTTGGTACTGATTATATATTCTTTATATATGCTTTACCTTATGTAAGATAATATCATGAACTGATATCTCATTGTGGTGCTTGTTTGCATTTCTCTAATAATTAGTGATGTTGAACATTTTTTTAATACGTTTATTGGCCATTTGTATGTCCTCTTTGGAGAAATACCCCTCTCTTGGGTATCTACTCCAAAAATCTGAAAACATTTATCCGTAAAAATATATGTGCTCGATGTTCATTGCAACTTTATTTACGGTGGCCAAGACATGGAAACAACCAAAGTGCTCTTCGATAGATGATTGGATAAAGAAGTTGTGGTACATATACACAATGGAATACTATTCTTCCATAAGAAATAACAAAATAGTGCCATTTGTGACAACATGGATGAAACTTGAGATTATAATGGTAAGCAAAATAACTCAGAAAAAAATAGAGAACCATATGATTTCACTGATATGGGGTATATAAAACTGCAAACAACAAAATAACAAGATAAACATGAAGAAACAAAGCTCACATACACAGACAATAGTTTAGTGGTTACCAGAGGCTAAGGAGGTAGGGCGTGGTAGATGAGGGTGAAGGAGATCAAATATATGGTGATGGAAGGAGAACTGACTCTGGGTGGTGAACACACAATGGGATTTATAGATGATGTAATACAGAATTGTACACCTGAAACCTATATAACTTTACTAACAATTGTCACCCCAATAAACTTTATTGTTTCTAAATAAGTGTGTGTATACACATACTTTTATATATAATTCATGTATCGGATACACGTATGTGTATATAAATACCTATGTTGTAAAAAAAAAAGAATTATTTTATTTTATTTTTTTTAAATCACCATCCCCATTTTACCACTTTAAAAACTGGAAGTGGCAAAATGCAAGTCCAGACACCGCCACCTGTTGGTTTCTTCATTAGTTTTGGACTATGACAGTGTCTTATTATTCTCTTGGCAAATCCTTAATTAGATTACATAGTACAAAAATAATGATATAACATTTCAAATGTGTAGACATTCTGCTTGACATTTAGAGTATTTCTAGTCCTTACATAAATCTTTCAAAGTAAGTATTATTAAGCCATTTAAGGCTCAGAAATAAATTAAATAGACCTTAGCTATAAAGCTAGTTAGTGGCTCAGCTGACATTACAGCCTATATATCATTTTGTCTATAAAATTTGTGTTTTCTACTACCCATTTTCTACCTATTTTGCTTTTAAAAAAAATCACTTATTTTCTCTAGAAAACTACAGCTAAACTAATCTACCAAAAATTATTTTTTCCTTTTAATGGTAGCTCTCTGTTTCCAGCTCACTCTCCCTAGGTTCTGACATTATGGGTGGTTCTATTATTATTTTAAAGCCTATGATTTGTTTCATTTTACCGTACTCATTTCAGTCTGTGTGGAGGCCGACCTAGTAGGGGGCAGCCCTGCAAGCAGGGTCTTCATGCTGACTGTCCTCTCTGTATCACATGAGGCAGTTCCACAAAACTCCCACCAGCCGGTGTGAGCAGAGCTCTCTATCTGCTTGCTAATCTCTAAACTTTTGACATCCTGCTTTCCCTCCCAGAAAAGAAATGGGATATACCAGCTGCTATTCACTTAAAACTATACAATCAAGGTCAAATCATTTAATCTCTCTGGGCATTCACAATGCAGGGAAAGAGCTAGATTATCAGCATGATAGCTTTCTTTCCCATATTGCTGTCATATTTCTCTTTAGAACACCATGAAAAGTAATCGAAGAATATAATTTGAGTACCTCCACACATCTCTCTCATCGTATATCTTTGCTCTTTCTAGGGTCTTCTCTCTAGATTAGGATCTATTAGAAATGTGTTGTTCTATAATTGATTGCAATCACTATCAGGCGTAAAATAATACTTGAATTATCATGGCAAAGTTATGGAAATAATTGGAAATACTGAGGAAACGACCGTTTGCACACTCATAAATGTTCTGAAACATTCACTTTTTTTTATCAAATTTTGCAACAGATCCGGACGAAATTAGAGGTTTTAGCAGTGTGAGAGACAAAGAGAGGCAGTACAAAGAGTTTATTAACATAACAGAATAGAGAAGAAAATGTCTAAAAATTATTTTCTTAAAAAGTTTTTTTTTCCTTTCTTTTTTGGCCAAGTCTGAAGGCATATGTAAAACCAACAATCACATTTGTAATTTATTATAACATTTATTTCTGGTCTCTTCTCCAGAAATTTCAATGAGCATGGTGAGGTGGAGTGAAAAGAATTTGAATTTGAGAATCCAGAAGAAGCATTTTTCAGATGAAGAATCCGAGCTTCTTCATCCAAGGGCTGCCATAACAAATTACCACATGCTAGGTGGCTTAAAACAACAGAAAAACAGTCTTTCACATTTCTGGAGGTCAAAAGTCCCACATCAAGGTATCTGCAAGGCCAAACTCCCCCTGAAGTGTCTAGGGAAAAAATCCTTGGTTTCTTCCAGCTTCCATTAGTTCCAGGTCGTCCGTGGCTTGTAGCTTCCAAACGCTAATCCCTGTTTCCTTCATCACCGGGCTTTCTCCTCCTTCCCCTGTGGCCTCTCCCCTTTTGCTAAGCCTGCCCTAACAAATGACTGTAGACTGAGTGGCTTGGCACAAATTTATTTTCTCACAATTCTGGAGGCTAGAAATCATAGATTGAGGTATCAACAAGATGGTTTTTTTCTGAAGTCTCTCCTTGTCTTACAGATGGGGTGTTCTCCTTGTGCCTGTGTGTCTGAATTTCCTTTCTATGTAAGTGTACCAGTCATGCTGGATCAGGGTCCTCCCATATGACTTCATTTTTCCTTAACTACCTCTTTAAGGACCCTAGACCCTATCTCCTAGTGTAATTAAATTCTGAGGTGCTTGAGTGTAGAATGCATACGTATATATTAATTTTGGGAGGACACATTCAGCCTATAATAGTGACCATTCAACCAAATACAAAACTTAACTGAAATTCCTCACTTGCTTACTTTATATTTATACATGACCTCAGTCTACATTTGTGAATCTGTGAATGAGCCTAGAGTAAGAAAAATGAAAGAAGTACCTCACAGGAGTTTGAAATCTGTGTCCCCAGAGCTGTTTTCATATACAGTAAATAGTGGGTGCTCAGTAAATATTTGTTGGAAAATTGATGAGAGAAGGGGCTAATAAAAATAAGTGTTTAATAAATGAAAGTAGTTGCAGGATATACTCAAACCTGATACATATATTATTTTTTCTTTTTCTTCCTTTTTTTTTTTTTTTTTTTTTTTTTTTTTTTTTTTTTAATTTACTCTCTGACAGACTAGATAGTGCCACAGAAAATGAGGAAAAAATGCAGTATGTGGATTAGGCAAGAAGTTGACACTCCCTATAACGTCTCTTTATATATTTAATCAGAGATTCATTTTAGATAACTGAACTCTTTTCTAGGGTTGCAAATTTCTTTAAGATGGTTCAATCTATAATTCATTTGTATTTGTGTCAACAGCTTTATAAAGTCAATGCAAAGATGGGGTAAGCTTCAGTGGAAGTGGAAAAAGAACAGAAAGGGAAAAGCAAAATAAATGAGTTTGTTATCTGGTTTCTTCCGTTCCTCTCACTCCATCATGATTAGAAACACTTGATGGATTTTCTTTCTCCAAGGAATCTATAGAAGTTATCTGCAAAATCTCATATAATATTTATTGTTAAGCTATCAACAAATCATTTAATACTATTCCTGAACCATATGTAGGAGAAATAATGTCATAAAGACTGACACTTTTGAAAAAAGAGAAAAATATGGCTATTAAAGTAAGGGTTTGTAAAGGTTCAGTTACACATATGAAGAAATAATTACAGGAAGATGTATCTTGCAAGGAATAAACCAAGACAGGTCTATCTGGTTTGTATTTTAAACTGAGTGCTGGGTTCTGTATAACAGTTCATCTTATTGATTTCTTTGGATGGACACCACTCTAGATATGTAGAAAAATCTTTATTTGTATACCTGACTAGAAAAGACAACTAATGCCATCAAATGGCAATTATGAGACATTCTGAAATTATTTTTTCATTCATTTACAATGATGTATTACATATTAATAATGTGTCATGGATGAACTATGTCATAGATAAATAGGAAGAATAGGTTAGACTTCACAAACATGCCATTGTAACCAAGAAATATAGGTAATGGTATTCCACTCTAAGAGTGCATGCCATGGAGACTGCTAAGTCAGAGTTTCATTTGTTTTACTGTGAACACACTCCCAGGTTATAATAGCATATATTTTGATAAGCACACATACAGTTCTTCTTCCACTAGACTTTCTCTGCATGCATCCTCAGTAGAGCCCATTGCAAACCTAAAGTCCACAGGACTAAAGTAGCCAAGGAATGCTTTATTTAAGATTCCCTAACTGAACGGGACAATGAAATTTAGGACCTCTGCAGAATGGATAGAATGATGGCATCTCAGGAGACTGGTTGTTGTTACTCTATATTCCAAAACACGAGGGGTATTTCTAGTGAATGACATAGTCACAGTAGGGTGTGTACACTGCTGCCATGGCTCATGGGCAACTGGTGATGCTCAGTTCCATTTTGCTTAGTCTTTCTTAACATGGATTTATTCAGATCAAAGGTACCTCTTTTCCCAACACACACATGCACACGCACACAATTAAATGTCTAGGCTTGTCCAATATAGATTGTTCATAATTAAGGATTGAAATGAAAGAGTCAGAATTGAGAGTTTCATCTCTGTTCCCTGCTTCTCTTGATAGAAAATCATTTTTGCAGCTCACACTTTGAGAGCTACAGCTCCTCCTCACTATCCTTTCCATGTTAAATGGTCTTTTTACTTGTCCCACCTTCCTCATTTAAAGACTAATCTGAATTCTGTAGACAGATGCTCTTTAATATTGCTTTTGAATCGTTCTGCCTGTGTGACTGGCCAGCAGCTTCTTTGAGCCAGTACAGCCTTGGGATGTTAATAATAACAACCATCAGGAATATTTAAAGGGAGCAAAGGAGAAAGGACACGTGCAGAAAATGTACAGTTTAATCCATTCAGCCACAAGAGGACACAACATATTTCCCAACTTGATCATATCCTCAGGCACACACTCCTAGTACAATTTTCATTCATTTTGTAAACAACTATTTAATATTATTTAAGTGACTAAACACCACATTTCAGATGTCAGATGAGAACCAAAAAACGAAAAAGAAGTGATCTTTCCCCAAAGGAAATAAATTATCATGGCAAAAATGCTATAAGAGCAGAATTCTTAGGGAGCATATTAGCAAATGTGCAGTACTTTTACCATGATTTTGGTGTGTGTGTGTGTGTGTGTGTGTGTGTGTGTGTGTGTGTGAGTGTGCTTGTCAATGCTTTTTAAAATGTAAAATAATAAAAAAAGGGACTCCACTAGAAAGCAATCCCATCAATGAAATCTGCAAACATGAATCTAAGTTAAGTCACACTCCATGAATCTTTATTTAATTCACTGTTTGATTTTCTTATTATGCTTTCCATTTTATAATTACTGCTCACTTCTCTCTGGTATGCCTCCAATACTAGATTCTAAGCTTCTTAAATTCAGGGATATTGTTCTTTTCACTACTGGTCACCTAGAGCCAAGCAGAACGCTTGTTGCAAATCATGCTTGTTAGTGATTAATTAAACTAACAAAATATGAAATTTAAAAATTCACAGGGTTCTCCCCCTTCTTTATACTTTATATTCCCTGGTTATACTTCAACAGAAGGTTCAGCATACACTTTTTTATTTAAATGTTAGAGTACTTATGCATGTAGAAAAACGTTAGAGATGTAGTTGGAGTTGAAACAGCCATTATTTAGGGAAAACGTATTTGTATACTCATTCATTTATTAAGCACTTACAAATGTGTGAGGCTCTATGCTAGATTCTGTGTAGAGCGATATGCCCTTGTCATAAAGTATCCCATAACCAATGGGGAAGATTGGAATCTAAGCAAACAATTCCGATAAAACATGATACTCTGTTGTATGAGCAAGAACAACGGCAAGGCTCAAGATACGGTAGAAAAGTTTTCAGAGATGACCTTTAGTTTTGGTCATTAATGTTGAGCAAACTTTTTACCAATGGATAGAGACAGAAAACACTCTCTAGAAAGAGTAAGAATAGTGTAAGGGCACAGAATGCTTATGGATACCAAGGAATTTGGTGCAGCCTTCATGAACATGCAGGCTAGGTAGGAATAAAAGAGAAAAGAAAACTGTTTGGTCTTCAGTCATATTGAAAGTGTTAATCTGCTATTTTCCACCTTCACCAAGATTATGATAGACAGAAACTTTTCAGGGGAGGAAAGCAAATGGAGTTTGCATTAAGATTTTAACGGAGATTTTAGACTTCCCAACATTGCTAATCTTAAAGAGCAGGACAAAAAAATCAAATATTTGCTATAGTTTAGATCAGCTTGATAATGGAGAAGTAGAATACATGCTACTTCAAGGTCTTATTTTCTTTCTAATTTTGTAACAACTTATGAAAAAATAACACATTGTCATTTAACATAAGAAACAAAATGTTTGGGACTACATTTCTGGAAATATGAATTTTGAAAAAGGGAATCTTTATTACAATTGTTGTTCAATAGTTTACATAGAAGTTTATAACTTAATGATTAGAGCTCAAAAATATTTGTTTGAAACAGGAATAAATGTTCATATCTCATTTGTCACTTTTCACATGATTGGTAAAAAAATCCTGAAATTTCAGAAACATGTACATTTGTTTCACCAATGCCCTAGAAGATATAACATTGCTCTTTCTGTAAACATTTTTTTTTAATTTGCACAAATTTCTAGATAATGAACTATGCATATTCATAATCCATATATTTTTAAACTTTAGGATAAATAAAACCACCACAAAGATAACCTAAACATTCACAATTGAAAGTTTTACTGAAAAATGCTGAGAGGAAAATATAATGTTGAACAAAATGAGGCACTAACTTGGTAAAAATAAGGAGAAGCAATGTGAAAAGGAATTAGGGCTCCTAGGGCTTCTACTACAGACTCACATTTGAGTTGTTACAATCCAGAGTGATGGGCAATAGAACCATCACCAAATGGTTCTCTTTCTTCAGTGAGGAGATTAAAAATACCTCATATAGTATGCTCTATTCTCCACATGGAGATTTTCATTATATCAATTATTGTACTACCGTATTTCCCCAAAAATAAGACCTAGCCAGATAATCAGCTGTAATGCTTCTTTTGGAGCAAAAATTAATATAAGACCAGGTCTTATTTTACTATAATATAAGACAGGCTCTTATATAAGAGAATATAAGACCTGGTCTTTTTTTACTATAAGACTGGGTATATAATATAATATAATATAATATAATATGATGTGATGTGATGTGATGTGATGTGATGTGATGTGATGTGATGTAATATAATATAATATAATATAATATAATACAATATAATACTGGGTCTTATAGTAATTTTTGCTCCAAAATATGCATTAAAGCTGGTCGCCCGGCTAGGTCTTATTTTCAGGGAAACAGGGTATGTGTCCCACAGGTCACCCACACACACCTGCTTTGCAATGGCTTATCCTTGTAGTGGGAAAGCCCATGGGACCTTATCCTTCCTGCACGTCCACATCCTCTTTGCCCACCTTGTGCTCTCTAAATTACAGCATCATATCCATCAATATCTCAGAGCCAAATTTCTCAAGACACTCTGTCTTGAGACCATACATGGTAAGGAAATTATTAAAATTTTTATTTTTAAGGATATTTCCAAGAATAAAGAAGGTTGAAAATGATGGCTTCACTCAAGGGCTTTTAATAAGGCCTCTGTAGTGTTCAGGTTGCCCTGGCCTTATACACTACTTGGGATGGCCCCATTTATGCTCTGTTATTTATTCTCTCTTAAAAGTACCCATTCTGTTTATTGCTCTTTCCCATTCAGTCTTTTCTGGCTGTTGTCCAACAGCTCAAAATGTGAACTCTCATTTTCCTTAGGAGTGTCATGTCTAAGGAAAGTGTCTTAGGAGTGTCTTAGGAGTGTCAGGCAAACACACACACATACACACACACACACACAAACAGAGGCTCAGACACATCTCTCTTTCTAAATATTCTATCTTCCTCATATCTCTCAATTCCTCAAAGCTGAATTTCTCAAAAGACACCAGCTATTTCCATTTTTCTCACAATCTGTGGGCTCCCTAATCCTCACCCCAATGCCTCTGATACTTATCATTCAAAAGAAAAGAGTGACTCACACACTAAAAATAAATCTACTCCATGTCTCTGTAACACTTGACTCAATTCTCCCTAATTGTGTGCTCTACCTTCACCTACACATTTCTCTGGGCTTCTAGGAGCCCCCTGACCACCGGTGGAAAGCCATCCATACTGGCACCTTTCCTTCATGCCCTTAAGAGTAGGCAGCTTACAAACAAGATTTTATCCCAGTTAGGTTTCTCTTAACTCTCCCCATCCTTGAAAAGATCATGCCCAGCAGAGGATTTGAGGCTCAAGTCCAAAATTCTATAATTCTGTGATTATATTACAAACATTTCTGAGCACAGTATAACCAAAACATAGCAGAATCAATCATTATAGCACTTATAGTCTAGCTCAGTTTCTCAGTAATGACTCCACTACTCAACTGAAGTCCCATCAATAGATATTGGAAAGACAGAAGGCTCTGAAACTCCATGCACTCTATGATGACAATACATTAACCATAGTCTACTCTAGGTCATCTTTACCAATTTATTTTAAAACAGAAGACAGAGCACATGTCATTTTACATACTCTGAGGTAAAATATAAGGAGCAGACACAAGAACCCAAACAAGATTTTCAAATGGGATCCAGAGAGGAAATATGTTCTATAAAGTGTGGATGACAAGGAGGACTAACATCCGAGAGGAATTTTTTTAAGAAACATTTTTTCTTATGTCTTTTTTTTTTTAATTCATGTGTTTGACAATTTTAAGATGCTTCTTTCCAATTGCCATTCTAGAATATGAGATTGAAAATATCTTATTACAGGGACAGTAATTTGCTAGAATATATTCTTCCTCATGACTCAAATCATTGTGCAGACAAAGAGCTGTGCAGGTGACTAGCCCAATAGTGAAGATAAGTTGTTTTGTTATTACTTCTGTGTCTTTGTGGAAGATGAGGGATTTTTTTCTTTTCTGGAAAATGCCACGAGGCATTTGTTATGAGTGCAACATATAAATATATTTGTTAGAAACATATTTAAAAGCTATACCATTCTTATCTTTGATTCTTTAATATCCCAAAATAATTAAATTCAAATAATGAGTTTACCTTTAAAGGTAAATGTCACCATTTTTAAACAATGTGTATCAGTTTAAAAATTGTAAAATCTATAAAGCATCTTTTATTTTTATGTTTGTTCTTACATTTTCTAAATGTTTTAAACCAACAAATACACAGGATTCATATTGATACTATAATATAAAACAGAAATGTTACCCAGAACTTTCTTCTTTTTCTTGAAAAACAGTATAGATCACAGGAAAAAATCGTGCGGCTACATAATCAATTTTTATTTGTTAAATAAGTTAGCATTACTATAGATATTCCTGAGTTTAAGCTAGAATAATAAAATTATTCAGTAGTGTCTCAAGGGGACATTAATTTACTTTTAGATCCTAATAAATTAAAAAAAATAATAGTTCTCAAAATTAGTTGTATACCACATCACTTAGATGAACATTACATGACTTAGATAACAATACATGACTAGATTTTATTTGCATATTTCTTTAATATTTTATTTTAAATTAATCCTCTTTGTATGAAGAAATTGTGTAATAAAAATATGAGATGGCTTTCTAACACTGTGTAATCAGGGGATACCGATATCTGTTCAGGCTGAGTAAGTATGACTTGGGGCACTTCTCTGCAGAGAGTGATGATCAAAGCATATGCTCACAGAAGACTTAAGTAAAGCAGTCAAGAGCATTGTAGAAATTGTGTCCATTCATCCCTCTTTATGAATGCCAATTTGATGTGATTCACTTGCCTACCCACATGATTCCACTGCTAACTCACATGATTCTCTCAGTGTTAAAATATCTTAGTAAAAAAAAAATGTATATTTGCTTCCTGATAGTAAATAGTGATAATTATTCAAATGCAGTTTAATATTTTATTAACATGAATTTAATACAGTGGTATGGCTGTTTGACTAACTAACACGAAAAATGATTTATTGTAAAGTATGATGTCACTGACAAATACTCTCAGCATTCTCTTATAAATAATATATATCTATCCTAGTTAATTCATTGGTAAAAGTAAATATAGCCTTTGAAAAGCATTTATATTTATACTTGAAAAGCCTGGACATTATTTGCTAGTAATTAATTTGATCCAATGTTGACTTCATTTAATAATACCTATTTCTAGTTTCAATACAGAATTTCAATTACTAATTTAAAAAATAGATTTATAGAAAAATTAAGCATGGTACAAAAGTTAAAAGAAGAGCTGTTTGTCCCACTTTTGGTAACACCAGAGTTGAAAGATAGAAAAGGATTAAACTTCAGATGGGTAGTGGATATAATTTTGCCCAGGCACATGTGTGCTCCATGTTACTCAGTTGTCTCTCAGTTGTAACTAAAGCCAAAATTTGATTAAACACATATTATAAAGAAACAGTAAACCAATATATTAATGTTTGAAAACAAAAATTCACTTTATTAATTCAGTGCATATATACTCATAAATGGTGCAAAAATATGAAGCAATGCTTTCTTTGTATCCTTTTTTGGGGAAGGATATATGTAAATATAAAATACTATATATTTACATTACCAGATTTTTTATCTGCCCTCTCTGGGTGTTTTGAAGAAAAAAAGCTATTTGTTTAATCATTCCATGCTAAAATAGAAATGCAGCATTTGTGATGGTTGGGTTGAGACAATTTTATTTATCTTGTCCTTTCTTATTCATTAGCTGTATACCTTTATCTCTCTTTCTTATCTTCACTATAGCAATGCCAGTCAGCAAAAAGGGGAGAATGAGCTAGAAAGAGATTGTCACCATGCCATTTCGAGACTATAAAGCAACAGGTGTTTCTTAGGATAAAGTCTGTAGAAGCAAATGTAAAATACGAGGTTATATTTATTGGCTAGTTGAAGGAATATGAGAACAGAGGCTTGTGGTCAGTTTCTGGATTGGAAGAGGAAGTGAGGAGCACTGAAATATGGCAGTTTTGATCTCATTGCTTTTTCAGGGGAGGAGGTGCTTGTGTTCAAGGACTTGAACTCTAAGTTCCTAGGAAAGCATAAATGTATTATGAAGAAGTCAATTGCCAACACTTTAAAAATAATTTTAAATAATTTTGGTTGTACAAAGCAACCTTATGAATATAATTTAACTCTCAATATTTTATTTATAATTGTAAATTGATAATTTCTTTCAAAATATTTTTATCGGTTACAGTTGACATTCAATATTATTTTGTATTAGTTTTAGGTGTACAGCATAGTGATTAGACATTTATATGATTTATGTAGTGATACTCCTGATTAGTCTAGTACCCATCTGATGGTATATATAGTTGTTGCAATATTATTGACTATATCTCTATGCTTTATCTTATATTCCCATGAAAATTTTGTAAATACCAATATGAATTTCTAAACCTCTTCACCTTTTTCACTTAGCTACCCAACATCCTCTCTCTGGCAACCATCAGTTTGATCTCAGTACCTGTGAATATGTTTCTGTTTTGTTTATTAGTTTATTGTGTTCTTTAGAGTCCACATATAAATGAGATCATATGGTATTTGTCTTCTAATTCTATTTCACTTAGCATAATATCTTCTAGGTTCATCCATGTTGTCACAAATGAAGAAATTTAAGTTGGGGGCAATTTTGTATCTCAATATATTGCTCAAGTAAGTTCTGTCTCCGGTGAAAAATGTGATCTAGATTGTATTTTATGGATATTAGTTCAGTGATCATAGCAAAATTTAACTGAGAAGACAGAGATTGAGAATTAGGAAGACTCTAGAACTAGGGAGAATCAAATGATTACATTAAAAATGAGACCACTAAGGCAGTTTATAATATACGCCAAAAACATAGGAAAGTAACCAAAAGATGAAAATAGAGTTTTGCTATGTTTTGATAGTTGGTTTGGTTATTAACACCTTAATAGACTGAGATGAAGGGTGAACAAGCTTTTCAGAAATATTTTTGGTGCAAAACTTTAAAAAATGTTATGTACTTTTCATTAGTTTTTTTTTTTTATATAAAATCTTAATTACTAAACGTAACTTTTCCATATTTTTCTATAGCCAAAGGAAATGAAAGGAACCAAATAATTGTATCTCTTACATTTTTCAGTTGATTGCTTTACTGAAATATTGATTTTGTCATACAAAAAAAATCATCATAATAATTTCATAAATAGACTGCTCTTTTTCAAATGTAAAAGAAGAATGGTGGTAAGCTATTGATTATGTTAATTAACTTAAGAATTTTAGACTATTAGTTATAATTCATTTATAGTATATCTTTATTTCATTTTTTAATCAAGTGATTGCAACCTAAGGCAATGGGTACACAATTAACTGCTAATTTATTTGTCTCTCAGGGGATATTTCAACTCTCCATATATCAACCTAAATTACTTTTTGTTTTGTTTAATTAGATATCAGGTTTTAATTCCCTTTTTCTATTCATCATGTAATTGTGTGAGAAACTAGAATTGCTGACAGTCATTAATTCCTTCATCAGAATCAAAGTTTATTTGCTATTTCCTCACAAAGTAATAAATATAATTAGACTCAAATACAACAATAAAAATATACTTGGCTGTTTTATTCAAGAAGAATATCTTTAAAAGGGCTAATTTTACAGAATAATTTGGCTTTCATTTTAAGATTGTATAAGTTCAAAACACTATCTTACATACACGTGCACCACATAACCAAATAAATCATCACCTTTCTCTTCTATGTACCATTTTATTTTTCTGACTAATCACTAAGAAATTAGAATGAAACTTGTGATTTTATTTCAAAAATTTTATTTCAGAAATACTGAAATGTGGGAATGCTGAATATAGCACAGAAGTGGATGGGCAACATGCTGGGAAAGGAAGGGAGTGAGGCTGCATATAACATCAGGGAAGACAAAGTGATGGGTTGAATTGATTAACTTCACAATGTGACGCTATTCAGTGAATATACAATCTGCACCAAAAAACTTCCAGTTTTTCAGATATTAGAACAATCATTCTGCATAAGAAAATATTCATACTTCACTAGGGTGGGGGTTAAAAGCTTCCATTGCTGAGGGTTTACAAGTGTCATTCTTGTGTACAGTGAATCAGTCCAAATATCCATGAATCCCAAACATTAATGAAAATGTAATTGCAATTCAATTTGTAGACAAAAATGAAGTATGGAAAAAAACATATTCCTGTTTTATTAATCTTATAAAGATGTATAATAAGGGGTAGAAAAATCATACATATACTCATATACACACGTATGCATATATAAATGCCAAAATTCATATAAAATATATAATTGTCTTTATGTGTATGCATAATATATAAATTCTCTATATGTAATATGTTAATATAACATAAATAATACAAGTGATATAGTATGTATTATATAATTGTCTACTTGTATTTATGACGTGTGTGTGAAAATAAAATATTAGATAAATACTTTATGATGATTCTCAGTAATCTCTATGATACAATTCTATCATAAAAATTTTTCCCAGTCTCATCTACAATTCTATTTTTCTACTTTATGATCCAGGAATAATACATTGTCATAATTTCCTAAATTGAGTGAATTTTCATACTCATGGCTAAAATGTTTATTGACATAGAATTTCCTACAATTCTGAAAAAAAAAAACACCCATTAAAACAAAACAAAATGTTCTTTAAATTGTTTTTTGTTTTCAAAGTTTGCTTCCATATTTATCATGCATCTTATTAATTTTTTTATTGAAGTGGTTCAACTTCTTTGTTTCCTGAGACCAGACCACATTTTAATTTTATTTACCCTTGTTGATTCTTTTTTTTCCCTGTTTTTGTTATTATCTCTGATAATGCTGCTATATATTTATGTTCAGTCATATTAAATTTAAAAATTGAATTGAAATAGTATTTAGAATAATAACTGAAACTGTATTAACACTCAAGGAGATGGAATATGTTCAGGCAGAAGAGAGTCAAGATAATGTAGGAAGTTGAGTTCCAATGGCATTTTTCACAAAAATAGAAAAAAAATTCTAAAATTAATATAGAACAACAAAAGACACCAAATATCCAATGCAATAATTGAGAAAGAAGAAGAAAATTGTAGGTGTCACACTTCCTGTTTTCAAATTATATTACAAAGCTATGCATAGACCAATGCAACAGAACAGAGAGAACAGAAATGATCCTACACCTATACTGTTAATTAACCTTTGACAAGGGCACCAACAATACAAAAATGGGTGAAGAATAGTCTCATCAATAAATGATTTTGGGAAAACTGGATATCCACTTGCAAAAGAATGAAATTGGAACGATATCTTATACCATAAACAAAAATCAACTCAATAATGATTATAGACTTAACTGTAACACCATAAAGTCATCTAGAAAGAAACATAGGGGAAAAAACGTCCTTGACATTGGTCTCAGCAACAATTGTTTGGATATAACATCAAAAGCATAGTCAACAAAAGCAAAAATAAACAAACAGGACTACATCCAGCTTAAAAAGCTGTGCAGCAAAGAGAAAATGAACAAAAGGAAAAGACAGTTTTGGAACTGGAGAGCATATTTGCAAACCATATCTGATAAGAAATGTATATCTATGATATATAAGGAATTTCTATAATTCAATAGCAATAATAATAATAATAATAATAATACATTTAAAAATGGGCAAAGGACCTAAATACACATTTTTCCAAAGAAGACATGCAAATGCCCAACAGTTATATGCAAAGGCACTCAACATCACTAATCATCAGAGAAATGCAAATGAAAACTACAATAAGGTATCACCTCACACTGTTAGAATGGCTATTATTAAATAAAAGAAAAATAAAAGGATAAATGTTGATGGGAATGTGGAGAACAGGGAACCCTAGTACCCTGTTTGTAGTAACATAAATTTGTATGGCCATTATGGAAAACAGCATATACATAAAATGGAATATTATTCAGCCTTAAAACAGGAAAGAAATCCTGCCATTTGTGACAACATGAATGGAACTGGAGGACAGTATGCTAAATGAAATAAGGCAAAAACAAAAATATAAGTACTGTACAATCTCACTTACATGTGGAATCTAAAATATTAAAACTCATAGATGTAAAAAGTGGCACAGAGAACACCAGGTAATTGGGAGAGAGGGAAATAGGTGATGGTTAAAGGGTAGAAAATGCCAGTTATTCAAGATAAATTAGTTCTGGGGATAAACAGCATAGTATCTATAACTGACAACACTGTGTTTTACATTTAAATTTTTCTACAGGGTAGATCTTATGTGAAGTGTTCTTACCACAAAATGATAACAATAGCAACAACAACAGAGTGGGAGAAAACTTTAAAAGGTGATGGATATGTCTATGGCTTAAATGGTGGTGATGATTTCACAGGTGCATATTTATCCTCAAATTAATTGGGTTGTATACATTAAATATGTACATTTTTTGCATGTTAAAAACAGATAAAAATAATGAAATGAAGGCTATTAATTAAGGGTTCTAGTGGAATATTGTAAATTTATTAGGGCTTTGTGTGAGCTGTAGTTGAAGAGGATAGCAATTATTTTAGACTAGCATATAGGGAGTTTCAAGTTTTCATAAAGGTAGATAAAATACAACATAGTTTTCAAAGTTTTCTATTCTTGGGAACACTTCATTTACCTTAATTTTCTCCAATATAGCCAGTGATCAACATGGAATAAATTATGATCACATGTTCTTAAATGTGATTGTTATAGGTATTTTGTGATTAATGGGGGGATGGGTTAGTTATGGAGATGCTAGAGGGGGGTTGGTATTTGAAAAGGATACATTTTATTATTATAATAAAGGAGAAACGAATGTTTCAAGAGTATATCTGAAACTAAAAAAAAAAGAAAAAGAGTCTTGATGTTAAATTAATGAATGCCTCATTAGATTCAGTTTTACATGTATGTTAAGATTTCAAAGCCTTTCAAGTCTTCTTGCACAGTGATTGGTTTTAAATTCTCTTTGTATGGCTGACAGTACTTACAAACCACATATGAGTACTTCTGGTAGTGGGCCCTAAAGGCCACGTTCACGGTTCCATATGATCTCCAACCTTCACCTTCCCTTCACAACATTGAAGATGTTGGAACGGTGGTTGCTAGGAGTATTCCTGAAAGCTGTTCTTATTCTTGGATGTTTAGTAATAACCTAACTTGAAAGAGGAGAAACTGTGAACCACATAAATATATGAAACAAAGTTGAAACAGTATGAATCTTCAACTTTAGCAATAGCTTCTCTTATACCACTCAGAATTAGAGAAAATTTGACAAGAAAACAGCATGAAGAAGTGTACTTAACTGATTGCAATTATCATCTTATTTGTGCCAATTTTAGTAAAGTATATGACCATGAGAGCATATTGTTGGAACACCTCTCTGGTCCTAGAAAGAGTAAGTTTAAATTTGTTAGCTCCAGAACAAACATACCTCTGGAAATACTGAGCTTGAAATAGCTCAGTATTGAAGCAAACAGATAGGGAGAAAACATGGAGCAAAAGATAGCTAAAAGAGCCAATACTGTGCTTAAAGAAGGTAGCGTTAAGAAATTCAGCCCGTGTGTCTGGGGAGCAGAGTCTGACCATGAATATCATAGGTTAGACATTTCAGTGTGTGCTCCGCCCGACAAAATCATTTGAGTGACCTTGACATCTGAATTAGTGGGAATCACTACATTTTACAGATATTTATTGAGTACCTATTATGTTCAATGTACTCACTATTTTTCCTCAATCTATATAAACAGTTAAGAATAATGGGATTATACATTACATAGATTATAAAAACAAAGGCCTATGTTATGAGAGCTATAAAATATTAATTAGGTGTGACAGAGTTGATATAATGGAGAAAATTATTTCATCCTTTTGAGGAAATTGACTCAAATATTATATAAAGTTTTAAATATTATATAAAGTTAATAGATGTAAGAGAAAAAAATTCAGTGAGCATAAGAGAGACTAACAGGAAATTGTTTTGGAAGTTAAAATTCATAGGGACTAATATCCAAAATATATAAGGAATTCCTATAATTCAACACTAAAAAACAAACAGTCCAACTAAAAAATGGGCAGAGGACTTGAATAAACATTTCTCCAAAGAGGACATACACATGGCCAATAGACATATAAAAAGATGCTCAACTTTACAACTCATCAGAGAAATGCAAATAAAAACCACAATGAGCTATCACCTCACCCCAGTCAGAATGGCTATCATCAATAAGACAAATAGTAACAAATGTTGGAGAGGCTGTGGAGAAAAAGGAACCCTCATACCGTGTTGGTAGGAATGAAGACTGGTGCAGCCGCTATGGAAGGCAGTGTGGAGGTTCCTCAAAAAATTACAAATAGAATTACCATATGACCCAGCACTCCCTTTCTTGGGTATCTAGGCAAAAAAAATCTGAAAACATTTATCCGTAAAGGTATCTGTGCTCCCATCTTCATTGCAGCTTATTTAAGGTGGACAAGACATGGAAACAACCAAAGTGTCTTTCAATAGGTGATTGGAAAAATAAGTTGTGGTATATGTACACAATGGAATACTATTCTGCCATAAGAAAAGATGAAATAGTGTAATTTGCGACAAAATGATGGATCTTGAGATTATTATGCTAAGTGAAATCAGTCAGACAGAAGAAGTCAAGAAGCATATGATTTCACTGATATGTAGGATATAAAACTGAAAGCAACAAATAAACAACATAAACAAAGAAACAAAAAACTAATGACACAGACAATAGTTTAGTGGTTACCAGAGGGTAAGTGGGGAAGAGGGTTGGTAGATGAGGGTAAAGGTATCAAATGTATGATGATGGAAGGAGAACTGACTCTGGGTGGTGAACACACAGTGTGATATATAGATGTACAGATTTGTTCAATTTACTAACAGTTGTCACCCCAATAAACTTTAATTAAAATATTCAAACAGTTAAAAAATTATAGGGATATAGACGAGCATGCAAGATTTTTTGCAATCTCTGGGCAAATATTCCTTTGCCCACTACTAACCATGTTAGTATCGTTCACACATAGAGCTCACCTTCAGAGACCTATATCTTTCATCTTCAGTTCTGTATGCCAAGAGGGCCTGTCGATTCACATCTGCTAGTGACGTCCTGCTCATTCCTCACGTTCCATCTCAGTATTGCTCTTCTGTAAACTCCTTCTGCCTTTGCCACAAATAAACTTCTCTTTCCTATTGTTTTCATAGCATTTTGCAAGTCACATTTTATTATGGTAATTTTGTGTCTAATTCTGAGTATCAGACTGAAATCTTTGAGGTTAGGAATAATGATTATCTTTGTAACCCCTATGTGCTTAGCACAGTACTTTGCATTCAGAGATGCTCAATAAACCCTTGATGAATTGAGAGAATTTAAAACTATGCAATGGCTTTGTCAATGTCCCTTCAGGGTCTCCTCTCATTGCTGTTGTATTCCTGGGACAAAGTGCAGTTAAATGCATACTACTTTATATTGCATCTTACTAAACAAAATATAAAACTACTAAAAAAACAAAGAAAACATGGAGGAAAGTTATATATATATAACGTACGTAGGTACGTAGGTACGTACGTACGTATGTATGTATGTATATATATTCTAAAGAAAATGTGTATCAAGAAAACATTTTACTTAAACTAAGAGAATAAAAATATATAAATCTGTTGAAATTGCTAAATACCACAAATTCTCTTTCTCATCTATGTTTATTGGCTTGCATTTCATTACCATTATAAAAAGAATAGGAAAGAGTGCCTTTCAATATACTCTACATAAATATGCATGCTGATTGCTTTCTTTTCCAAGGTCTATAGTGATTTAAAAGGTTAAAAAATTGATTGTTGAGTTATGGTCAATTGCATTACGTGATGCATTGATAAGTTCTAAAAGATAATACAAAATATTATATAGAATTCTACACCACCACCATCCCCCCCAAAAGAAAACCTTCCAATTTACTGGAAATACTCTTAGACAAACCCTTATGAAATGGAGTGCAAAGTGAAAAACACAATTTAAGTATTAGACTTCCTTCTGAAAATTGGAGAAGATATAACACATTTTTTGCATTCTATGCAAGAAACTACAGAAAATCATTTAGTGGTCAGAAGGAAGGATATTCGAATATTCAGCAGGGTGGTGTTGGATTTCTCACCCTTACGTTATTTTTTCTTGTTAATTCAAATTTAACTTTAACACTTCATATTATAAATAATAATGCAACGTAAAATGCATTATAATTAAGTATGTAGGATTCTGTATGACTATTATTATTGCAAGTGTAAATTCTTAAAACAATAACCCCAATGCTAGAACAGAACCCTTTTAGACTTACTGGGTAAGAAGTAACATTAATTTTGTGAACAAATTCTGTTTCCACATTGCTCTTTGCTGCATTCTGGACCTAGCAGCTTTATTTCTAATCTTTCCCCAATTATTTTTGTGTGTAAGTTAATGATGTCATGTATTTAGCCCCAGTCTTCTCATTGAAAATTTCTTCCCACCTGAGTGACCTGCATTGCTTTCACAGCTTCTAGTGACCTTGAAAAACAAGTCAATCACTGATGGTCATAATTACTCACCTCTATCTACTTGGAGCTGTAGCTTTCCAGGGCACTACCCAGGCCACGGTGTGTCAGTGCAGGGCTGTTAAGGAATGGTCCTATTCCCAACTCTTTCTGCAGCACTCAAGGTCATAATACTTGTGCCTTAGCTTTAAATGTACTCATCTTAATTCTCAAGTTCACACATAAAACCAGCTACTATACTTCAAATATCTATAATGTGGCTCAAAAATGCCTTGGATCAAAAACTGGGAGAAATATCTTGTGTTTCACTGTCCTTGTATCCATGATCTTTCTTCTCAGATTTGTTGAGACACACACACACACACACACACACACACACACACACACACACAAACACGTACACAAATAAATAAAAACTTAAATACCTAAAAAGGTTTTTTTAAATCTATTTTTTTTTTAATCCAAACAAAAGGCTTTACCTGTCAAACATGTAGATGATTATTTGGAAAATTTGCCTACTCACCAGTTCAACAAACAGCTAGACCTTGAATACAACTAAATATATATATATATATATATATATATATATATATATATATATATATATATATATTTAATATTTCTCATACTATACACTATTCACCAAAAGGCAAAACCTTGTGATTATTTGTACATATTGTTTTTCATTTGTAATAGTTTTTGAGTTATTTGTAACATAAATCAGCAAAGAAAATAATTTAAGTGAATTGATAGGTCCAAGAAATAAGAAATTCAGCCTTGCTTTTGTCCATGTTTATGACAACTACTACATAAGATTTGTTAAAGGATTATATTAGTTAATATTAATCTATCAGAATGTCTGCCCATAGTATAGTGTTATATGTATGATAGACATAGCAATAGTTTGATTTGTGTTGCTAAAAATGTGCCTGGAGAGAAATAGATAAAAGAAAAAAAAGAAAGAAAGAAAACTACACTTCCCAGAAAAATTTGTTTTATTTCTCTTTATCTATTCTTCCAAATCACTCATCCTGTTTTAAAGATTTTGAGGTTGCTCCATTAGACTCCCTCCCATATTTCAAATTCAGGCTTATGATGGTAGTTTCATCATGACAATATTTGGAGTATTGTTTACGCAGCTATAATCGCGCAGATGCTTCTTTCAGTTCTTTGTTTTCTTTTTCCAATTATGACATTTTGCATCTGGGTTATTTGCATAATTCTAGTGTCAGGTTGTAGATTTAACTATTTATTGCTCTTTTTTATTTGGTTTGTTTTGTTTTCTCTTTAAAACACCCTACTTCCTCTCTAGCCTCTAGATTCAAGGAGGCAATTTGACTTACATCCAAAGACTTTTAAGTAAACTTATACTTTAAAAAACATTTTTTAATTTTAAAATACTTTAAAATTTTAAGTTTTCACAGTGTTGCATGAGTTTACAACTCCACAGTCAATTAAGAGAGTTCCAGTTGACCTGAATTTTCTATTTTATTATTATCATTAATTTTATTGGGGTGACATTGATTAGTAAAATTATAGGTTTCAAGTGTACATTTCTATAATACATCATCTGCTCGTATACATTGCATTGTGTGTTCATCAATCACCCAGAGTTGAGTCTCCTTCCATCACCATATGTTTGACCCTATTGACCCTCTTCTACCACCTACCCGACACTTACCTTCTGGTAACCAGTAAACTGTTGTCTGTGTCTATGAGATTTGGTTTGTCTTGTTCCTTTGTTCTTTTCTGTTTTATATCCCACATATGGGTGAAGTCATATGGTTCTCGACTTCTTTCTGTCTGACTTATTTCACTTAGCATGATGGTCTTAAGATCTATCCTTGTTGCAAATGGCTGTATTTCATCTTTTCATATGGCTGAGTAATATTCCATTGTATATCTGTAACACATCTTCTTTAAATAATCATCTTTGTTTGTTTCCATGTCTTGGCCATTGTGAATAATGCTGCAATGAACATAGGGGTACATATATCTTTATGAAAAAATGTTTTCAGATTTTTTGGGGTAGATACCCAAAAGAGGGATTGCTGGGTTATACGGTAATTCCATTCTGAATTTTTTTGAGGAGCCTTCATATTGTTTTCCATATGGCTCTGCCAATTTATATTCCCTCCAACATGGTATGAGGGTCCTTTTTTCCCAAAACCTCTCCAACACTTGTCATTGCTACTCATCTTATTGATAATAGTCATTCTAACAGGTGAGAGGTGGTATCTCATTGTGATTTTGATTTGCATTTCCTTAATAGCAGTGATGTTGAGAATTTTTTTCATATATCTTTCAGCTGTCTGTATGTCTTCTTGGGAGAAGTGTCTGTTCAGGAATTCTGCCCATTTATTTAGTTGGATTGTTTTTTTTTTTTTTTTCTTGTTGAGTTGTATGATTTCTTTATATATTTTGGACATTAGCCCCTTTCACAGGTGTTGTTTGCAAATATCTTTTCCTGTTTGGTTGGTTGCCTCTTTGTTTTGATGATGATTTATTTTTCTGTGCAGAGCTTTTTAATTTAAGATAGTCCCATTCATTTATTTTTGCTTTTACTTCCTTTACCTTTGAGAGTGAATTCATAAAATCCTTTCTGAATCCAAGATTCACAAGTTTAATACTTATGCTTTCTTCTCTGCAATTCATTTTTTTAGGTCTTATGTTTAGGTCTTTGATCCATTTTGAGTTAGTTTTGATATATGGTGACAGATAGCAGTCTAGCTTCTTTATTTTGCATGTGGCTTTCCCATTTTCCCAGTACCATCTATTTATTTATTTATTTATTTATTTATTTATTTATTTTTTAAAGATTTTATTGGGGAAGGGGAACAGGACTTTATTGGAGTCAAGTGTGTTCTTCCAGGACTTTTTCCAAGTCAAGTTGTTGTCCTTTCAATCTTAGTTGTGGAGGATGTAGCTCAGCTCCAGGTCCAGTTGCCGTTGTTAGTTGCAGGGGGCGGAGCCCACCATCCCTTGCAGAGTCAAGGTATGGAACCAGCAACCTTGTGGTTGAGAGCCCACTGGCCCAATATAGGAACCAAACCAGCAGCCTTTGGAGTTAGGAGCAAGAAGCTCCAACCGCCTGAGCCACTGGGTGGGCCCTCTTAAAGAGGCTTTCTTTTCTTCATTGTATTCATCATCTGTATTCATCAGAGATATTGGTCTGTAGTTTTCTTTTTGTGTTATCCTTATCGGGTTTTGGTATTAGGGTAATGTTGGCCTCATAAAATAAGTTAGGATATATTGCCTCTTCTTCAAATTTTTGGAAGAGTTTGAGGAGGACAGGTGTTAGATCCTTTTTGAATGTTTGGTAGAATACACGAGTGAAGCCATCTGGTCCTGGACCTTTGCTTTTGGGAGGTTTTGGATGACTTTTTCAATTTCATTACTGTTGATTGGTCTATTTATATTTTCTAGTTCTTCATGATTCAGTCTGGGAAGGTTATATGTTTTTAAGAATTTATGTATTTCACCTAGGTTATTGAATACGGTAGCATATAATCCTACATACTATTTGATGATACTTTGTATTTCTGTGCTATCCATCATAACTTCTCCTCTTTAATTTCTGATTTTATTTGTGTCTTTTGTCTTTTTTCTTTAGTGAGTCTAGCCAAGAGTTTGTCAATTTTATTAATTTTTTCAAAGAACCAGCTCTTTGTTGCAAAAATTTTTCCTATTGTCTTTTTTTTCTATTTCATTTAGTTATGCTCTAATTTTTTATTATTTCCTTCCTTTTGTTGACTTTGGGTTTCATTTGTTCTTCTTCTACTAGTTCCTTAACATGTGATGTTAGATTATTTATTTGGAGTTTTTCTTATTTCTTGAAATAGGCCCGTAATGATATAAATTTCCCTCTTAGTACTGCTTTCCCAGCATCCCACTAATTTTGATTGGATTTATTTTCATTCCCATTTGTTTCTGTGTATCTCTTAATCTCTTTTTTAATTTTTTTCTTTGACTCAGTCATTTTTCTCTAACACATTGTTTAACCTCCATGTATTTGTGATTTTTCCCACTTTCTTTTTTCAGTTGATCTCCAATTTCAAAGCATAGTTGTCAGAGAACATGCTTTGCAAGATTTCAATCTTCTTCAATTTAATGAGCTACTTTTATGTCCCAACGTATGGTCTATCCTTCAGAATGTTCCATATGACTAGAAAAGAATATATAGTCTTGTGTTCTAGGATGAACTGCTCTACAAATGTCAATTATGTTCATTTGGCCTAATGTGTCATTTACGGCTGATATTTCCTTATTGATTGTCTGTTTGGATGGTCTATCTATACCTGTCATTGGCATATTTAGGCCCCCTACTATAATTGTCTTTTTGTCAGTTTTTCCCTTTAGTTCTGCTAGTGGTTGTTTTATATATTTTGGTGCTCTCTGACTGTGGGCATATATATTGATAAGGGTTATGTCTTCTTGTTGTATTGTCCTCTTTATGATTATGAAATGTCCATCTTTGCCTCTTACCTTTTTTATTCTGAAGTCAATTTTGTCAAATATAAGTATGGCTACCTCGCTTGTCTCAGAGTATTGCTTGGAGTATCGCTTTCCACCCTTTTACTTTGAGTCTATCTTTGTCCTTGTAGCTGAAATTTGTCTCTTGGTAGCAGTGTATTGTTGGGCTTTGTTTTTTTTATACAATCTGCTGCTATGTGCCTTTTCATTGGTGAACTCAGTCCATTTAGATTTAGGGTGATTATTGATATATGAGGATTTCCTATCATTTTATCTTTTGGTTTCTGACAGCTTAGTGCCTCTATTGTTTTTTGTTTTTTTTTTTTTTTTTTTTTTGCCTTTGTGTTTCTGTCTGTTATTTTACTGAGCTGGTACTGTATGATTTTTTTTCTCTCTCAATTCTCTTTTTTTTATTATTATCTCAGTTCGGTTTTTTGTTTGTTTGTTTGTTTGTTTTTGAATGGTTACCATTAAGTATAAACAAATTTTCATATATACACAAGTGTTTTTCTTCTGCATGCATCTTATTTCTATTCCCCTTTGCAAATTCAGACATTTACTCCTTCCACTTTTATATTTCTGTTGTCACAAATTATACCAATTTATGCTGGGAGTTCATTTCTAAGTTGCAATACCACACTGTCTTCTTTTCTTTTCTTTTTTATGGTTTTATCTTCTTTACCTTTTATGTTATATTTAAGTGTATAGTGCCCAATCTGTGTTGGGGTTGTCATTTCCTACTACTGTCTGTCTGTTAATCCTCTTACTCAAAGTTTTATCTCCTTTTGTCTTTTTGTTTCAGGTAGAATGAGATCCTTCAGTATATTTTGTAATGCAGGGACTGGTGGAAAATTCCCTCAGCTTCTGTATGTCTGGAAAGGTCTTTATTCCTCTTTCATATCTAAAGGATAACTTTGCAGGATATTGTTTTTTGGCTGGTAATTTCTCTCTTTCAGTAGTTTGAATATTTGATTCTACTCTCCTGGCTTGTAGAGTTTCTGCTGAAAAATCTGATGGACTTTCCTTTATAGGTTACCATCTTCTTTTCCCTGGCTGCCTTGAGAATGCTTTCTTTGTCATTAATTGTTGAATCTTTAAAATAATGTGTCTCAGCAAAGGCCTATTAGGATTGAGGTAATTAAGTGTAGTATTTGCTTCTTGGATTCTAGGATCCAGTTCTTTCCATAGGTTTGGGAAGTTTTCATCTATTATTTGTTTTAATAGATTCTTCACACCCTGCTCCCTCCCTTTTCCTTCTAGCATACCTATTATTCTTATATTGCTCTTTCTGATGGAATCAGATAATTATTGAGGAATTATTTTATTTGTTTTAACTCTCAACACTCTTCTTCCAGCTGCATAATTTTCAGATTTCTATCTTCAGTATCTCTCATTCCTTCTTCCATCTGGTCAGCTCTATTTCCTAAGCTTGCTATTTTATTGTTAACCTCTTGTATTGAATTCTTCAGCTCCAGAATTTCTATTTGTTTCTTTAAAAATTTCCATCTCTTTGGTAAAGTATGCATTTAGCAAATTGCTTTTATTTCTGAGTTCAATAAACTGCCATTCTGAGTTTTCTTGCATCTCGTTGAGTTTTTTCAGAACTGAAATCTTGAATTCTCTGTCATCTGAATCACATATTTCTATCTATTTAAGTTTATTTTCTGGAGATGTTTTATTTTCTTTCTGAGCCGCATTGTTACCTTGGTTACTCATAGCAATTAAAGGATTATTTCTCTTCCCGGTCATCTATAGGAATAAACTCTGCAGCAGTTGATATTAAGAGGTCTTTCTTTCTTTCTTTCTTTCTTTCTTTCTTTCTTTCTTTCTTTCTTTCTTTCTTTCTTTCTTCCTTCCTTCCTTCCTTCCTTCCTTCCTTCCTTCCTTCCTTCCTTCCTTCCTTCCTTCCTTCCTTCCTTTCATTTATTTTTAAAATTTCTCTCTGGTAGGTAGTGCTGGAGAATTTTATTTTCTCTTGCACTGTTCCAGCTTCTCACGTGGTGGGAGATAGCCTGGGGGGTTGGGCTTCTCCTCTATGACCAGGTCATCTTGGCCTCAGGGCACCATCCTGTAGTAGGATGTGCTGGGCAATCGGGTTCCAAGCCTCTGAACTCCCAGTGCTGCCCCTGCAGCCAGATGCAGAGCTGTGTGCCTCAGCAACTGGGTGCTCTGGTTGCATCAGCCAGAAAACCTGTGGGTGGGGAGGGCTGGGAGTGGTGGCAGGTGTGTCGGTGGTTTGTACTCTTTTGAGTAATGGCGACTGCCAGACCAGAACTGCCTCCCCTCTATGTCTGCTTGCTTGTCACTTGCATTGGCTGCATGTGCATCTGCAGCTCAGGGACTCTCTCTCTAGTTCGCAGGGCTGTAGATATTCTGATCTTTAATTCGACACTGCTGCCATTTTTTTTTTTTCCCTAGGACCCACTGCTAATACTGGGACGATATGGGGGAGGCAAACTCTAGAATGTCGGGCGAAGTGGCCAGGCTCCATGGTTTTGTTTTCTGCGTGGATGTGAGGGCAGTGAGGGCTGTTGCACATGTGCACTCAGTCTTTGTCCCACAGTCTCTGCCCCAATTGCTGGGCTCGGCCATATTATAGACTGATACCTCAGGCAAGATTGCTGGGGCCACATACAGAGCACCTGCAGTCTCAATCCTCCCCTCTCCTGGGACTGCAGTGAGCTCTGGCTGTGTCCTGTGGCCCCTGGCCCTGAACTTCTCCTTTCCCTCCTCCCCTGTTTGCCCTGATTCATCCACCTTCAGATGTTTCAATGTGCAAATCTCTCAGATGTGTTCGTGTGTTGTATAGGGAATCCTTTGTTGAATTATGGCTGTTCAACTTGTAGTACCTTCAAGGGGAGAGTTCAAGGAGCACCTTTTATGCAGCTATGTTTCTGATGTCACTCTAAAAACAAGTTGCATTTTCTATATGGATAATTTAATTTCATAGTTTTCATTTTTGATTTTAATTTTTTTAATCACATAGAATCCATCATTGCTGAGAGTTTAGAGCAGATGCAAAATTCAAAGTATAAACTTGAACAAAGGCAAGTTTATAAATGCATGTTGAAAGGAATTATTTTTATATTGAGTAATATTTACTAATAAACTATACAATTTGTCCCAATCCTTTTTTTGCATATGTTGTCCCATGATTTGAAAACAATAATACATCATACTTTTTATTTTTCTTCATGAAAAGGTTTTTAAATCTGAGAAATTCCTACTTTATGTATTATTCAAAAGCAAATTTATTTTCAAATTGGATGATCAGATTTCTGTGTGATAGAATATTTGCATATACATGTAATAATTTTATGCCAAATATTCATATACTCATACTTAGCAACTGTACAGAAATTAACTCAGAACTTTTAACATGATGAGTGCTCAAAATGTAGGTTTGATTTTTTTTAATGCAATGATTTCTAAATGATATATACTGAGAAGTGCCACAAATTACAGATTTTTTAAAGAATAATATTAATGCTTTGTGTAAATTACATCCAAAATATTAAGGGATATTGCATAGAATGTGAGTGGAAATAACAAGTAAATATTTCAAATATTGAAAATGAGCTTGATAATCAAAATTATTTAAATAGTTATAAAAGGTCTTGAACAACTTGCATAGGTCCTTTCAACTGACTTGTAAACCTTTCTGGTATTTTCTACTGAAAATTCTCATTTCCTCAAAACATGTCTTGATCAAATATATGTTGGATTTTTGTATATATAAGTGCAATTTTATACATACACACTCAAACACAAATGTGAATATATGCTTTCAATGTGTTCTCATTTTATCTCACAGGAAGTTACACTAAAACAAGTCATGAGGAATCCAAATCATTCCCTATGAATGATGAATAAGGTAACAGTTGTGTCACATACACAAAATCATTATATAGCAAACTCCACTAAGCCATCTGCAACCTTGCAGTTAGAGCCATCGAAGTTATCTAGAAATGTATAGTCGGTATGAATGATTTTAAGTTATCTCCAACATGACATGTTTAACAGGTCTCAAAAGCTTGATACTCATTACTTGAGCTGTTTTGTTTAGTTTGGAAATAATGACTTACTCCTTTGAGTCAAAAAAGAATCCCTTTAGTTCAATTTCAAGGGATTTTATAATTTTTATGAGTTTGACTGCACAATAGTATTCAAGAAATAAATAACACAGAATTCTGTCCATATGTCCTTGCATGCATGAAGAGAAAATTATCTATATTGGATACAATTATATTAAGTCAATTCTTTCCTAAGGCAATAATTTCATTTCTAAAAAGACAGGAGAAAAGTGTGTGTGTGGGGGGATAATTACTGTATCCTGTGATACAATCACAGGATTTTTTAGAAAGGCCACTAATAAAAAAAGACACTACATCAGCAGTGATGAAAATAACTCATTTCATTTAGAGTCAAATGACACAGAGAAATGTATTAGTAAATTTTTCTACCCAAAAACTTGGTAATTCCCCTCGTTGTTTTCTTAGTTAAGTTTCCTGCTAGCCATTCAGCTTGAAATATGAGAATATCTTATTTACACACTGCTAATATAGGAGAGCATCATAAGTGTCTAGTTTCTTTCATGCCTATGACAATATTATATGAACAATATAGTTTTCTGTGTTATTTCTAAAAAATAAAACAACCAAACAAAACCCTCTTATGTGGTTCTGAAATAAAACAAAGAAAAATTAAGAGAGTTTTAATACTGAGTGACCATGCTGAATCGAGTGTCTAGTCATATTTTTATTAAAAATATAACTATATATCAATATTTATATCTATGTTTATATCTATACCATCTCTATATATCTATGTCATTTTTTTTTAATTTGGGAAACTATCAGGACAAACAATATAAAATAATCACATTGAAAAGATTTAGACCTCTTTCCTCTGGCAATCAGTTTTCCATTTCCTAGAGATGCTTAGTTTAATTCTCTTGCTGTGTTAAAGAAATATTAGTTTGTCTACAAGCTGGCCTTGTGTGATAATGGAAAAAAGTATTTTATAAAAAAAAAATACATTTAGCTATTCTACAGAATATAATGTGCTCACCATAAAATGTGAAACTGAACTTCAGGATATTATAACACCACTTATAAGTTAAAAGATTTAGATCATTACATTGTGCAACCTGAATGTACTTAGATTACAAGTAGCCCTGGAAGCCTATATATTTTGGGGGAACTACTTAAGAGTTGAAATATGTCCAGTTGTGAAAGTAAGACTAGTTTTGGGGGAATGACAACTGCCACAATGTTCAAATCAATAAAAATCCTATTACATTTTATCTGTAGAGTTGTATTTTGTCAAGCACACTATTGTGTACCAGTTATCCATCCCAAGGCAGGACTCAAAACATTTCTGTCCATTGCATCTTGGTATTAGAGTCATCAAGAAACATACAGGGTAATCAAGCCTGGATGGAACGATGTTTCAGTTACATAGAGGAAAGACAAAGCAAGATCAAATTCAGTAGTGTGAGTGGGACCCCACAGCCAACTTGTATCTCCCAGCAGCCATTGTCCATTGCAAGGCAATTTGCCAACACACAACTCCTTAGTGCAGCAATGGGAGGACCCAGTCCACTCCTAGCCAAGCGCCGACATACAGTGGGGTTAGCCAGGTGCCATGTGACCCACTCACTTCAAGCAAGGACAAAAGAGCATTTATTGATTCTGAAACAGGGTAAGATATCCCCAGACACAGTGGTAAATGCTTCACAGGCTGGTGGGCTAGGTATCTGTTAGTAAGGAAGTGTTGCAAGGCTACCCAAGATTCATTCTTACACAGCTAAGTTGAGGCAAAGAGACTATATCCCAGGAGATCTCCTTTTCCAACATATCTTAATTAATTTCATAATTTTTATTTCTTGACAGAACTTGTATATAAAATTCTATGTGCAAAAGCTTTTAATTTTGCTATAGTCTAATTCATTTATTTTAGCTTTTACTTCCCTTGCCTTTTCAGTCAAATTCATAAAATGCTCTTTGAACCCAAGGTCCATAAGTTTAGTACCTATGTTTTCTTCTATGCAGTTCATTGTGTCAGGTCTTATGCTTAAGACTTTGATCCATTTTGAATTAATTTAGGTACATGGTGACACATAGTAGTCAAGTTTCATTTTTTTTGCACGTGGCTATCCAATTCTTTCAGCACCATTTATGGAAGAGGCTGTTTTTTCTCCATCGTATGTTTTTTGCTTCTTTGTCAAAAATTATCTGTCCATATGTATGTGGTTTTATTTCTGGGTTTTCAATTCTATTCCATTGCTCTATGTGTCTGTTTTTTTGCCAATACCATGCTGTTTTGATTATTGTAGCTTCGTAGTACAAGCTAAAGACAGGGAGTGTGATACCTCCAGCATCCTTCTTTTTTCTTAAGGTTGCTTTGACTATTCAAGATCTTTTGTGGTTCCAAACAAATCTGATGATTTTTTGTTATATTTATTTTTTAAAAATGCCATTGGGATTTTGATGGGGATTGCATTAAATCTGTATATTGCTTTGGGTAATATGGCCATTTTAACTATATTGATTATTCTAGTTCATGAGTGTTTCCATTTCTTTGTGTCTTCTCCAATTTTTTTTTTTTTAAAGTAGTTTTCAGCATGCAGGTCTTTCACATCCTTGGTTAAGTTTGTTCCTAGGTATTTTATTCTTTTTGCTGCAATTGCAAAAGGAATTGCTTTTTGTATTTCTTTTTCTGAGATTTCATTGTTAGTATATAGGAATGGAATGGACTTTTGTACGTTGATTTTGTAGCCAGCAACTTTACTGTAGTCGTTGATTGTTTCTACCCAAGGTTCATAAATTTAGTACCTATGTTTTCTTCTATGAAGTTTATTGTTTCAGGTCTTATGCTTATGTCTTTGATACATTTTGAATTAATTTTGGTACATGGTGACAGATAGCAGTCCAGTTTCATTCTTTTGCACGTGGCTATCCAATTCTCCCAGGAACATTTATTGAAGAGGCTGTATTTTCTCCATTGTATGTTTTTTGCTTCTTTGTCAAAAATTATCTGTTCATATTTATGTGGTTTTATTTCTGAGTTCTCAATTCTATTTCATTGTCCACGTGTCTGTTTTTCTGCCAATACCATGCTGTTTTGATTATTTTTCCTCTGTAGTACTAGCTAAAGTCAGGGAGTGTGATAGCTCCAGTATTGTTCTTTTTTCTTAAGATTGCTTTGGCTATTCAGGGTCATTTGTGGTTCCAAACAAATCTGATGATTTTTTGTTCTATTTCTTTAAAAAATGCCATTGGGATTTTGATGGGGATTGCGTTAAATCTGTATATTGCTTTGGGTAATATGGCCATTTTAACTATGTTGATTCTTCCAATCCATGAGCATGGGATGTTTTTCCATTTCTTTGTGTCTTCTCCAATTTCTTTTAAAAACGTCTTACAGTTTTCAGCATATAGGTCTTTCACATCCTTGGTTAAGTTTATTCCTAGGTATTTTATTCTTTTGGCTACTATTCCACAAGGAATTGTTTTGTTTTGTTTTGCTTTGTTTTTCTGAGATTTCATTGTTAGTATATAGGAATGCAATGGACTTTTTGTACATTGATTTTGTAGCCGGCCATATTACTGTATTTGTTGTTTCTAATAGCTTTTTGGTGGAGTCTTTAGGGTTTTCTATATATAGCATCATGTCATCTGCAAAGAGTGACAATTCTACTTCTTCATTCCCAATTTGGATGCCTTTTATTTATTTCTCTTGCCTGATGGCTCTGGCGAGGACTTCCAACACTATATTGAAAACCACAGGATGGCCTCAGGGTTTTTTGAGAATTACTTTGGGGAACTTATTCAATAGTGTTTGGGGATTTTGTTGGGTGTCCGATGGACATGTGTCCTGTTTGGGAGACCACCTCAAGGATGCTGTGGATGCCTGGTCATGGCATTGTACACCAGAGGCTGGACATTAATGAATGCCAACTATAATTTTGTGTGTATAATGTGATGGCTCGGTGTGAGGTCGGGGTGGTGGTGGATGGGGGGAGGGGGGTTCACGGTGTGAGGGATGTAAAAATAAAATAAAAAAAAAAAGAAAAGCAGAGGTGATAGGGGACAGCCATGTCATGTTTCTGAACGTAGAGTAAAGGGCTTCAGTTTTTCACTATTAATTATGAGATTAGCTGAGGGTTTGTCATATATTGATATTATGTTAAGGTATTGTCCTTCTATACCTATTTTATTAAGTGTTTTAATCATAAATGGATGCTGTATCTTGTCAAATGCTTTTTCTACATCAGACAAATAGTAACAAGTATTGGAGATGCTGTGGAAAAAAAGGAACCCTCATACACTGTTGGTGGGAATGCAGATTGGTGCAGCCGCTGTGGAAGGCAATGTGGAGGTTCCATAAAAAATTACGAATAGAATTACCATATGACCCAGCAATTCCTCTCCTGGGTATCTGCCCTAAAAATCTGAAAACATTTATCCATAAAGACACGTGTGCTCCAATGTTCATTGCAACTTTCTTTACGGTAACCAAGATATGGAAATAACCAAAATGTTCTTTGATAGATGAATGGATAAAGAAGTTGTGGTATATATACACAATGGAATACTATTTGGCAGTAAGAAAAGATTAAATAGGAACATTTGTGACAACATGGATGGATTTTGAGACTATAATGCTAAGTGAATTAAGTAGGACAGAAAAAGCAGAGAACCATGTGATTTCACTGATATGTGGTATATAAACCAAAAACAACAAAAGAACAAGACAAACAAATGAGAAACAAAAACTCATAGACACAGACAATAGTTTCGTAGTTACTAGAGGGTAAGGGGGGAGGGGAAGTAGACGAGGTGTGGGGACAGAGTTAAGAGTACAGTTTCCAGGCTCTCAGCCTCATGTGGAAAGGTGATGGCTCAGGTAGTAAATGGCCACCAACTGTAATTGGATGGCCATCTGCTGTGGCTAGTTGGCCATCAGCTATAACCAGTTAAGCCATTGGCCACTAATATAACTGCCATGGCTATGCTAGCAGAAAATGGGGGCTAGCAAAAAGATGGTGGCTCAGCTAGCAAGTGTGGATTGCAGTTAACACGGTGGATTGCTGCTAGCGAGGGGAGTCGGTCAATTGGCAGAAAAGCGGACAGCAGGTCGCATGTCGTGTGAATCCAATTTCCAGTGAGACTATAGTGGTGTGACCACCCTACCTATGGCTCCGTGGGTGTTCCTTTTTGTCTTCACCATATCCTGTGTTCTTATGTGGGGAGCAAGACCAGAGACCCCCCCCCCCCCCGTGACACCCCACACAACACATGGCGCAGTGAGCAGGGTACAGTGCCAGCCAAAGCCCTCTGAAGCGTGGTGGAACAGTTTGTGCGTATGAACACGCAGTCTTAGGAAGACCAGGAGGAGCAGCTGCTGGAGAGCTGGACCCCTGTGGAGGGGCGGGAAGACGTAAATGGTTTCCCAACCAGCAAAGGCCGGAGAAAGCAAAGAACACTGCAGCCCTGTGAGCTGGGAAGTGCTTGCTGAGGGAGCCCGGATGCAGGACTTGTAGTCTCAGGAGGAACACTTGCTGAGTCCTCCTTGGGAGATGAGGGTGAGGTCAAGGTTGTCCCTCACCCCCAGGACAGCCCTGGCGAATGACTATGGACTATGGGGAATTGCCTTCCATCCCTAATCTAATGGGCCACTTGACTGTTTGTTTGGGAACATACCACCATGCAGTGGAACTGGCCGATATTTGCTTTTGTGTCTTGACCGGCTGCCATTGAGAATATGTAAACATCTTGACTGTGAGCCGCTGTTGTTCCAGCACAGTACCCTGAGAGGCCCAAGAGAGTGTCAGTGCCCTGAGAACCCTGGCTGAGCCCAGGAAGTCTGGCTGTGGCCAGAGAGAGTGGCAGTGCCCTGAGAAACCCTGGCTGTGTCCCGAGCCTGGCTGTGTCCAGGATATTGCATTCACCTCCAGGCTTATCGCACAGGGCCCCTTATGGAAGACGCTTGTCACGTAGATTGTGAGGCGAGACTCTGTAGGAGTGGATTGTGGGGACAGAGTTAGAAGTACAGTTCCCAGGCTCTCAGCCTCATGTGGAAAGGTGCTGGCTCAGGTTTTAAATGGCCATCAACTGTGATTGGATGGCCATAAGCTGTGGCTAGTTGGCCGTCAGCTGTAACCAGTGAGCCACTGGCCACTAATATAGCTGCTGTGGCTATGCTGAAAGTGGGGGCTAGCATGAAGATGGTGGCTCAGCTGGAAAGAGCAGATTGCAGCTAGCGCGGGGAGTCGGTCAGTTGGCAGAAAAGCAGACAGCAGGTCACACGTCGTGTGAATCTAGTCTCCAGTGGGACTATAGTAGTGTGACTCCCCTACCTATGGCTCCGTTGGTGTTCCTTTTTGGTCTCACCATATCCTGTGTTCTTATGTGGGGAGCGGGACCAGAGACCCCACCTGTCACCCCCACACAACATGATGGTAAAGGGGAAGAAATATATGGTGATGGAAGGAGAACTGACTCTGGGTGGTGAACACACAATGGGATTTATAGATGATGTAATACAGAATTGTACAACTGAAATATATGTAACTTTACTAACAATTGTCACCCCAATAAACTTTGATTAAAAAAAAATATCTGGAATATGTGTCATGTATAAACATGATATATTTTTTTAAATGCTGACTCAAATACTGAAAAAAATTGTGATATATTTATATGTCCTAGTTATGGTTTCCTAAAAATCATAAATTTTGTGTGATTTTTTTAAATTGCTGGCAAATAGATTCCCATTATTCTTGTTTTTATTGAGGTATCTGCTATATCTCTAACTACATTCATGTTTTCATTCTGAATGCATTATTGGTTATATTTTCCCTTCTCCATTATTCCACTTGGAATTTGGTTTATTTTAATTTTAATCAAAGACTTATATTTGAACATTGCTGACTTATTTGTAGTATTCTTTTTACATTTCATTAATTTTTGTCCTTATTTTCATTAATTCCTTTCTTCTATTATAATTGGAAGTGGTTTTGCAGTTTTTTAAAAAATAATTATTATTAGAAATGTCATTTTCTAGGTTAGTAATTGAAATTTTACATTTTCCTCTAAGCACCTAGTGACCTGTAACCCACAAGTGACCGATAGTATAACATTTTCCTTATTGTTCAGTAATGTGTCCTAATTTACATAATGATTTCATCTTTACTTTTGAGTATTTAAGTTGTAACTGTTCTGATTTTAAATTTTTAGAAAAATGTGATTTGTTAAAATTTATTTTGCAAATGATTTATAAATTATTTCATTAAGTTTGGAGATTGTGGTATGTATTATATAATTCATTTAAGCTTACTAAAAACAATTTTATAGCCTGTACATGATTATTTTTGGTTAGCATTTCATGTGTGCTTGACAATAAAATGTATTTTATATTTGTTTGATATAATTCTATATATCTGTGAACTAAAAGTTTGTAAGCCAAATTTTCTATCATCTTACTAATTTTTCTAATTTTGCAGATCAAATCTTTTATACATTGTGGGGACAGAGCCCCAGAAAGCAGTTTCGAGGCTCTCGAACTCACATAGAAAGGTGCTGGCTCAGCTAGAAAATGGCCATCAACTGTGATTAGATGGCCATCAGCTGTGGCTAGTTGTCCGTCAGCTGTAACCAGTGAGCCATTGGCCACTAATATAACTGCTGTAGCTACACTAGCTGAAAATGGGGGCTAGCAAGAAGATGGTGGCTGGCAAGCGCGGATTGCAGTTAGGATGGCAGGTTGCGGACAGTGTGGCTCCTGCTTCCTGTGTCTCCAACCCAACCGCCAGCAAGAATATAGTGGTATGACTCCCCTATCTATGGCTCCGTGGGTGTTTGTTTTTGGCTTCACCATATCCTGCGTTCTTATGTGGGGAGAGGGACTAGAGACCCTGCATGGCACCCTGCATAACATACACCTACAGGATTTTGGGTTTTTGTTTGTTTGTTTGAATCTTCTTTATCAATTAACAAGATGATGTGTTAAAATCTCTCACTATAATTGTGTATTTGTACATAATTTTAATTTCATCAATTCCTTCATATATTTTGCATATACAATATATGATTCATATGCGTTTATATTACTTTATAATTTTCTGGTAAAATTACATAGCTTGAATTATGGAGCCCCAGAGTATATTTTCCTCTGAAATTTATTTACCTAACATTACAAGTATCTTGTGTAAAAAATTACCCCAAACCTCAATGGCTTAAAATGCAGTTTACTTTGAGGACACATCTTCAATTTAGGCAGTTTTAAATGGGAACAGTTCATCTCTGCTCCACTTGGTATCAGTTGGGGTCCCAGCTGGAAGCTTGGAAGCTAGAATCACGTAACAGTTTCTTCATCTCACATTTCTGTTGGCTGATGCTGATTGGTTATCAGCTGGCATATTAGCTGTTTGCAGAATCAGCTACCAACAGCCTCTCTCTATGCCTTGGGCTTCCTTACATGATGGTTGGGACCAAGAGCAAGTGTCCTGATTAAGAGAGGGAATTATTTGCAAACTATTTCACCTTTCAAGATCCTAGGCCAGAAGTAAGGCTTTTCCACACGTGCTTCCAACCCTGATGTGTAAACCACCCAGCAGAGATGGAAACATATAGAATAGCCCCCATTTCTCCTCCTCCACATAAGCACATACTACCCACCAGCACAGGTCTGCTTCTATTTATTCTTCAGTTCTTTCAAGCAGTTAGTTGCTTTTTGTATCATGTCCAGGTTTTATAGTTTTTGCTTCAGTGATTACCATATGGTAGGTGGTTATTTCATCGTACTTAGTAGCAGAAATAACAAAACCTGTAATATTGGATTGTGTGAGCATGTGGGACAAGCATAGGTTGCCTGTGGAACTTTTTTTGTTTGTTTTTTTTCAATTCTGGACTCTCAATTCTGTTGTCTATATGTCTCTCCTTATTCCAGTACAATGCAGTAATGATTTTTCTAGCTTTGTTGTAAGTTGGGAAGTGTAGTAAGATTTGATGCTGGGAAAACAGAATTATAATTTTGTTTTTCTTTCTTATGATTGTTCTAGCTATTCTGGTTACCCTTAATTTCTATTTGAATTTTAGGGTCACCTCGTCAGTTTCCCTAGTGCCAGTGAGGTTGTTTTGGGCTCAAAGGTTGAAGCTGTGACCTTATAGTCAATGTGCAGGCCAGTTGTTCAGCATGGTGAATCTTAGTGAACTCTCCATGTTGAAGGAGCATTTGTGGCCAGCATCTTTGGGATCCCTTTGAGAATTTTGAGACATGGTTCGTATTTACTTCTGTTAGAATTCCCTGGGGCACTACCAATCTAGGAACACTTTTTATTATACTCTCAGTTTGTAATTTATTAGATCCTGAAAGTAATGTAAATTTAAATCCCAAAACAGTACAGGGATAAGCCTCAGTTATTTATTTTCTACAGAGATTTTATTTTCCTCATAGAGTCCATATAAAGACAAATAAATGTCTTGGTCATGTTCTGCTTATTTCTACTCTTATTTCTATTCTATCATGGACAATTTGACCTTCAAAAGCCTCCATTTTAATGTGTTGTTTTCAACTCCCTCTAAGTCAATATCACCCACTATATTTTGGGCCCTAAAAATCCCATCTTCTTATTTCCTGATACTCGCAAAAGTCTCCAGGGAAGCAAAACTTACTCTTTCCCAATGGTCTGCCGGTTATCTCTTCTCTTTTTTTTTAAAAATTAAAATTGAGTTTTGATCTTCGATATTTGATGATAACTGTTTATACATTATCCTTACATTATTGTTAATTCTGTTTTCAATAGTTCAGTTATCTTTTAACCAAGCTCCTCATGTGACAACAGCTCTGCATGAAGCTTGATGATAAATTCATGCATATTATTGAAATAAAGAAATATCAGTGCAATACAGTATCATTATTTATAATCAGTTATAGAGTTTAAAGAGCATGAGAACATAATTTTAATGAAAGTAAGACAGAGTATTGACATATTATGAGAGGTTATTAATTTTGTAGGACAGAAGGTATTTTGGAGGAAGAAGTTCTCAAAATTATGTCCCTGAAAATTATAACATCAAATGCAAGAAAGCAATGATAAATAGGGAGGGAGAGAGAAAAAAGGGGGAGAAAGAGGAAAAGGCAAAGGAGGAGAAGGAGGAAAAGAAAGAACTGAGAGAAGGAAACAAGGGAAAGAGGAGGGAAATAGGAAATGGAACCTGGCCATTTCTTAGTTATGCTGAAATATTTGAAGTTTAACTAATACGAATGACATAAATATAACACCTTAGAGAGAGTTTTAGTGTGTTGAATCATATGTTTTTATATCTTAATAATCAAGATTATAAGATAATGACCTTTTCTAAGCCACTAAGAGAAAGATTAAGCAGATTTTATCCACTGTTCAATTTATTTATTTTACTTTATTTAGAAAGAAAAAATATCATGAGATAGATCATTATCAAAATTGTCATATAGTAGATGAACTGTATTGTACTTTTGGTAAAAGTATTTATGAAAGCTGCTGTAATTATTCTATTTTCATATATTGAAGTAATAAGAAGGTATGCATTTATATTTAATTGAAGTTTGAGATACTGTAACTTTAGCTTTATATTCCAACATCAATAAATTTAACCTACTAAAATATGCTTGCCCCATAACACACCTTTCTTAGAAAAACAACACAGTAATAAAATGAATTTTGGTTTTGACTTAATTAAGGAAGTCGTATAGTTTTACATTTTAAAGAAAAGTAATTGGATTTCAAATAAAATTTTACATTCTCTGAAATCATGAATACTTAGCATTCATATAAGAACTAAAGTTACAAAGCAATTGATGAGGATTATTAGGACAAATAAATAAATGTTAATTAAGTAAGCTTCCTTTCATATCAAATTCATTTTACTTCCATACTCTATCAGTGGTATCAATATTATAAGTGAAATAGATTTTGTAGGTCATATAATTTCTGCACAGAGAAACATGGTAGTCCACAGAAAAATTGGTACTAATTTTTAATACATTTTTTAATATTAAGTTACCTGAGGGAAATTTTATGTCATTTGAAAAATATTCAAAATCCACGTACAGGGAAAGCTTGAATCTATATAAACTAAACGCACCATGTATTGTAATCTTTGAATTATGTTTTGCTGATGAAGTCATAAAGAGCACTTTAGTTTCACTTTATCTTAATTTGAATCATAGATTCTGCTTATGTCATGTTTATTACAATTATTTCCTGCCAGCTGAGGCAAAATACAATTTTCATTGTAACAATTTTCTATTTTTCTTCCCAAAGTGGGTAGTAACTGTGAATGAATGGTCATTGGAAAAAAGAAATGAAAGTGTTACTATGATAATATGACAGAAACAAAAGTAATAATGTTGTGAGGATCAAAACAGGCACTAAGCTGGCTGAAATTAGGATATGAGAGTGAAAATTAGATTACCATCACTGCAAATGGTGGAGACAAGAACATAGGGCTCTGTGCCCCCAACAGACACTACTAATAAACTGGCAAAAATTCTCAGAATCTACTTTTGCACTTTCTATAACCTAGGCATAAATTACAACAGCGAGGGGGAAGCTTAAGGAGAAAAAAACGTGCCTCATGGTGGGGTAAGAGCTCACCGTGGCAGTTAAAAATGCTTCCTTACCATCTCCCTCTTTGCAGATGGACAGCAGCCTGCAATCCTGGTATAGGTTGTGAGTGCCAGAGGAAGCAGAACAGACTCTAGTTGCAAAGAATTTTTGTGTGTCCCCTGCCAGTCTTCCTTAAGGACTGGCAAAAGGGCTTATCTTTGTTTCACCTAACTTGTAACATCCCCAACAGACCTAAAACTTCTAAGAAAATAGAATTGCTCATTGTTAAAACTCAAAAATAAATAATAATTCCTGCATAGTTTCTCTGGAGAATTCTGCCAAACATTTAAAGAAGAATCCACATCAATTCTCCATGATCTCTAACAGAAAATAATAGGGAGATGCCCTAATTTTTTAAAGCTTGTTTTACTCTGATACCAAAACCAGACAGTTTTAAAAAGAAAGAAAGGAAGAGGAGAGAGAGAAAGAAAGAACAAAGAAAAAACGAAGGAAGGAAGGAAGGAAGGAAGGAAGGAAGGAAGGAAGGAAGGAAGGAAGGAAGGAAGGAAGGAAAGAAGGAAGGAAAGAAAGAAAGAAAGAAACCTATAAATAAATGTCTCATTAACATAGACATAAAATTGTTAATAAAATATTGGCAAATAGAATTCTGTAATATATACAAATAATTATATATTATGATTAAGTGGGGTTTATTCCAGAGATGCAAACCTTTGTAATTATTTGAAAGTCAATCAATGTAATCCACCATATTAATAGTTTAAAGGAGAAAAATCACATGATTATGTCAACTGATGCAGAAAATATTTGTAAAATTCGAAACATATTTGCGATATTAAAAAAAAAAAGGAATACAGGGGAATTTCCTCAACACAATACAGCACAAATAACCTACAAATAGCATTATGCTTAATGATAAAAGACTGACTGATTTCCCCAAAACAGCCACTCACAAATAGGCAAGGATATCTGCTATCACTACATTTATTCAACATAGGGTATGAGTTCTAACCAGTGAAACAAGGAAAAAGAAGGAAATAAAAAGAACGAAGATCAAAAAGCAAGAAATAAAACTGCTTCCATTTGTATCCGACATCATTCACTATGTACAAAATCCCAAGAAATCCACAAAAAAAGTTCTTAGAAATAACATGTGAGTTCAGCAATTTGGAGGATACAAGATAAATATTTTAAAAATCAATTGTATTTCCATATAGTATTAAAAAAACACATAAATATGAAACTTATAATACAGTATCATTTACAATCACTGAAAATGAAATACTTGAATGTAGAGCTAATAAAACAGGTGTAGAAATTTTATGCTAAAATCTACACAATTCTGATAAAATAATGTAAAGAAGATCTAAATAAATGGAACAACATACTGCGTTCATACATTAGAAGACTCAATAGAAAAGATGTCAATTCTTAAATTGGCATGCAAATTAAACAAGATTTTTGTAGGTATTGACAATATTGGTATAGGTCTTGACAATATTTTTTTCTAAAATTTATATGTAAATGCAAAAGAATTAAAATCACTAAAATAAGTTTCATAAAGTGGAATCATTGGATTCAAAGACTTATTATGTAGGTACAATAATCAGGAAAGACTTATGTTCGCATAGAAACCTGTACACAAATATTTATAACAGGTTTATCCATAATAGTCAAAAGTGGGAAATAAACCAATATCCTTCAACAGATGAAGAGGTTAAAAAACCTAGGATATCCATACCAGGGAACGCTACTCAGCAATAATAAAGGAAGTCACTATTGATACAACCACCAAGGAATTCTCAGGAAATAAGGCTGAGTAAAAAAAGCCTTTCCCAACAAGTTACGTACTGTGTGGTATCATTTAGATAGCATTCATGCAATGACAAAATTAACGGGAAAGGGTGAGTTGGAAGAGAACTGGGTGAGGCTATAAAAGGGCAACATGAGGGATCTTGGTGATGATACAATGTTCTGTATCTTTATCGATGTCAATACCCAGAGTGTGATATTCCAGTATAGTTTCATAAAATGTTAGCGCTGAGTGAAGGCAGGTAAAGGCTATACACACAGGAACGCTGCGGTATTTATTCCAAATACGTGTGAGTCCATCATTATCTCAAAACAAAAGGCTAATTAAAGAAAAACAGGAATATTTGGTATATTTCTTTGATAAGGAGTTCTTGAGATGAAATTGTTTGGCAGAATACTCAGATGTAGCTTGTCATATTTAAGCAAAAACAAAGTTCTTGGTCAGTTGGGCAGAAAATTATTCATAGCCTGTTGCTCAGGTTCCAGACACGACAATTCACAGATAGTTCACAGTTCCTTTGAGGAAGGATTCTACATTACAGCCGCGGTAGTAAATCATAGGTATCACTCCAGGGTTACTCCAGAGGAACTTTGTATGAGTTAACAGAGTAATGTTGCAAAGAAACAGGAAAAACGTAAAATTTCTGGGTGTTTTGAGATACTGGCTTTGACTGACTGATTCATAGTACGTTGAAAAATCACTGTGGTCCACTAAAGAAGAACTTCTTGTTTCAGGCTTTCAGACTTAAACCTGTCTCCTCGTCTATTGCTGGGCCTACAGATTTATCTGATGGTTATTTAACATTCACAGATTATATAATCAAATAAACGTGCTTAGTAACAGGCAGAATCCCTGCATCAATTTGCTGGCCCCAGAAATGGCAGGAAAGGACAACTGAAAGCCGGAAGAAAAGTACCCCTCCATCAAGATAATAAATACAAGTAATTGTGCATCCTTATTGGTGATTGCAGAGTTTAGTGCTATCATGAAATTCTGGAGTACTACAGGAGTGGTCAGTACTACTGAATACCTATTAAGTACAAAAACCAGGTATGCTGTGAAGAAAGTTTATGATTTATTGTCAACTGCCTTCATTTAGTAATACCATTTTAGCTTATAGTTATGGGAGTGGTATACTTACTAGGGTGAATTAAAGCACACTTTGGAATCTGGAATGTAGTTATTCATCTATTTTTTTTTTTATGTCACTATTAGCAAAGGAAATCAGAAGTGCTTTGTTTTCATACACTAAGGACAATAAAATGCCTTCATATATTTGCCTCAAGGGTATGTCAAGTCTGTTCCCGGGGCTTCCCAGTCCAGAGACATCTTGATTATAATGATATCCCACATCAAATGATGCAAGTCCATTTCATTGCTGAGATTATGCTAAATCTCAGTGAACAGGAAATACTAACGGCCCTACTAAAATACATGTCTGACAGAAGATCAGCGATAATCCCCAGGAAACTACAGCAATTTGACACGTTAATTAAGTTGCCAAGGCTTCAGTGATTCGTAGTATGTTGCAATATTATTTCTAATGTGAAAGACAATTGATGCATCTTGCACTGCCCACCACGTAAAAGAGGCCATTTTTGAATTTTGATGGCAATCTATACCATATTTGGAATAACCTGCGAGGCTGTCAGCTTTACAAGGTGTATTGAGAAGGAAAACAAAACAAGCAAAAAAACTAACAAAAAAATATTTTTATTCATTTTAGCCAGGGACACAAAACTACATTTTATATATATATATATATATATATATATATATATATATATATATATATATATATATATATATATATATATATATACACAGGTGTCAAAGATATACTTTTTAGCTTGCCAGATTCCTATATTATCTACTGAGGAATATTTATCAGCCATAATTTTCGGTGATCCTATCAATATTTTCTATAGATACCTAGTAATGGAGAAATAATGACTGTACAACTCATAGATTTAAGGGTCACTTTTAAAAGTGTGTCTTCAAAATGCATCTTTTAATAGTGAAAGTTGGAGAACATATGTCCTCTCCAAAACTCTTTGTGCATTTCCATTGACTTTTGACTTCAGAAAAAGTTAAATCTAAGTCAGATTATGATCAGATGATTTAGTTTAAACTCATATGAAAGCTACTTCATCCCTTTCATCATTCAGGCTGCCTTTTTCTGACCTTTCTCAACTCCATTATTATCTGTCTGATGATACGGTGTTAGTTCATAGCTTGATTTGGGTGCTTATTGATTTTAGCCACTGCTCTCTACTATATATAAATAGGTCTGAAAGTGAGAAGGTTTAAATTTGATAATGAAAGAGAAGGCAATTTCATGACATCCACAAGATTTCTTTGATGGTTTATCAGATGGGCTATCAAAAGAGAGTTATACTCAGAAAAACTGAGCATCTAAGCAAAAAAATGACACAACTACTAAACTCCAGAGGCATACATCTAGGAATTTTACAATACTTAATGGGGAACTGAAAGTCTAGGTGTTTTGTGATCCTTAATGGGGAACTGAATTTTTTTCTGACTGCGATGGCATTTTTATTTCTTCCACATAAAAATAAACATTGGAGAGAGAAAAAGCTCATAAGAAGTGAATAATTTAACATTAACTTTTTCATATATCACTTTTTACTAAAAACTGCACCGAGGACAAAGCGTTTTCTGCCGATAGTTTATTTGGAAAGTAATCTAAAGGATCATGCGTAACAAACATGGGGAAGCAAACAGAGAAGAAAGAAAGGCAAGACAGGAGAATGCGTTCTCCATTTTGAGGCTGCTACCTATGACTGATACTTAATATGATTAGACAATCTGAGAAAACTTGTAAAATGTATTTCAGAAGAGTTGGCCTGGGAAGCAAAAATGGAAAGCATTTATCTCTTAGCCTCAATTCCCCCCACTGCATGAAAGTGGTCCATTGAATGTAACCTCCTGGCCATTTGGGTTGTATAAACAAGAATGCTGACTACTAATTTGTAATTTCTAATCCCTTTACATTCTCCCCCATCTCCGACCCCCTCGCATCTAGCAACTCTCAGGTTATTTTTTCACCTACATCTCTGAGTCTATTTCTGTTTTGTTTGTTCATGTATTCTGTTCTTTAGATACCACGTATAAGGAAATCATATATTTGTTTAGCAGTCACAATATAGCTATGAAATACAGTATGGGGAATATAATCAATAATGCTGTAAAGATTTTGTAGGATATTGATGGGCAGTTGTCTTTAATGTTAGGGAGACCATTTCATGGACGGTGTAGATGCCTGACCACTGCACTGCTGACCTGAAGCTCAAGCTGAATAATATTGAATGTCAACTGTAATTATATATATATGATGTATAGTACAGCATAAGGGATATACTCAATGGTATTGTAATAGCAATATATGGTGTTAGAGGGGGTAGTAGCTTAGGGGTGGGGGGGTTATCACTAATTTGTGAGAGGTATAAGTGTTTAACTATTACACTTTTTTGCTTTTTTTTTTTTTTTTAAAGATTTTATTTGGGAAGGGGAACAGGACTTTATTGGGGAACAGTGTGTACTTCCAGGACTTTTTTTTTCCAAGTTAATTTGTTGTCCTTTCAATCTTAGTTGTGGAGGGTGCTGTTCAGCTTCAAGTTGTTGTTCTTGCAGTCTTAGTTGTGGAGGGCGCAGCTCAGCTCCAGGTCCAGTTGCCATAGCTAGTTGCAGGGGGCGCAGCCAACCATCCCTTCCATCAACCTTGTGGTTGAGAGGACACATTCCAACCAACTGAGCCATCCGGGAGCTCAGTGGCAGCTTAGCTCAAGGTGCTGTGCTCAATCTTAGTTGCAGGGGTCACAGCCCACCATCCCTTGCGGGACTCGAGGAATTGAACTGGCAGCCTTGTGGTTGAGAGCCCACTGGCCCATGTGGGAATTGAACCCGCAGCCTTCGGAGTTAGGAACATGGAGCTCTAACCACCTGAGTCACCGGGCCGGCCCTGTAACTATTACACTGTTTTGTACACCTGAAACTAAAAAAACAAAACAAAACAAAACAAAACAAAAAACAAAACAACAGGAATGCATAGCTGGTTTTCTTGGTATCCTGCATCAGTCATAGGAGACTTGGATGAGGAATTAAACTTTATTCTGGGTTAGACAAGAGCTGCCTCTGTTCTACTCTGGTCAAAGCCTTCTTGGCTTTGCTTTGCTGTAACTGTGGATAGAACAAGAGTTGGACTAAGGGGATTTTATAAGCAATGTTGTATGTGTCTAATAATTTCCTACTGTTAAATTAAATACAGATTTTAGTGTTTATCAGTGTTTGATCCTGATTATCTGAAGAGTCCTCTTTATACTTGATAATCTGTAGGTGATCTGAAGAGAAATTTAAAATATTTTGATACCTACACCTTTATTAAATGTCTGTAATATAAACTAAGAATTAATAGAATTAACCTAATAATAGTTTACATTTTGAAAAAAAATATTAGTGAGTAGATATTTTCTTGAATATCTAGAGTACATAAGTGGAGATTTTGGCCATGGATCCAGTTTTCAACTCATAAACCCTGATGAAATATTTAGAAAAATTTTGACAATGTAGTATATGGCAGTCTATGAACTATTAATAGTAACTGATAACCATCAAACTGCATAGATATTTTCACTATCATCCAAAGTAAATAACAGAAGACCCATTTAAAGTCATGTTATCTGAAGGGGATAACATTATGCTAAAAATCATTCTAATGTCTGAGCTCAGTAGAGCAGAGCATACAAATTACATAATTATATAACCTGATTCAATAATGGTATAATGAAGTGTTAATCTGTGATTAGAGGAAGAATGTCAATGCATTCATGTTAGACAATCTACTATAACCCATCCTTGTTTTTTCCTACAAAACTCTGCCCTATAACCTTTTAGAATATCTGATAGATGTAATACTAATTTTGGGTGATTTCTTGAGTTAATTATTAATTAATATAGGAACATAAAAGTGAATACATTAGAAATGTTATCCTAATGGACTTCAAAGACTACTAAAAGGAAACATTGCATAATACAAATATTGCTTAATAGGTGCTTTCTAAACTTTAACGTTCATACCCATCACCAGCAGAACTTGTTAAAATGCATCTTGTACTAAACATTGTTGAGATTATTGTATACTACTTGCTGTTGTCTCTTAATTGATATTTGACATTTTTAGCCCAATATCCTTGTTGGCCACTCAATATAATACTAAATTAAATTGTTCATTTTTTAATAGAGTTATTACTGTGCAGCAACATCAAAATGTAATCTTTACATATTCCCTTCAATCTCGGGTTTGAATGAGAGCTAACCTTATGTTTAAAGCTTTAGTCTTTTGCCCTAACGTGTCAAGTTCTCCCTACAATAGACATATCTTTCCATAACTATAGCCCAGATTGTGTTTTTTGCTTTTTTTTATTTTTATTTTTTATTACTCCAACATAAACCTTACATTTTTTAAATGTGTTTCAAAAAACACAGTAAGACATCATAACACTACTGTAGTGGCAATTATATGAGGTCAGACAATTAAGTTTGTGAACTCATCCTAGAAAAAGTGCTACATACCTCATTGCTGAATACCTCTATTGAAACAAATAACTGTATTGGAACACCCTCCCTACTCACCTGATCTGGCCACCAATGACTTCTTTCTTTCCCCGAAGGTGAAGGAAATATTGAAAGGAAGACATTTTGATGACATTCAGGACACTGAGGGTAATATGACAACAACTCTGATATCCATTCCAGAAAAAGAGTTCCAACATTGCTTTGAAGGGTGGACTAGGTGCTGGCGTCAGTGCATAGCTTCCCAAGGGGAGTACTTTGAAGGTGACCATAGTGATATTCAGCAATGAGGTGTGTAGCACTTTTTCTAGGCTGAATTGACAAACTTAATTGCCAGATCTTGTACACTCTGGCAGCTTCTGAGACTGACTGAAACAAATAAATATAATAATGTAGGTATTTGTGATTGCAAAATTATTCTATAATCAGTCTTAATTAAATTTATGAATCAAATCAGTTATCTGATAATAATTAAATTATGGAAATGTGATATTATGAGTTTTAATAAATAAAACTATAGAGAGTACCAAAAAATGTATACATATTTTAAGAAAGAAAAAAACTGTATTAAAATTTTAATATTCAATATATACTGATAACAAAAGATGAATACAAGTCACATTTGACTTCTGCAATTATAAGAGGTGCTCAAAGTGGTTACCATCAGCATCCAGACACTTCTGATTACAGTGAACTACTGCTTGAGCAACGCTGACCAAAGTGTCCGTTGGTGTACATTTTTTTGGCACCCCTGGAATATAAGTTCACAGAAAAAAAAGTCAGTGCCCTAAATTGTAAAAATATGTTACTCCAGCTTTAAAAAATTATAATAAATTATCTTCTTAATTAGAAATTTTCTTTGTGGCAAGTTTGATTTGAATTTCATTTTTTTAAACTATCAAAACAAAGCAAAAGAAAAAGAAACCCACAAAGAGAAAAGGATTAATCTTCCATGTACTACGGTATGAGAACTTTCAGTGTTAAAACTGCATTTCAAGCAAAAGCTACCATTTTCAGTAGAGATGGCTTTAGAGGAAAATTATCATCATATTAAAATAGTGATGAGCTTGCAGTCTTTTTTAGAATTAAACATTTAAATGTAATAATAAGTGGTCTTCCAAAAAATGTCCTAGATATATGGTAGTGGTGAGATATAAATTTTCATGTTAGGACGGCTGCACCATTAAAAGGAAAATTGCCCCTTTCTTGCCTTTCAGTTACTTGAGATCACATTGTTGGCTCAGTGTCTATGATCAGCCTGTGGCTGCATGCCAGATGAGCAATATTGTGAACCTGAGTCTATCAGCTTGAGGTAGTATTGCTGGCATGAGCCTTTACAGCACTTAATTCAATTAGATGAAGCTTCCATTGTTGAAACTGCTGAACACAGTATATTTGACGGAGCCAAGGAAAAATCTAATTTATTAGACCTTTGAAGCTGTTCTGTAGAAGTGTTATTGTGGTGTCTCGTAGCAATTGCCATGTTTTGAATATAAATTCTGAATCCCAAGGAAAGCAGTATTTCAGGGCTCTATCCTGTCTTTACTGCTGATGCACTGTGTGTTTTCTTTGCCGCTCTGCGCCCTGTTGTGATCTTGGTTATTGTTGGCTTGCAAGTTAGAATATAGTTTCTCATTATTACTCCACACAGAAATTTGGTGCTATGATAGGCGTAGCGACCTGGGATGAAGGAGTCCTATATTTTACTTTCTCTTTGTGTTAGTGTGTGATATTGAACTTGCCATTTTATTCCAGCGGACTTATATAGAAGAAAATGGACAGACATTTCTCTAGAAACAAAGGTGGTTATAGAGCTTGTAAAATAAATTCTGAAAGGAGATTTGAGATATACAGGGAAAATTCATTTCATTTTGATTGAGCAATGGATTTGTGCTTGCTGTAAAATATCAAGCAATCAAACAAAATAAAGAATAGCAATCCCAAATCCTGAGTCCTTTCCCGAAAGAGATTATACCTAAAGAGAAGGACCAAAAACAATGAATATGTCTGTTAAGTATATACCTGCTTTGTAAATGAAACAGAGTAATTTGTGAGTTATAGTCAACTTTGGCAAAAGAAGGAATATTTATGTTTTAGGCTCAACACAAAAAAGAATGAAATTGTATTATATTTTACAGTTTTTTAGGAAGAAACATATTTTAGATTCTTCCTTTAAAAGCAATGGGAAATATTTGTTTCTGGAAATCAATGTTCTTTACACAAGCTAGTGGATATAGATGTTAAAGTTATAAGGGTTTGGTAACAATATTTACTGACATCACACAGCAATTGCATTTATGTTTACCAATAAAATATTTATCTATTACAGTATGTGTGATTTAAGCAGTGTCCAAGGTCCTGAGGATACTGCAGAAAATATGACAGATATAGTCTCTATTCTAAATTCCTAATAAGATTTACAATCTAGCAGGGATGTTGACATATGCAAAAATAATACCAAGTGTTATATTACAAAGGATACTATGGTGCAATAAAGGATATAATGGAAGTTCTAACCTTGGCTGATAAGTTCAAAGTAGGCTTCCCTGAGATTATCTTTTTTGTTGTTTTTTTTTTTTTTTTGTCAAAATTTTATTTATTTATTAATTTATTTTTAAGGAGGAAACAGCCCAAAGTGGCCCATACAGGGTATCGAACTGGCAACCTGGGTGTTATCAGCACCACACTCTAACCAACTGAGCTGACTGGCCACCCCCGGAAATTATCTTTTAGCTGTTATCTGTTAGATAGATAAAAGGTAGCCAGATGAGCTTTGAAGTGACTAAGTTATTATGCCTTTCTGTTCATATTGAGATATACATGGCTTTCTGGTTTTTGTTTGTTTGTTTGTTTGTTTGTTTTTGTTTTTTAGGTGTAATAACTGTTCAACAAAGAAATATGGAGTACTAAAAAATATAAATACAAGACTAAATGTCTATATATATTCAAATGTTTTATATTACTTTTAAAATAAAAAAGAATGAAAGTGAACGTTTTATTAAACTTTCATACATTTTGCATACATTTTTATTATAATAAAAATAGATAAAACATTTAAGCGCTTTTAAAGAAAGTAAACTCAAAGCAATTTGTCACTAAAGAAAATTGTATGACTTTAAAAACAGAACTCTTTATTTATTATTGCTATTTTGTTATCATTATTATTGAAATAAAAACCATTTATATTTTTTATTTATCTGAAGAAAAAATAAATGTTTTTATTTTTAAAACCTTGGAATACTTTGTTATTCAGTAGCTACAGATGGGAAAGTGGTTCACAACAGGGCTAGAAAGAAGGTGTAGGAAAAGATCATTGAGTGCCTATAAAACCAGAGCTTTCCAATGTCTGTGAGCATCTGAGTTCCCCTGGGATCCTGCCAGTATGTCAATGATGACTCAGTATCACCAGAGTGGCTCCTGAGAATCTATATTTAGAATAAACTCTTAGGTGAAGATGTGTTTTCTTTTCTACAAACCACACGTTGAATAATAGAGTTTTAGACATCCTCAAGGGTTTTAGACTCTATTTTAGAAGGATGGAAACCCATCAAAGCATTCTAAGCAGGGTAGTGACATGATATGATTTTTATTTTAAAAAGACATGGAGGAAAATTGAATGCATTTTGCTAAGTGAAAGAAGCTACTCTGAAAAGGCTATTACAATTCCAATCACATGACATTTTGGAAAAGATAAAACTATGGAGTAAAAAGACCAGTGTTTGCCAAGAGTCCAGTGGAAGAATGAAGGAATGAATAGGTGGCATGGGGTATTTGTTAGGGCTATCCACTGTAATAATGGAATCATGTCATTACACATTTGTCAAAACCAGTAGAAGGCACAACACAAAGAGTGAACTCTAATGTAAATCACAGAGTTAGATAATAATACATCAATATTCGTTCATCAATTATAATAAATATATTACACTAAAGCAAGATGTATTATTATACAGGAACTCTGCTTGGAGGCTGGGAGAAAAGTTATATGGGAACTGTGGATTTTCAATTTTTCTATAAACCTAAAACTGCTCAAAAAATGTCTGTTAAATCAGAAGAAAAAGATCACTCACTGCAGTGTGACAAAAAGTTTAGAATTTTAAAAAGTGTTGCAGAGAAGACACTAATTTTACCTTGCAATTATTTCCCAATATCAAATCAGTATGATACTCTCATAAGGCCATTACCTTGTATGCATTGTCGATGACACAAACTATATGCTCCCTGGATTCCTACACTAGTATGAAAATAAAAATGCAAAATAAACCTGACGATCAAACGGAACAGTTAAAAAGACTTTCACTATACCCACAATTATTGACCTATGTTTTATTCATTTTACATATTGTACCTTCCTGTGTGGTTCATATTATTTAGATGAGAGGTGAGGATGGCTTAGAACATTGGGATGAGAGTGCAAATAGGGAGAAATATAACAATTCATAGTATATTTACCAGATAGAATCAAAGGACCTGATGAGTCGAAGGATATGAGGAACAAAGATAGCGTAAATATGCAGGATCACTAAGGAGATAGTCGTGTCTTTTACTGACACAGACTTTAGGAGAAAATAGTAGGTTATCACAAAGGCAATAATAGAAACAATGGATTACAAATACTTGCAAATACTTACAAATTACAGATGCTTACAAATATCTTAAGAGAGAAAACAAAGCAGTGTTGATGAACAGGAAACATAAATAAGTAATATATTAAAGAAATCAAGCTGTAATCTATGATAAAGTCAGAGTAAAATTGTGTTGAGGGTAGCTGGGAGGAGTGGGCTATCTTGTTCTAGTAAATATCATTTAAAGTGTTAATTTCAGGTGTGGATGCACCTTGGCTGCTACTAAGTTTCAGTGTTTATATATAGGACATTTTAGCAAAAAAAAAAAAAAAAAAAAAAAAAAAAAAAAGGGCAGAGAAAATAGTCAAAGGAGGAGGCTCCCAGAGAACTGAGAGATCTGCATGTTGGATGAGTTATCTGTGAGAATGATGGAATTATATCCACGGTTAAAATTGAGTCAGGTACTAACGAGTCAGGTACTAATATTTTAAATAAGTGAAGGGGAGTATTGGTAACTCAGTATATCATAAGAAAGGTTCAAGTCTTGTATTCAAGTTTTATGATTCTTAAAACAATAACATTTTAAAATATGTATGTTGGAGATTTCACGATCAGGAACTGGCAATCAGGAGCAAAGACCCTGATATGTATGGGGCAAGAGAATAAAGAAGCTCACCTCCAAAGAGGACTTTGTGCATTTGGAGGCATTAGCTGAACATGGAATCAGAGTTCCAGAATAGGAATTGGAATCGAGGGTTTGGAACAGAAAAGAGAGAAAAAAGGATTTTGGTTAGAAGAGAGGAAGAACAAAGAGATTGAATGTATGATAGGAAGTGAAAGACACTTGTATTTTAGACAGATACAGGAAAGAGGCTTCTCGTTTTCTCTGATAAAGGAGAAAAACAGGGTAGAAAGGCATAGAAAATGTCATCCCCACTAACTTCAGGAGGATATAAATTTTTCTGCTATTTTGTAAAGGAATTCCTACAGTTGTAGTGTGGGCATGGATGTTCCTTGTACATCTTTGGGTGTTGGAAGCCACAATTATTGCAGCAGCGAACTCTGATAAGAAGCAAACAATCATCATGTGATCCTGGTGAGGACACAGGAAGACAGATTCCCAATAGCATCATGTCAATGACCCACAAGAGGACTGCCTATTGGGGAGTAGTGGACACCGGGCCTGCACCCCAAATGTTCTTGAATTGATTGGCTGGGAAGCCCAGTATTATAATTTTTTTATGCATATCCACTATATTCTGAACTCATAAAAAGAATATCAAAATATGACTTGGGGAAATTGGAGTTTTCAGTTATTATCATTTTAATTTGATAAGCATTTAATAGATTCACACTGCAGAGGTAATCAACTATGAAAAATTTAATGTTTTTACCTATATTACAATAATATTTATTTGGAACTTAATCTTTAGAAGATCTAAATATAAAGAAGTATATTCCTATTTATATGACTATTGAACATTACATTAAAAATTTCTTCCATTATCTGGACTAGTGATTCAGAATGTTTTTAGAGCTTTGGGAGTGCTTTTTAGCAATTCTCCTCATGGTGAGCTCTAGGTCATTTAAAATTTATGCTATGCACTCAATAGGAAAGTTATCAGGATCCTGGACTGTGTGAAAATTGGTAACATTCATTGATCAATGATGTATGAACTGAATCTACAACTTGTTTGTTTGGCTTCACCTGCACTTCACTGACATTTTGATTCATATTCACCTGCACTTCATTGACACACATGCTGGAAAATAATCAAACCATTTTGATACTCTAATGATATCTAAATTGTACAGAGTCTGTGACTCAATCTGATCCAGGGATCAACACTTTCCAAGCAGTTTTATATGTGGAGTATGTTCATTAAAATCCTGAGAGGATTTTCTTGGGGTTTACCCTTTTGGTAATATAGCTATCGCAAATTCTGTGCATGTTTGAAAACTATATAGAGATAGGTATCTATTTTTTCTATAGAATTTTGCCATTAATGTAAAATTGTGTAATAGTCAATTGAATTAAAAAGTCAAATGGGTAAGAAATTGTTAAGATTATTGTATTTGAAAAATCGGGAAAATCCATGAGGTTTATTTACCATGGTCTGTTTAGGTTAATATCTTTTTGTCATGTTCTGCTTGGATTTTGTGCCTCTTACCCTAGCAGAAAGCTTCAGTGCTTTATGGACAGATTTTGTTTCTTTTATTATATATATTATGTCTCCTTGTTAATACCTTAATAGCTTATCTCTAACCAGAGTTACCTTATTTCTACCCAAAGTTAACTCTTTTATTGGTATATTAGGTTTTTATAATGAGGTTCAAGTTTTTTTACCCCATGACCCTCACCTTTTTTTCCCATTTCCTAAGAAGTTAAGCTTCTGCTTTGTTTTACTAGCCCATCTTACATTCAGATCTTCTTCCGGGCCCTAACTCCCCCAAAGAATGAATGTCCTACCTTTACAACTTGAATGTTCAACTACTGGGACTTAAATATGCCACCTGTATCCTGCAAGGTAGCCGATAATCTGTAATGGACCTCAACTCAAATTTTTGCTTCATGTAGCCTGGGGATTGGGAGTCCGCACTGCGCAACAGGACTGACAGAGTTTGAATCACTGGAACCTATTTGACCTTGGATTATTTGCTTGATGATCCTCTGTGTTTCTACACTTCCTCTCCTGAAGCAGCATGATGTTAACAAAAGTACCTCCCTCTTCGGTTGTTATGATTAAATGAGTTAAGAGTTTTAGTTTTAGTTTTAAGTGCTGAACCAGTGTCGGGTACCACTGTCACAAGTGTTTGTAAAGTGAAATCGGACCTAACCACATATTCATTTTTTAAAAATGTGTTTATTTCATTTTAGATTGTTTTGATCATGATATTTACATTCAGCCCAAACCTCTTATCTGCTGCTAGCCCTCCATGGACTAATTTCTTGATGTAGAACTCACCGTAGGTTTCATAACTATAAATCTGTTACTGCAGAAAAGGTTCTTGGTATCATCAAAGCAAAGAATTCAAGGATGTACCGAATAAGTCACACAAGGGAAGGCAAGCGAGCAGTGGGTTTATGGAAAAGGGGAAAGTCCACTCTTGAGATGGTGTGAGAGTGGGCAGGGCCAGAGGAGAACAACTGCCTGAAGAACAAAGAGGCTTAGGATTTCATCATCTTTAAAATGAGGGTGCAGAATATTCAAGATTTAGGGCTGGTGTTATAGGTGTTCCCAGGCGGATCCTTACTGACCACTCCTTCCCCTCTGGAGGAGGGAATTTTGTTTTTATTTGGCCCTTGTTAGAATTCTCATGATGACGCAGGGGGTGGATATTATTAATATCTTGCCATGCTAATAATATTATTATCCATTATAATTAGCTAAAGATTATCTGAGGGGCGAGATGGTGTCCTGAATCTACTCTTAGCCACCGGAATCCAGTTCTGGCCAGTGTGGTAGCTGCACCTTTTCCTAAGGATGACCTCACTTCCTCCTTTTTTCTACCCCCTCTCTCCCTGAAACCCTGTTCTCTCTGCCTATGGCCCTGTTTTCTCTGCCTACCATAACAAATCCTTTAAAATTTTTGTTGCAATACCTCATCATTGGCTTTGTCTGCCCTTGTTTTCAAATTACTAGTTGCTTGCATGAATTACTCACTAAATATTTTTCATGCATAAAATATTTCTCATATAGTAGTTGTTTCAAAGACAAAATAGATAATATATGGTGAACACATACCAGAGTGCTGAGCACTCAGTAATGTTCAATAACTCTTACTTCCACACCCCGTCTGCCATGACTATTTGAATAAATTTCATCTAATCCTTCTGCAGACCAAGACTTGTTTATGACATTTATGTAATAGTGATTTAGAGCCTATAAACTTTGGGCCAGTAAGATCTGTTTGTATCTACAACACTTCCGACACCAAATGCATGAGTTTTTCACACCAAGCAATTTTCCAATTCTTTGCATACACCAACTAGGTGTTCTATAAATCAAATCAATTCTGATGCTAACTACCCAGAGTCAGAGACACATTGTGCAGGTAACGGGCTCAGTCCCATAAGACATTCCCCATTTTAGGTGCCAATCACAAGTCCCAGGTCTGCCATTCTTCTGGCCAATTGGCTATAAATCAGGGGTTCCTAAAATTCTCTCACAGGGTTCAATAATTTTCTAGAAGAGCTCACGGAGGTCAGGGAAAATAGTTTACATAGTATCACTGGTTTATTATAAAGGATAAGAATGAGCAGCCAGATGAAGAGGTACCAGAAGAGCCCTGAGAAAAAGCTTCTGTCCCAGGGCAGTGTGGCATCCTCCCGACATGGGGATACTCTCCTCTCACCAACCTGGAAGCTGCTTGAACCCTATTGTTTAGGGTATTTATCTAAGTTCCATTATGTAGGTATGATTGATTATTAACTCAGTCTCCAGTCCCTCTCTCTTCTCTGGAAATGAGGGAGTGGGACCGAAAGTTCTAACCCTCTAGGACTGCAAGTTATAACCCTCTAATCACAAGGTTGGTAACTATGGCAACCAGCCCCCATTCCAAAGCTATATAGGGACCTTTTAAGAGTCACTTTATTAGCATCAATCCAGGTAAGGTTGAAAGGGACTTATTATTAATAACAAAAGTTATGCATTTCTCTTATCCCCATCACTCAGGAAATCACAAAGATTTTAGGAGCTCTATTTTTTAAGATTCCAGAAACCAAGGACACAATGAAGACTAAATACATATTTCTTATTATATCACAATATCACAGGTACTAACCTGAATGGTTATCTCTTATATGTGATAAACATACTATTTTTGGTTTTAGCTAGCTTAGTGATTAGTTATCTACAAGTTAGTTCTCTGTGAATTTGACCACTGGCCATGCTGATTGTAAAATGAAATGGACTAGGAGTAAATAACACAAAGCAACTGAAAAAAATGCATAATTGAAAATATGAACAAAGTGAATTCAGAAAATTACTGATAGTTGGTAGTAACATTTTCCTTGATCAATCAAGGATAGAGTCATCCTATAGAAAGAAACAAAGAAGTAGCTCTTTATAACTTTGTCAGAAATAAAAATGCATTTGAAGGAGGCCGTATCGATCTAAATGGAAACATCTATGGACAAAACACTCAATAAAATGTATTCTTCACCTCCCAGAAAATATGCCTTTTTTTTTGCCTTAAATCATCTTCAAGTAATAAGTTAAATTTTAATGATCTCTATATGTACAATATTTGTACAAGGCAATATACGTGTGCAATAAAATATAGCATTTTTAATACCTATTTGAATTCATATCAGGCATCATACTGATTAGAGTATTAATTATACTCTACTGGTTTAGAGTATTTTAGAAAATGCAATAATTTTTGAGAAAGATATAATACATTTTTTTAAAAAAATATTCTGATTGTGGATTATTTGCCACACACTCAGAATAGGGTCTAGGAGAGAATTCAATGCTGCATTGTTAATTTAATGGTTATGAGTCAAAAAAGCATCTTGGTGGTAATTGAAAAAATTGCACTATAATGTATGAAAGACAAAATTTCAGTGAAGGAAAAAGAGCCCTAGGCTGAAAATTTGCCAAAAAATTAGTATAAAAATCTTTAAGAATTAGATGTGTGAACTGGTAGATGTAGTTTTTTGGGAATGTATCTGAAATACTGATTAACATCTGTATCAGAAAAATGGCAGTAAAAAATGATCATTAGTGCTGGTGAGGATGTGGTGAGAAGGGATCCCTCGTGCACTGCTGGTGGGATTGCAGATTAGTGCAGCCACTATGGAAATCAGTACAGAGGCATCTCACAAAACTGGAAATGGAACTACCTTATGACCCAGCAATTCCACTCTTAGGTACCTATCCAGAGAAATCCAAAATGTTAATTTGAAAAAAATATATATGCACCCCGATGTTTATTGCAGCACTATTCACAATAGCCAGGGCATGGAAACAAACAAAATGCCCATCGGTAGATGACTGAATTAAGAAACTGTGGCACATTTATAAAATGGAGTATTACTCGGCCATAAAGAAGGATAAAATCTTACCATTTACAATGACAGGAACAGACCTAGAGAACATTATGTTAAGTGAAATATGTCGATGGATGGAGAAAGACAAATACCACATGATCTCACTTGTATGTGGAATCTAAAGAATAGAATAAGTGAGCAAACTAATCAGAAACAGTCTCAGAGATATAGTGAAAAAACTGAGGGTTGCTAGATGGAAGTAGGGTGGGGATGAGGGAAAAGGTGAGGGGATTAGAAAGCACAAATTGGTAACCTCAAGACTGTCACTGGGATACAAAAGACAGTTTGGGGAATATAATCAATAATGTTGTAAAGATTTGGAAGGTATCCTATGGACACTTGTCTTATTAGGGAGACCACTTCATGGATGGTGTAGATGCTTGACCACTGCAGTGTGCACCTGAAGCTGAAGCTGAATAATACTAAATATCAACTATAATTAAATATGTATATGGTCACAGGATGTGGAATACAGTGTAGGGAATAGAGTCCATGGAATTGTAACAGCTGTATATGATTTCAGAGGAGTAGTAGACTTGGGAAGGGGGGTTATCACTTTGTGAGAGGTATAAATGTCTATTACATTTTTTTGTATAACTTAGATTAATACAAATAAATAAGTAAATAAGGTCATTTATGGAAAAAACTATCATATATTATCACCATAAAATCTTATAAACCCATATGTAAAATTACTTATTACTAAAAATTATAATTAATAATAAGCATTAATTTATACATTTACTAATTTATACTGGATGCATTTATTTACTCATTCAGTTTACTGTGTACCTAGATTTTTTTCCTTTTTTGTATGTGATATGCTACTTGCCTTGCAAGGGTTAGGTAATATTGTTTTATGTAAATAAATAGTTTGCTTGTGAAATAACTAAAATGGGAGATGCAAAATTGCAAGGTGAGATTTACGATGTGTATTATCTCACATAATCTAACCCCGAAGGTAATCAAAGTTAAAATAGGATAAATATAGATTTTTAAAGATTGTATTATATATGTTACAGCTTATAAAATAGTAGTGGGCTATGTTATAAGCATTAACAAGGAGCACAGTTTTCAGGAATATGTTTATTATGAATGAGAAATGTGTCATATCTTATAGATATTAACTATACTATCGATCCTGAAGTAATATGTCTTTAGCTTTTATCATAGTATGAAAGTATCAGCAAAGCTTGCTCTTATCTAATGGAGTTCAAGGAATTAAAAATCCCCAATTATTAGTGATCTTAATCAATGCACTATTTCTTATTAATTTAAATTGATTTGTAGTATGTTGTTAAATATATAGTATGATGCATACAGCAGTAAACCTGAAATGATTAAAAGTGTAAAAACTTGTTTTGTTTTTCGAAGGGGCCATTTTTCTTCTAAGTTCCCGTGTTTGTACATGTTATTCCCATTGATGGCATGGCACTATCCATCCCTTTATCTTTTCATTTCATCACATGATAACTCCCATTCAACCTGAGATCTGAAAATTCAAATCTTATTGCTTTAGAGTGGACTTCCTACAAAAATCAAGTTGCTTTGACATATGGTGTACAGCGCTCTGAATGCCTACCACTCTGTAACTAAACACTAGTTATTTAATATCTGTTTGCTTCACACACGAGACTGTAAGTTCAGTGAGTTAAAGCATTGTTTATTTGTGTGAATGGAATTTACTTTTATTTTCTGATCACTTAGCATAATATCTGACTAAAGTATGAAATAATTATTTTACATATGTGTATCAGCTAATACCAACCAATAGTCTTAAATGTTGTACATACTCCAGAAATTCCATCTTTATAAGTTCATCTCCAAGACATTATTAAAGATGTGTCAAATATTCAGAAAAATGGTACACTTATCACAATAGCTCTAAACAAAATGTATTATAAATTACAATATCTTAAGTATCTAGGACGGCTGGAGGCAGCAGTTACTCTTCTCAGCCTATGTGAGTTCTCAAATCCTTTCAGGTGATTATTTCCCCAGCCTTGGTTCGGTACTCACATTCATTTATGAATCAGTACTCAGCACAGGAGGACAACTGTCCTCCCATATTCTAGGGGAATACTTCCCAAGACCCCCAGTGGATGCCTGAAACTATAGATAGTACTGAACCCTACATATGCATGTGTTTCTCTTTCTTTCTATACGCACATACCTATAATAAAGTTTTACATATAAATTAGGCACAGGAAGAGATTAACAACAATAATGATAAAATAGAAAAATTATGATTATACTATCCAGTATTTTTTATATTTTCAGTCCAAACCTACTCCTAAATCTACATAACCACCCCTTATTTGCAGTAAATGTCAGGTTTTGGGAGGGGTGCCTTGCTGGTGTCCTTGTATAGGTTCAATACTTTCATGTTGTCAAGCAGAACATGTTTTCTGTTCGTGTCCGGCATACACAAATTTAATGCTTTTTTCATTACAACTAAATATGTAAAATGTAATGTGGCTGTAATATTTGTAGTTTGAGGTACAACAACACAGCGAGCACAAATTTACTTTTCCTTCATCACAATTTCATAGATAGAAGATTTGTTCTTATTGTGGATGTTAGTAACCTCAGCATACTTTCCTTTTCTTATTAAGTTGAAAAGTGTAACTGCACATGAACTTCATGTCTTAGTATGCATTTTGCTTTAATCCAAGCTGGCTTTGTTTAGCCTGATAGGACTATGACTCACATGCATTCTTTCTACCTGATCCTCCTACTTGTACATATGCTGTGTGTCTGTGCCTTTTAGTCATTAAGCTCTTAGGATATTAGGTTCTGGTCAGTGTCAAACTCACTTTAGAATAAAGCTTCAGCTCTATCAACCATGACCAGGATATAATAACCAAACCTCAAACTAGAATAAGATTTTAGTCAAATAATTAGATAACGCCTTGGCCTCAGTTATTTCAGCTCCAGACTCATGAAAGCAGAACAACCCCACCGACCGCATCCCCTGGAAAACTGACCGAACAGTACCATGACTGACACCAGGTCCGACGCCATGATGGATTGTCCCTGCGTCAGCCCCGACCAATCAGGAGAGTCCACAACCCTAACTGCATAGTTACCATGGTTAATGACTTGTCCCTTCTATAACCCAGCTACTATCTAGAGGCCATCCGGGAGCCAAGTGTCTGAGAGCCCTAGCTCACCTGTGTCTTAGGGCTTGGCACCAACTCCTTAAATAAACATTTACTTGATTTGCTGTAAACTGCTCCTATTTTACTTGGCTTAAATACATTCGGGCAAGAGGACCCTTTGAGTCTACAGACCCTTTGTAACAGACCCTTTGGTAACAGAAGTTTCACCTTTTCTCTTGAAGGAAACAATTTATGGCTTCTCTTTTGCATATCTGAATTGCCAGCATCACTACTTTTATACTTAGGGGAATTATTAAACAAAATAAGGGTTACTTATACACAAGCACTGTGACATCACAAAAGTAGATATGATAACCAAGAGGACTACTAACTGACTAAATGGCTGGAAGTATATACTTCCAGATAAGACTGGATATGCTGGATAATTCAGGACCTGGGTGAGAAGGAATGGTACAGTGCAAGATTTTATCACACTACTCAGAACAGCATGCAATTTAAAACTTATGAATTGTTCATTTCTGGAATTTTCCATTAAATATTTTCAGATGGCAGTTGACCAGGGGTAACTGAAATTTCAGAAAGAGAACCGAGAATAAGTGGGGACTACTGTGGTTTATTTTATTTTTATATTTCTAAGGCCCCTGATAGTAAAAAGGGGGAAATAGAGCACAGCACTAATTAACACTCTACTGAAAAAATTTCAAGAACAGAAGCCTCTTTATTTTTAAGCCTTATTTTTCTTTTTTTTTTTTTTTTTTTTTTTTTTTAATTAATTTATTTATTAGTTTCAGGTGTACAAAACAAGGTAATACTTAGACGTTCATCATTTATATCCCTCATACTGTGAACCCCCCTCCCCCCATCCACTATCCCTCCGACCTCACACTGAACCATCACATTATATATATAAAATTATAGTTGGCATTCATTAATGTTTAGCTTCTGATGTACAATGCCATGATCAGGTATCCACAGTATCCCTGAGGTGGTCTCCCAAATAGGACGCATGTCCATCGGATACCCAACAAAATCTTTACAACATTATAGAATACCTTCCCCAAATTAATTTTCAAAAAAAAAACCCTGAGGCCATCTTGTGGTTACCAGCTGCTTCCAAATCCCTTCACCTTTCCCCTTATCCCCAACCCCCTCCCACACACCCATCTAACCACTCTCGGTTTTTTCTCTGCATCCCCAAAACTGACTCTGATTAGTTCATTCACATAGTCTTTTCTTTAGATTCCATATATAAGTGAGATCATATGGTACTTGTCTTTCTCTTTCTGACTTATTTCACTTAACATAATGTTCTCTAGATCCATCCATGTTGCTGCAAATGATAAGATTTCTTTCTTCTTTATGGCTGCGTAATACTCCATTGTATAAATGTACCACAGCTTCTTAATCCAGTCATCTACCGATGGGCATTTTGGTTGTTTCCATATCTTGGCTATTGTGTAAAGTGCTGCAATAAACATAGGAGTGCATACAGATTTTTGAATTGGAGTTTTGGATTTCTCCGGGTAGATGCCTAGGAGTGGAATTACTGGATCATAGGGTAGTTCCATTTTCAGATTCCTGAGATACCTCCATACTGTTTTCCATAGTGGCTGCACTAATCTGCAGTCCCACCAACAGTGCACTAGCGTTCCCTTTTCTCCACATCCGCGCCAGCATTTGTTGTTTGTTGATTTATTGATAATAGCCATTTTGACTGGAGTGAGGTGGTATCTCATTGTGGTTTTTATTTGCATTTCTCTGATGGTTAGTGAGGTTGAGCATTTCTTCATATGTCTTCTTGCCTTCTGTATGTCCTTTTTAGAGAAATGTCTCCCCAAGTCCTCTGCCCATTTTTTAATTGGGTTGTTTGTTTTTTTGGAGTTGAGTTGAGTAAGTTTTTTATAGATTTGTGATATTAATCCCTTATCAGATATATCATTGGCAAATATCTTTTCCCATAGAGTAGGATCCCTTTTTGTTTTATTGATGGTTTCCTTTGCTGTGAAAAAACTTTTTAGTTTGATGTAATCCCACATGTTTATTTTTTCTCTTACTTCGCTCGCGCGAGGGGATATATCAGTGAAAATCTTACTCCGGGTAATGTCCATGAAGTTTCTTCCTATATTTTCTTCTAGATATTTTATGGTTTCAGATCTTACATTTAAGTCTTTAAGCCATTTTGAATTTGTTTTTGTATATGGTATAAGGAGGTGGTCCAGCTTCATTTTCTTGCATGTGTCCGTCCAGGTTTCCCAACACCACTTATTGAACAGACTATCTTTACCCCATCGTACATTCTTGCTTCCATTGTCGTAGATTAGATGGGCATATAGGCATGGATTTACGTCTGGACTCTCTATTCTGTTCCATTGATCTATGTATCTATTTTTATGCCAGTACCATGTTGTTTTGATTACTGTAGCCTTGTAGTATAGTTTGAAATCAGGTATCGTTATACCTCCCACTTTGTTCTTATTTCTCAAGATTGCTGAGGCTATCCGGGGTCTTTTATGGTCCCATATAAATTTTAGGATTATATGTTCTATTTCTGTGAAAAACGTTGTTGGTAGTTTGATAGGAATTGCGTTGAATATGTATATTGCCTTAGGCAGTATGGACATTTTAACTATATTAATTCTTCCTATCCATGAACATGGAATGTGTTTCCATCTATTTATGTCTTCTTTCATTTCTTTCTTCAGTGTTGTATAATTTTCTGAGTACAGATCCTTTACATCTTTGGTTAGATTTATTCCCAGATATTTTATAGTCTTTGGAGCAATTGTAAATGGAATTGTTTTTTAAATTTCTCCTTCTGCTATTTTATCATTGGTATATACAAATGCAACTGATTTCCGAATATTATAAGCCTTATTTTTCAATACAAATTTTAAATTATCATCTAATTCTACACAATTGAAAGACTGTAATGTATAAATGTCGATTAATCTGACAAAGTGATTCAGGCTAACATGCTAATAAACAATGGAATACCTTGTACTTGCCTTAGGTAGCACATTTGCATTTTAAATGCAAATTTTAAATGCAAATTTAAATTTAGGTATTTCAAAACATTAATTCATGAGTACTATAGCAAAACCTGGGCAGGTTTATAAAGAATAAAGTTGGAAAAATAATATTTTAAGCATACCTCCTATGTAGTTGCCTGCACTCCCTAAAGTATTACTATCACCTTCATTTTAATACTACCTCATAACAGATATTTAAGCATTTCTACTTACCATGATAACTTTGATATTAATACAAAATATGAAGTACAAAGAGATAAGAGTGTGTCTTCTTAGGGAAAGAGTGTGGTTTAAGCCTGATACCTCCCCAGTTCTCTACCATGAGTTACCACAGTTCTCTATCACATCTTTTTGTGGGTTGGTCCATTAGTCAAAGACTTACCTATCTCTTCTACATTTCCAGATTATAATTACTCACAACACATTAATTGTAATAAAGGCAGACACGTTGAAATTGTACCTCTGTTGCCAAATTCATTGAATTAAAACTCCCTTATTCTACATATATTAGCATATTTGACGAATGTTGCTTTTCAGGAACACATAGACTCATATTCACTGGTGTATACATATCGAAACAATATTCACTGAGGCCAAATGTATAATAATCATAGCTGAGATTTCAGAGGAGAAAAACGTATAATTCCTCACCTAACTGAGTATATTGCCAACTTTAAGGATAAAAGATTATCTATAAGGAACACTCAAAAAATATAGTTAATAAAAAAGTAGTTTTTATAGCATATATATTTTCATTTAAAATTTTATTTTGTTGTATTTTCTCTTTTAATGCTATTATTTTTTTAAAGCAAGAAGTACAAGGATAATTCAATGCTTACATTCAATTTATATCTGGTACAAAAGATAATGGATAGATAGATAGGTAGACAGATAGATAAATAGATAGATATTGAAATAATTAGCTTTTAGTCTCCAATAGCATATTTTTAAATTGTTTGAAGTTTCACTGCATAGCTAGATTAAAGTTTATTTCTCCAATCCCCTGTTGCTATACTTGAATATTTTCAAAAATGTGATAAATGTACCATTTTTCTGAATATTTGACCCATCTTTAATCGTGTCTTGGAGATGAACTTATAAAAATGGAATTTCTGGAGTATGTACAGCATTCAACACTGTTGGTTGATATTAGCTGGCATACATATATAAAATAATCATTTTATATTTTAGTCAGATATTATGCTAAGTGATGAGAAAATAAAAGTAAATTATCATTCACACAAATAAACAATGCTTTAATTCATTGAACTGATAATCTCATGTGTGAAGCAGACAGATATTAAATAACTAGTGCTCTGTTACAGCCTGGTAGGCATTCACGGCATTATATACCATATGTCAAAGCAACCTGATTTTTGTAGGAAGCCCACTCTAAAGATATTAGATTTTAATTTTCAGATCTCAAGTTGAATGGGAGTTAGCATGGTGATGAAATGGAAAGGTAAAGGGAGGGCAGTGCCATGCCATCAGTGGAATAGCATGTGCAAATACAGGAGATTAGAAGAAAAATGGTCCCTTAGAAAAACAAAACCAAACCCTGGTAGTTGGAACACAGCAAATGTAGAGATCTGAGATGAGGCTGGACAAGTAGACAAAGCCCATGCCATGTAGTGCATCGTAACACATTTTAAGAATACTTGTGAGTCAGAATCCTATTACACTCCATACTTAGGGATAGTCAATTTATAGGCCCATTTAATTAAGTTAATGTAAAGGGAAAATACTAATTTAAGATTTATTATCTTTTTTTTTTTTTTTTTTTTTTTGCCTGGGCACAAGATAACTCCATCTATTTCTTTTCTTTCCTTGATATTAGTCCTATGACATAATTCTATGGGAGCAAATAATGACTGCCATATCATTTTTCTCTTAAACCACTGGTAGAAGAATTTGAAACAAAGTATATTATTGACTTAGTTGACCACATAATCAACATTCAACATTACCTTTCATGTCTATAAAGCAAGTCTAAAAATTTTCCATATGTATTTTGATTTTAAGCTGGATTTTCAGAGCTCCAAATTCTGAGTTAGAAAATTTCTTCCCCAGCTAATAACACCTTCTACAGCCAATTTTAAGGGATGACTAGTGATCTTAAGTTATCTTCTATCTGACCTTCCTTCACCCAAGTCGCAACTCGTCCTGCTTCACAAATTTAAAAAAAAATGGGTCCCAAGAAAGAGGCCTACTTCTTCCAAGAGATCATAAGACATAATTCTGTGATGCTTTCCATACGTCTTTTAACTTAGCATCTAAAATCTAAACTTCTTTGGTCATCAATCACACTCAGACTTTTATCTTTCTTGTTTCATATTTTATATTTCATATTTTATTCAAAACGCAATCCCTCTTTGACTCTCATAACATCTTCCACTGTGTCCTCCAAACCTCATGATGTGTACTCAACCAAATTTGTATTCTAATCTAATACTTGCTTACGGAATACTGCTTTCTCTGAAGTCCTTTAAAGTGTAGGTTACTACTCTTCAATGCCCCATTACGATATATCTTCCTGATTACCATTTAAAAACTATTGTTTCTTTCATGGATCTAAAGAAATCTCCCTCCTTTGAATTTTTCCTATCAATCCAATTACTCTCTAGTTATCCAGACTTGAAGAAAACTTTCAAACTCTCAATCTCTATTGATTCACTAAAGAATTATAATATAGCTCCTCACCACTACTGCTATCCTCATTATTCAGAGAATAACCTGGTTTAAACATTTTTTTTTAAAAACTCAAAACTTTAACCCCCCCGAAAGTTATTTCAGTAATTTAACAAAATTAACAAACACCCACACTTTTACTTTATTTTTCTCTCTGATATCTACAGGCTGTTATCTTCCTCTTAGTCTACTGATTGAGACTAGAAAACAGTGTTACAGGTGGAAGAATTGAATTAGCAAATGAATCAAAACAGAAATTGCAAATTGTGTTCAATGGAATTTTTGTTCTGGCTAGGTGTAATATAAAAATGGAAATAGAAACTGGGCAAATTGGTAAAAAAATAAAGTATATATATAATGATTAACATTTTCTTCAAATAATGCAGAAAACTAATTAAATTCTGTGGTGAAGGATTCAGTGGGAAACATCATTTTCTGGTACTTTTAAAAGAAATACATGAGAAAATAAGGATAGTAGTGTGAAGTTTTGAAGAATATGTTCTTCTTGATTCCTAAATGTATATGCCAAATGAAGTCAGAAAAGTAAGGGTAATGTTTTATATAACCAGTTCACCATTTCTAAATATTTAACTTTGATTTGTTTTCTATTGCTCAAATTCCATCTCAATATTTTTTCCAAAATGTTTTATGAACAGATTGAAGGATGAACTTGACATATTAGAATGATATGAAGAGGAGAAAGGGGGAGAGGTGCCATACACCAGGTTAGATACAGCGTTTTTATTATATTTCACTTTTTTACTCTTTTGCTTCTTTATTATCTACTTATTTCTGTTATTTAAAGAAATTCTTCTTCTTCTTCTCCTCCTCCTCCCCCTCTTCCTTCTCTTACTCCTCCTTCTCCTTCTCCTTCTTATTATTATTAAAACAAATGGTTCCTCATAAAGGGATTACCAAACAACTATAAAGATTGACTCAGGTAGGGTTTTAAAATATTTACAATGATTTTAAATGAAGATTTTGCACAAGCAAAGGAATATTAAAAATACACAAGATATGAAAGAATGTAATGAAACTAAGGAAAGGAACACAAGTTTGTAGAATATTTTGTTTATGGATGAGTTAATAAGGATCTGACAAAGGCTACTGGAAATGTTAAGGGAAAGGAAGAGACAAGATGGAGAAAACTTAACGCTACCGATAATTAAACATAGAAAGAAAGACCACAGTAGAAATATGATTTGATTAAAATATTCTGATTTAAAACAAAGAAAATGACAACACTTAAAATAAAAATAAGATGAGATAACGTATAAAAGCTGGAAAGGATAATATTCTACAAAAGAGTGAAGTACATTTATTCATACAGTAAAGTGGTTGATTTCTTCAACATTAGGTGAAACAGAAATCTCATGAGGTTTCGAATTATTTCGGAAGTTATAAGTAATTTAAAAATGTGATGATGTAGAATTGTTCCTTTCTTGCATAGTGTTATTTGTTGCATCTGTGATGTTATGAGAAAATATGACAAAAATGGGCAATGAATGACATTCTATTATTCTTTAAGTTTTATTTGAGTAGTAGCAGAATCAATAAATTTGGAATGAGTAGAGAAACACAGAGCTATTTAATATTCTTTGAATTGCTCAGCTGTGTTAAATTATTTAGTATTTAATGAAATGTGCATGTTAACAGGTTAAGGTTATTGAACTTGTACCCAGGATGTTATTTTTATCGAGTAAATATTTTATAATTTTGTTACAACCTATTTTTCACAAGGGCATTGATTCATACTACCAAGAATCCAACAAGCAATGTTTGTATTCATAGTTTTACCTTGTTAAACACAAATTTCAGAAGCATTGTGTATACAGAGATATATTTGCTTTATATTTATATGCTGATTAAGTATTGAAAATTATTTACATTTTGATGCAAATTCTTTTAAATCAAAATTAACTAGTTCAGAAACTTACAAGGTTATACAAATTCAAATATAGAGTTTATGTTAGCTTTGGTAAATATACAAAAATGGTACTTAAAGTAAATTCTATACAATTAGCATTTTGAAGTAGAGCAGTAAATAGCAATTCACAAGATGACAATGAGACTCTTGAGAACCCATTGTGTGATGATCTAGATATGTTTTAGTGAGATGACTGTAAAGTGAATTTTTATAGAAGACATTTTGATGTCTTCATTTTCACATGAAATTGGAGTTGTAACCCTAACATACACACATACATATATATATATATATATATATATATATATATATATATATATATATATACATACATATATGTATATCTATAAAATATATATATATATTTTATATGTTATATGTATATAATTTGCATTTAGGTAATGAAGCTAATTCAATGTATCAACGAGAAAAATAAACCACCAAAATGATATGCTTAATGGAAATTGCATTCACAGAGTATTAAAGACATAACTTTAAATATTATCTAGTTTAATCTGCTCACTGTAGAGAGAAGGAAAGGAGAAAGTAGTGGCTAGCTCCACTAGTGTTAAAAACTGAAAATATCTTCTAGTTGGAGAATAAAAGTAAGCAAAAATGAACAAGTCAATAGAGTGTATGTGAGATGGTGAAAATTTCTCTGGGAAAAAAATAAACTGAGGAAAGTGTAATAGGTGTTGATGAAAGACTTTTTCTTTTCTTTTTTTTTTTTTTCCCTCTAAATGAGGGGTAGGTCTTTGTGACCAGGTGATGTGCAGTTATGATGTACAAGAGGTGTAGAAGTAAGCCATGTGGGTATCTGAGGAAAGATACTTTCAGGCAGAGGGAATCAAATGTACAATGACTATAAAAGAGGAGTCTTTGGGCATGTACAAAGGATAACACTACATGGACGGTATTGTGAGCAAGTGAGAAAGAATATGACAGGAGATGCAGTCAAAGTAATATCCAAATGCCCTGTCTTTACTCTAGATAAGATGCAAACCCATGCTTGTTTGTTTTTTTTGTTTGTTTTTTTTTGTTTTTTTTTTTTTTTGTTTTTTTGTTTTTTAAGCAGAGGTAATGTTTCAACTTCATTTTCAAATGACTAATTTAGGCTGCTGTTTTGAGAAGTAATTATAGAAGGACAAAAGCAGAAACAGGGACAGAAGGATATTAGAGCTATCATCAGGAAACTTTTGGATAGCCAAGTCTGGAATTCAAAGGAGAGTTCTCCCAGGAAAATAACACATAGATTAACAATGATTAGGGGATTTTTCTAAACATGAAATTGAATGACATCCTCAGGAATGTGGAAAGTATAGACAGTGATGAAAAGAGGACTGAGAATTGAGACTAGGGCACACCAACCTTAGAGAATGGAAAATACAAAAGGATCAGCAAAATTGACTGAAGGAGCATTCAAAGAGAGGAAGAAAGTGTAGTACTGAAAACAGTAAAAAAGACGTGAGTGATTCACCTGTGTCAAATTCTATTAATAATTCAAATATTATGAGGCCTGACAATTGATTATTAGATTTAACAACCTAGAGAATTTTGTTGTTTTTTACTGGTACTATCCTAGTGAAGTAGTAGGAAGAAACTGTGTAAGAAGGGAGTTCAAGAAACAATGAGGAGTAGAATTGAAGAAAGGGTACAGATAACTCTTCTGAAGAGCTTTGCTATAAAGAAGGCAAAATAAAATGGCAGAAGCTAGACAAGTATGTAAAATTAAGAATTTTTTTCTCTATATATATATAATGTGGGACAAATTGGGGCATGTTGATATGTTCTGAGATAATATATACTAAAAGAGGAAATTAATGATGTCAGAGAGAAATGGAAAAAATGCTAGAGCAATGGCTTTGAGCGGGAAATAAAGGATAAGATCAACGTGATTGATTCCAGTGATTTATGGAATAAGATGTACACTTGTCCCCCCTTATCCATGGTTTATACCCTGACTGTGATAACCCATTTGTCCAGCATATCCATGCTGTATAAGATGGATAAGATACCCACTCATTAGTCACTTAATAGCTATCTTGGTTATGAGATCGACTGTCAGGTATTGTAATGCTTGTGTTCAAGTAACTCTAATTTTACTCAATAATGGGTCCAAAGCACAAGAGTAGTGGTGTTGGTAATTTGGGTATGTCAAAGGGAAGCCATAAAGCACTTCCTTTAAGGGTAAAGGTATATATATATATATATATATATATATATATATATATATATATATATATATATATATATATATATGTGTGTGTGTGTGTGTGTGTGTGTGTGTGTGTGTGTGTGTGTGTGTGTGTGTATATATGAAAAGGTATCTATCTATCTATCTATCTATCTATCTATCTATATATATATATATATATATGAAAAATAGCATATGTTTAGGTACTATGCATGGTTCCAGGCATCCACTGAGGGTCTTGGAACTTATGCCCAATGGATAATGGGAAACTACTGTATTATTAATTCATTTTAGCATCTCAGGATGAGGCTGAGATATTGCCTATGTACTCAACCCCTCCCACCGTCACTTTTTAATCTTTATTTGTTTAAATCCATTGCTATACATACTGACATTAAATATGTGATTATGATGATGACGATGATGGTGATGATGGTGATGAACTTTCATTTTAGTCAGAGACCGAATAAGATTGTGAAGGCACAAACAATGGAGGAGATGGCAGAATAATTATAGCCCAACTGGATTGTATCCTCAGTGATTTAAAGGAAGGCTCAAAAGATAAGAAATTAAATAGGAGAGAAATCTGAACTACAGTGAGGAAGTGAATTGGATAGATTGGAAGAGATTCCTTATCCCAACTGTTCCCTGAAGCCCAAACCTGTCTTTCATCTCCAAGAAACAATAATACTGGGGATAACTTGATGGTAGAAGTCTTACCAAAATCATTGAATCTTAGGGACTCATAGAAGTGGCTATTACTAAAAAAGTTTTTGGAGAGCCAATACTAAAAAAATAAAAATAAAAAAATAAAAAAATAGGAGCACAGCCAAAAGCTAAAAAACCACCTGACAGTTACCCTTTGGTAGCACATTTGTGCTAGATGGTAGCAAATTTGTAACTAGCCCAGATGCCTTTAGAATTGTATCACATACAGCACTGTCAAGTCCAAAAGAAAGTTACATAAAATTAATCAGTAGCAAAGCCTCCACCACTGTTTCCCAATCACCAGTAAATTACCTTTTATAGTACACCAACTATCATTTCCCCTAGGGTACTTTATTTTTATTTTTTTTTATCATTTTATTGTTTTGCTCGTCTTGTAATATTTGGCAGCCTTCATCTCGCCCATTACATCTAGCTTCATTTCTTCCAAGTGCGATGATACATGAAAGCATTCTTATGATCTGAGGGCATATCTTATTTCATATTTATTTTATACATTTTTTTTCTTCCAATACACAAATATTTATTGATCACTCACAATGGCTCATATTCTTAATTAGGCATGAGGGATAAATTGGTGATTTAAATTTGAGAAAATTATAAAAGAAATTATTATTGCTGAAGGCAGATTGTGCAAAGACTGACTATGCAAAAGGAGGCATAACTCATTCAAGAAATTGAAAGTGTGCAGGTGTGTCTGAAATGTTGACAGAAAGAGGAAATGGGGTGGCTCTAAAACATAATAGAATTATGAGGTATTTAAGCTCTAATCCCATAGAGATAGTATAACCTTTATCCTAATGGTAATGTATAGCTATTGAAATATTGATCTATTCATTTATTCAACATGTACTATTGACTGTCTGATATGTTCCAAGAATGATGCTAAATATTGAGGAAATTCAAAGATGAATAAAAATATGGTTTCTGCTTCAGAAAACTTAAAATGATGTGGAAGGAAAAAAGCATTAATAACTATAATAACAACATAAATAAATGTGAATTTTCAGCTATGTTACATGTGCTGAATAAAGAAACCTACGGCACCAGGAAATCAGATATTAGGTCAATCTTCAGTTTGTAGATAGTAAATGAAGTATGAGGAGATAATGAAATCAACTAAAAAGAAAGAATAAAGTGGATGTAACATGGGAATATATGTGAGCCTTCAGTTATCTCATCATTTAATTACTTTGTTTAGAGATTCAGCAAAGAAGACTGTGGGGTAGCAGAGATATAGGAGGAAAACCAGGAGAGCATATTACAGAAGCCAAGGAAAAAAGTTTTCAATAAAGGAAACCACTCAAATGTGAGTGCAAGATAAATGTAAGCATTTACTTCTGGATTCAGTAGTAAGAAGGCCAATACTGACCTCTACTAAAGCTATTTCTATGAAATGAAGTGGTCTAAAGCTACCCTGCAGTGATTGAATATTAGAACCTGGCAAAAAATGGAGTCACTATGTATAGACATTTCATGCAAGGTGTTTCTATATCAAGACAAGAAAAAAGTGGTGGTTGATTGTTAAAAGGAAATGTACATGTCAAGTTTTAAGTTACATTTTAATAGGAAATAACTGAACATGTTTTTAAAAAATCAAAGTGAAAATCCAGTTGAGAGGGAATGGTTAAATAAGAATAAGAGGAAAGAGATCAATTGTTCAATTTTCCAAGAAAGGCTAGATGGTCCAGGAGCCAAAGTGCACAAGATGGTATTAGCTTTAAAGTGTAGGAAGACAAGACCTCCTATAGCCAAATAGAAACAAAGTATATACAATGAGTTCAAATCATTTTAGGTTTGAACTTCAGAAAGTGGGAATTTGAGGGAGTTCTTTCTGATTTTTCTATGAGAAGTACATTGTTTATCTGTTGGATGGATGGAGAGGAAGGAAGGTCAGAGACTTGAGAAGACATGAAACATTGTTTGCATTGATGTGAAAAGTGAATGAGTCAGACAAACATGATAATATAAGTATGTAATGCCTAGGGCAGATTTGAAGCTGACAGTTATAAATTTGTAGAGAATCATTCATTCCTGTTGTTTCACTTACTCCAGTAATGCTTGGCAGCTCATAAGGCTGGTAGAAATGTAAATGCTGTAAACATTTTCTAGAGGATGATTTTGGGAAAAAATGTCTTTCAAATGTCTCTAAAAGACACATAAAATAACTATGTAATTAATGTCAAGCCTAGAAATATATGGCAATCATATATAATGATCAGTAGAAACAAAGGCGTATAGACAAGTGTGCTCATGAAAACAGGATTTAAGGTTGTATTTTAAAAATGAGACAAATGTCCAAAATTAATACATTGTTTAAATAATTTTTATTACTTCTGTGTATAAAATGTTCTGTAAGCATTAATATGAAGTCTTCTATTTCATTAAATTGAGTATTTTCCCTCATATTAATTATAAAATGATAAATCATAGGACATTGTATATTGTATGGTATCACTTATTTGAAATGTAAATAACAATGCAAACAAACATTTTCAATCTCTATCCCAGGATATGTTGTTTGTTCTTGGGTTATAAAATTACTAATTTGAAGACATATTTCATCCTTTCACTCCACTTCTAATTTTAATTCAATTTTGGTTTACTTTTTTTCTTTTTCACTATTCCCCATATCCTCTAAATTATTTTTCTGTGAAAAGTAAAATACCCAGTACATTGTTTACTCATTATATCTGACTCAGTGGTTAACTAATCAGTATAGTGCCCCCCTAAATACTCTTTTGATTAATCGTGTTGTAACTTATTTGATTTAGTAGTCAGATGACTGCAGCAATGGTAGCCTTCGCTGTCTTTGATTACAAAAACACAATCAAGTTTGCTTTCTTACTTGCTTCTCCTCAATTATGTGCATCACTGATCTCTTTCTGTTGAAAACATTCGCCTACTATTACATTACTTATTTCCCAGGAGACTCAAACCAACATAGAGAAAATTCTTAGTCTATAGCACCAAACTGAGTCAAGACTTGTAGACAGTAAGTTATATTTCATTATGGTTGAGGAATTATAAACAGTGAGGCCAATCTTTAAAAAATGAAAAAAGCCAAAGAAACATTTTAGTATTGTTAAAATGAAAAACCATATAAATCTGCTTGGATGCTTGATTCCCAATTCTCTCCTAGTCTACTTACATTGTAAGTTATGCTATAATTTAGCATAGGCTTAGGTAATATTTTCTTCAAATTATTTTAGTAGCCTCCTGATATCCATCTTGTCTCTAGTGTTTTTACATCCTCTCATGCACAACGAATTCATTCTGCCTATTGTTCACAAATTAATCTAAAATTAATAAATAGTGTAAACAAACACAATGTATTCTCTCTCTTGAATGCTTAAACAAAAACACCACCATCAAACAACAACAATAACAAACAATAAACACAGAAATATTTCCAGCTTCTTGATTTGGTTTTCAAATACCTATTAATTCTCTTTCTAACCTAATTTTCAGTCAGCTTCACAGCCATTCCCCAACACAAACATTATCATCCTACCAATTTCATAATTCTCAAATATATATATATATATATATATATATATATATATATATATATATATATATATATATGCCTTCCTGTCTTTTCAGTCTTCATTTTGCACATTGAAATTTCATGTTCCTTCAAGGACAAGTTCAGATATCAACAACTTTTGGGTACTTACCCTTATTAATTGATGTGCCCTTAATTGCTATTTTCTCCTCCCTCGTAAAAAACCTAGATTTCACACCATCTCTTCTGATATTTCTATCTTATAGACAGCTCATACCTGTCATACATATGCACTGAGTTATAAAGCCTTATTGACTGCCGGCTCCTGAATATTATAGGGGCCGGGCTAGGCTTTGGGATAAAAATAAGACAGAATTCTCCCTTGTACGAAGTGTTAGGGACAAACAAAAACAAAGCGATTATAAAAATCTGAAAAGAATGCACTGGTGATGTGGATATATATTGGTCTGATCAATATGAAGGCACATTTGTTGAATTGTATCAAAAACCTTGAAAACATAGATAACATATGATTCAGCAGTTTTACTTCTTACATTTCAGAGATAATCAAAGTTGATTGCAAATAAAGTATTCTTAGTATAGTTTACATTGGAGAATCTTTCCAGGTAGTACACTGGAGCAATTGTAGGATTCTTATCATTTGTTTCCTGTCTTCCAAGGACTACCATGCTCTGTTGCCCAAAGGCTAAGGTCTTGAATATCTTTGTTTCACATATCTTTTACAGTTGTTTCAAGTAGTAGGGTGAATCTGATCACTCTTTCCATGTCTTGGTCAGAAATTGGAGTCTGTTATTTCATTTTCCTCTATACATAATAGTTCTTTTTGTTCTTGTTTACTAAAAATTGTTATATTTTCCATTGGTATTCAGCAGTCTTACTCTGATGTGTCTTGTGTTTTTGTTTTTGTTTTGTTTTTAAATAATTATCTTGCTTGAGAATCTCTGAGCTTCTTCAATCTGAAATATGTTGTTTTTCATTACTTTGGGAGAATTTTTAGCTATTGTCTTTCATATATTTCTTGTACCTCATTCTCTGTTCTCCTTTTGAAAGAAACATTACATGCATTAATATATTAGACATTTGATTTTATGCTTTTAGATTCTCTGTACTTTTTTAATTTGTTTGTTTAGTGTTTTCCCTCTGATTTTCTCATTGCAGTTCAGTTTGTATAACTTCTATTGATCTAGCCTCAAATTAACTCATTCTTTGCTCTGGTTCATCCAGTTTGTTCAGAACTACACTAATAGAATTTTTCATTTCTGATATTGTGTTTTCAATTTTTAGCATTTTACTTTAATACTTTGTTAGCTTATTTTACTGTGATGAAATTTTTCATTTGTCTACCATATTGTCCACTTTTTTAAAACTCTTTTCTTTAACATTACTATCCTTTCTTTGAAGATCATGTTTCATAGTTCCAACATATGGGCTAAGCTTTTCCTGATTATGTTGACTATTTTATCTCTTCATAATGGGTAGTTTATTATTATTTTGTGTGTTTCATAAATTTTTGCTGTTATGTGCAAAAGAACTACAGATATTGAGCTAAATAATATGTATGCTTTCACATGGGTGTTCCTTTTTTATAGTCTCTGAGGTTTTTAAATCAATCTGGACTGTAATTGATCTTGGTTTGTTTTATTGATGTTATAACTACATGCTGTGTGCCACAGGCTTCTAAGCTCTCCGTCATTGACAACCACTAACTTGTTTTTACTGTGAGGCCTATAAAGTGCCAGATGGTTTTTCCTCAGTATTCTATTTTTTTTGTAATTAAAATTTACTGGGGTGACAATGGTTAGTAAAATTACATAAGTTTCAAGTCTACTGCCATACCACTTTAAACGTGCCCAATCCCGTCTGATTTCGGAAGCTAAGCAGAGTTCGGCCTCCTTAGTACTTGGAGGGAGTCCTCAGTATTCTTGATCTATGTTTAGTTTTCAGCAGGTCTTTCCGTTCTGCTGCTCCACAAACCACATTGCTCTCCATGCACTTGCTCCTCCTTGGGACAAAGCAGAGTCAGGACAAGAGTGCTCATCCCCCAACACTAGTCAGGTTCGGCTTCCCATCTAAGGCCCATGGTGCTGGCAGATTTCACCCCAATCTTTCTCATGGTACTGGAGGCCCATTGAAAAGTTCTAGGGAGTGTTTGAGGGCCCCTCTTGTAGATAGGGCTTCACCATTGAAAACTCTCACTAGTTCACCCTTGGCCTTTAAAAACTCACTGAATTTTCAGGTGTTCTCTTCTTGAGCCACCTCCTTCTTCTATGATCTGCCAAAGTTAAAACAGTTCATGTGTCCCCACGGTCTTCAGAGTGGTTCATTACCCACTGGAATCCAGTGCAGCTCTGTCTTGCAACCTCAGTGTCTCTCATGAGTTCAAAACATATGATTTTGTAGATTGTCCAGATTCTCTTATTGTTAGTGTGAGAGTGATCTTCTCTTGCAACTTTCCACATTCGAAACTAAGGTAGAACTTGCAGACATGTAGAAGCTATTGACTGGAGCTCAAATATTGTAAACTTTACATTCTTGAGCTCTAGAAATGATTGTGTCCTTTAAAGAGTAGAGGCATCTTCTTTTTTTCCTTCTCCTTCTCCTCCTCCCCCGCTGCCCCTCCTCTTCATTGTCATCCTCCTCCTCTTCCTCCTTCTTTTCCTTCAGTCAGGCTGTTATACTTGCCATTTATCTGGATCCTTTTGAGAACTATTTTAAGCTCTGCTAGTGTGAGTTAAATACAGGTTTTACTTTAGGAATAACTTAAGTTTACTAAGGTATCCACTAAATGAACCAGATGTCAGTGAGGATTCTCCATCCTGACTAGTCAACACTAGAGTGACTTCCAACCCTGTATGAGATCTGACAATTGTTCAACTTTCATCTCTACATCTTTCTTTGCCTACCCTAATGGGATTTTATGCTACTCATCTGCAGGTTTTTATTGGACAACAGTTCCTAGGGGAAACCCACCAACTTTTTGAAATTTTTTTTTTCTCAATATCTTCCTCCCCTCTGGTACTCTATCCAGCAAACTACAGGTGTGTCTGTCTTCTTTCTCACCCTCTGATTGACCCTCAGCTTGGTGAGGCTATTATTATTACCTCCTGCACTATTATCTAGAAACTACCTCCTGGCAGAAAGCCAAGGAAATTGGCTCACCAGGGATCATAAGTGGATCTATTTTTATGAGGGATTTTAATCACAAGTTGCCTATTGCTTGAAGACAGAATTAAGTTGGGTTTTTAAGAATGTATTTTTCCAGTTTTCTAGCTTCTCATAAAGGGAAGTGAGTATAGTGGCAATAACTGCATCATGTCCACATGTAGAAGACTTTTAAGAGTTGCTGTGCATAAGAATTTGCCTCCCTCTGTTGGAATTTTCATGAGATACTGTGTAGATATCTTGAAAGATTTTGCTAACATTGCAGGTCTGCCTAGACTTGAAAATTAGTGTCACGTATTTTAGTGAAATGACTATTACCCATGCTTTGGTTTAACAGGAATCTCAAATTCAGATAAAGTATGAATTGGCAAATAAATGCCATGTTATGTAAACTTTTATTTCAGAGATATTAAATGTGTTTTGCTTAATCTTTAGCTTCATAAATGATACCACTTTATTTTCTATAGGTTTTATCATTCTTTATTATGTGTTATTTTTAATGGTTTTGTTTTTTGTATAATAATGCAACATTTTATTTTTGGTATTTGTCTTTCTGTATTGACCTACACAGATGAATATATATGCTGTACTTCATAAGGCTTATACAACCATCATTTTGCATGAAAATGTAATGGCAGGAAGCCACTCATCATTTAACAAGTGAAGTTTGGTGATGCAGGTAGTGCACTTACCAAATTAAAATGCTCCTTTAAGACATTACTTAATCAAAAAAATGAACATATGGAGAAACAAGTCTCTGGCACTTTAAATTAATTGTTACAGAAAATACTATATTAACTGCTGATCCTTTGAGAAATTTAGAACAAGAGGAAATATTGCCTCTCCATAAAAGCACTGGCAACTTCCAATTCAGTTTGGAAAAGCAGTATCACACCCATGAAACAAGCATTAACTTATTGGATCATTAGGTAAAAGGCAATAGTTATTTGAAGAGAGTGGTACTTTATCCATTTCAATTTGAGACAAGTCACAGTATAATAAATTAAAGGAAAAAATCAGGTAATTGATATATAGGGAAAAAAGTTCTATATTTTAGAATATGTTATTCAAGTAAACTAAAGTATGAAATTGATACATTGCTTGGTGAATTGAATTAGTATGGCATGACACTATGGATAACATAAAGCTTGAAATGTATTTTTTCATTGTAAAGGCAAATTTGTTTAAAGGTTTATTAATGCCAATATGGATGTGGCTGTGTTGTTTATTTTATGCATATGGTTACTTTTTAGAAACTTCATTATTTGCTTTATATCCATAAACTAAAGAAAAGTGACCTCAAGTACTGTGTTATAAATACCTACAGGTCATTTAACATTTCTTTATCTAATATCTGGAGTAAAATTTTGAACAGAATAGAACTCTACACTCCTGATGTGAATTTCCTCGAACCAGGTTTTGATAGATAGCATTATTTTTTTTTAGAAATGCTGTTTTTAAACACAGTAATACATGAATATCTAACCAGTTGTTTCCCAGACCAAATTATAACGTAAGAATATCAATTATTTAAATTTCCCATTATTGACTTCGTAATTTAGAAGAGAACAAAGGAGAATAGAGATTGGAAAATAGCAGTGAAATTTAATGATTAGGAATTTTGTCAATTATCTATAGCCAGATACCAGTAAAACCCTTACATAGCCTACATATTATCCTCAAATTATCCAACATGAATATCTGCCTCATCTATCACTAGCATTATGTAAATTTGCATGACTAATGCCCAGGGACGTAGGTTAACAATTTATCCTTTGCCAAAATCATCAGCCCATTCTATGAGATCTCCCTCTCAACTTGCAATCTAGCATTTTCACTGAAAGTAATTGGGTTATAATTTTTGTACTTAAAAGCTAACCCAAGAATAAAGATCAGACTGGTCAAAGAATCCTAAGTGACAGCATTTTTTTCAAGGCCATGAATTTTATGATTTGTATTTAGTTTCCGAGCTTTATACCCATGGAAGATTTTTGAATAAAGATTTTCAATAAATATTAGATACAGCCACTATATTAAATGTGGACTAAAAATGATTGTTAGGACTTTTTTTTCTTCTTGCATATTTTTTAAAAGATCTTGTTTAAAGATGAATTGATAGTGTCAACAATTGAAGCTCTGTTTACTTAATGCTCCCAAGCAAGTTTTATTAAATTAACAACACACAGTTAATGAACAATTCTAATCTGCTAAACTACACATGCCATTCACCATTTATTGGTTTTAACAATGCTATTGAATATGTATTAATATCATTGATATTATTATTATTAATCATATTAATATTATCATTACCATTTCAAAGATGAATAGATAAGATCATAGAGAAGTTTATCTTGAGGGAAATTACACAGTTAGTGACAAAATCCAAGTCTGTTTGATAGTAAAGACTTGCTCTTAACCCTCATACTATAATGCCTTTGATTTTTTCTCAAAGCCAACATTTCACTGAATTAACATTGTAAAATGCCAACTGACACAGAGTAGATACTTAATTCTGAATGAAATATTAGTTGCTTTGCTCTATTATTACACTTATTGAATTCATATACATGAAAAAAATTTCTACTCTTGTAGGTATATTATGACATGGATATAAAGTGCCAAGTAAAGGTTTATCATGGCACTCGTTAGCTCAATTATTATTGGAAATCAAGACTTGTTTTGAAACAAAATATTAATTATCTATTATACCATAATTTGATATGAAATGTGAATATAATAAATAAGATTCTTGCTCATGAAATAGCTGTTATGACATGGCATGCAAGGTATCTTATAAATTCCTTTCTTCGGTTCTGTGTGTGTTTTCTACCCTTGAAATGTTATTATTTTTGTGTAATTTCAACTTAATTAGAGAATGGTTATGTATCCTGTCTTTGAAGATACTGATAATGAATTTGAAATAAATGTCCACTCTAAATCCCACTTGATTTTTTAAATGAATGATTTATTCCAAAATATCTATTCTGATTGATGAATCATATTATTTTATTATGGCATTGTTGTGAAATTATAACTTATGGATTGGAGCACATTACTGTGGCAATTTTAATATCCTTTCTAAGAATACTCCTTTTGACCTTTATCTCTTTGCAAATTATGTGCACAGTTCTAGACTTTCATTTTGTCTCACTGTTCATATTTTGTTTTCTTTTGAACTGCCTTACTTATATAAATCACTGTTCTTAGATTGGGTATTAGTAATTTTGTACAAGACAGGAGCAATTTGATAGGCAATTCAACCTTATTTTTGCAAGGTTGAAAAAGGACAGGTGTCTTAGAAATTTGTCTGAACTAATTTAAATGATCTCATTTCAAGAGTAACCCAATCAAGGCTCTTTTATGCAACTATCAAAATTCTAATGCTTAATAGTTATTCAGAAATGTTAGGGATTAATTGCTGTTTTTTATTTTCTCCCGGTGTACTGTGCTTCTATTAGCCTTGATATCTCATCTACTGATGCCTTATAAATTGGCATGCTGCAATGAAAAAAATATAGGTTCTATACATACAATAGCCATAACAGCATTTTGGAAAGGTAAAAGAAGTAGAATATATTTGCAATGATTGGAGAAGTTAAATGCAAAACATGGTAACTATAAGTAGAAGGTTTGGAGTCAAAAAGTAATGGACTTGAAGCCAAAATTACTTCTTAATAGTTTTATGATATTGGATAATTATTAACACTTTTTAAAGCAATTCTTTCTTCATCCATAAAATAGGTCTAATAGCTGTTATACAGGCTAGCTATGTCTAGCAAGAGAAACCTGTTCACCTCCAGGGGAGGAGAAAAGTAAAGAGCATAATACTTCCTGCCTCCAGGAGCAGCAGACCTGGGATATCAACCTACTGCATGAAATGCAGGTGTGAAGTAACTGAGAAAAATATGACTCACGCAGACACTGGGTGAAACAACATTGTATGCACATAGAAAAGACTCAGAGCAAGATTAGTTTCAACATTGTCTGTTCCTGTGGTCAGCATAGAACCCTATTTGTTCCCCTCTGGGAACACATAAAGCAATGGGATTCCTAGGTACCATACGATGAACCCACTTTAACCAGAATAAAGTACACATCAAACCCAGAATAGGAAAACATAATCTCTGATAAGGCTATGTGCCCAACACAGCTGTGAGGGAAATGTTCCAGGCCTGAGGCAAACTCTGCCATCCTGCAAGAGTCAGCACACTTGCATGTCTACTATTTTCAACAGAATTATTTTGAATATTTAATAAAATAACATATGGGTATTTAAAATATGTTAATAAATGAATAAACATATCATACTCTTTCATATGAAAACATGTCACACACATGCTTGTTGTTTGAACTATTTTATAGTTTATGTGAATTTAAAATAAAATACCAGTAGAATTTCTTTTGGAAGTTGAAAAAATGCTTCCAAAATTATATTACTAAGAGAAAATGTCATAAAAAATATCATAAAATATCATTAAAATCATAACATAAAATATCATAAAAATATTCATTAAAAATATCATAAATATCATAAAAATATCATAACACATTTCTTAAAGAAAAAAGAAGAGGCAAACTAATTATGACAAAATAACATCAATAGTGATTTAAGAATAATGAATTAAAGTATTAAATTAAATTATTAATGACATAATTAAATTAAATTGGTTTTCACAGGGATGAAATATACATATGCATGAGAAAAAGAGAATCAAACACTAATAAGAAAATTCCAAATCATTATAGTGAAAATTTTTAATTATTGACATTTCTTTTTATTGTAATGACTTTAAATAAAATACAGAAAATGAATTGTATGGTTAGCCCCAAGTACATTTCATGTAAAAATTTTATTTCCCACATTTTCTGAGCCCTAACTACCCTTACTTGCTATAGAATATTAAGGTAATTTTATATAAGTGGATAATATAAGAATTATAAGTAACTATTTAAATAAAAACTGGATTGTAATAATATTCATAAGATTAATTAAATTTTACTCTGTGGGGAAATATTTCAAAAATAATATTTAAAATCTAGTTAAAATAAAAATGCATTTTCTACCTGATATATAGCTCAAATATCAGAGCATTATTGCAGCTAGGTCTTAATAGGTAAGATAAAAAATACAATAAATGATATTTTTGAAAAAAATTTGTAAGTAAATGATTTTGTTTGCAGTTGACAGTGATAAAACGATCAATGTTATGCTACAATTTCTGCTCCTTCATTTGTCTTTGTGGGAAAATGAGGACTGTCAGAGATTGAGAGGGTTGAGCTCATCGCAAATTTAATTTGACTCACTTTATCTGTCTTGAACAGGGTTTCATAGATGAAATATTAAATGCTCAGAGCACAGGTACCTCTTCCTTGTATTTAGTGAAAAGTTTGCAATTTCTTGTTTGCTTTTTCATACTTGACAAGATTATAAACTATACAAAACCTGGGAAAAGGGAACTATAGTCTTAGCAATAAGGTCATGGATGACTTCTTTTTTTTTAATAAGTATCTTCGAATATATACAGTTCTGAATTATCAATGATCATTAACATAGATATTATCAGACCATATTATAGTATTAAAAATATTATGAAATACATTAAAATCGTGTGCATTTTATAAGTCTTTATTTGTAAGTCTCTGGATCACAGACAAAGCAGACAATTGCACATCATGAGAAATTTAGCGGCATTCATAAAAGTAACAAAACTAAAATTTTCGCAATATATTTTGAGATGATCATACTTATTCACATGTTATGAGTTCATTACAATATTTGCCCTAATTTATGTAATATGATTTATTTCTAAATCTCAGTATTGTTTAAGATATTTTTATTATTGCCCATTGCTATTTTCTCTGAAAAAGTTTTTCTAAAATAAACTTAACTTTTAAAATCAAAGAACTATAATGACTCAAGAATATGTATCTCATTTGGCATTATTTTCAATACAACTTATGTGAAAGTCATGTTTATGACATAATTAGTATGTTTTCTAAATTAAATACATCTATATATTGTATTATATGTTACGTTATATATTATGGTATAAACCAACAATTATTAATTATAAATGTCTTTATCTTATAATTCACCAAAATATAACTGTCCATCAAATGAACAGACAATAATGTAAAATAATGATGAAATGATAAAATAATGATGAAAGTTATTTTACCAACTTTCAGTCATAGGAATATAAATGTGTATGAGTATATATCTAATATATATATATATATATATATATACACATATATACATACATATACATGTGTATAAGTGTGTATGAGTATATATCTCATATATATACATATATACATATATATGTACATATACTGAAAGTTTCCTAAGTTTGACTATACATTGAGTCTGAGATGTATACATATATTCATATACATATATGAAAGCTCTTTAAATATGGTGAATAAACCAAACCACATAAACTTACAGATTCAAGAAGCTCAAAAAACCCCACACAAGAAATCCACACCCAGAAACATCTATTAGGTTGTTGCAAAAGTAATTGCGGTTTGTGCAATTATTTTTAACCTTTTAAACTGCAACAACTTTTGCACCCAACTAATAATAAAAAACACAAAAATTAAAGACAAAGTGGACGAATTCTGGAAAGCAGCTATAGACCACAATATACTACATACAGTGGACTGATTATTTGAATGACTATGTATTTTTCATCAGAACTCAGGAAAGCCAAAAGATATACAAAGCAACATTTTAATATGTCAAAATGAAATAACATTTATATTTAGCAAGAATACCCTTCAGGAATTAAATTACATAAAATAATAATAAGAAAATATGTGAGAATTTATTACCAGCAAACTTGTTCTAAATGAATTGCTGGGTGAAAAAAACAATGAAGGAAAATAAAACCAGAAGGAAACAAAAACATCAAAAACGAAGAAAGGACCAAGAAATGGTATATATCTGGCTGAATCTAATATGATTTTCCTGTCCTCTTGAGCTCTTTAAAGTGTGTTTGTTTGTTGAAAGTAAAATTAAAACAAGATTTGAAGGGATTTTCAACATATAAGGATGTAGTACATAAAGCACCTGCAATATAAATAAAGGGGTATAAAGAGACCCATACGGTGGTAATGCTTCTACATTCCACATCCAGCATCAAAATGTTGATTCTAAGTACACAGAGGTAAATTAAGTATGTATACTGCAATAGATCACTACAAAAATCAAACAACAATATATAACAATTTATTAAAAAAGACATAGTGAAAACCAGAATATATTAATTAAAACTAAATGCTAAAAATAGTCATGTATCCAGAAGATAGCAGGAAAGGGACAAAGATAAATGAAAAAGAGAAAAAAACTAGAAGTGAAAAATATAAAGGTATACATAAAACACTAATAAGCACATTAAATGTAATGTAGCATGTGCTTAAACATATGAAGTAAAAGTGAGAAATTATCAAAGTGGATCAATAAACCATACATCAATGGATTAATGCAAATAAATGTTATTTAAGAAAACTCACTTCAAATACAATGCTGTAAGTAGGAGAAAAGTAAAAGGATAAGACGTACTATAGCATACAAACACACACACACACACACAAACTGAGGAGGTTATATTGCTATGTAAATGCCAGACAAAGAAGGCTAGATCAAAGTAGGTTATAAGGGGAAAAGAAGGTAATTGGATAATGATAAAAGGGTCAATTTACCAAGAAGACACAATAATCCTAAATGTGTATACATGAAAAAAAACATAATTCTAAAATACAAAAGCAAAAGTAGAAAGAATTAAATAAACCCACAGTGGAGAATTCAACACTCCTCTTTTAATTAATAAAACTAGTAGACAAAAAATCTGCAAGAATAGAGAAAAATTGTCGAAAAACATTAACCATTGGACTTCATTCATATGTATGAAAGACTTTAGTCAATAAAAATAGAATATGCATTCTTTTTGAATGCATACATAACATTCTCTAAGGTAGACCTTATTCAGTGAATATAGAACAAACTTTGAGGTCACACACACACACACACAAAAAAAAAAAACCTTGAAAAACCTTGACCAATTTAAAGTAATTAAAATCAAACAAAGAATATTATTTGATTATAATGAAAGTCAAAACCAGAATAATATTAAGAACATCTTCATCTATTTAGAAATTCATCAACATTGAGAGAAAATATTTGCAAAGAATATGTGACAAAGGTTTCTTTTCTAAAATATGTGACAAATTCTCATAACTCAATCACAAGAAAACATACATTGTAGTAAAATGGGCAAAAGACTTGAACAAGCACTTCACTCAATAGAATATATATGGAAGGTAAAAAAGTGCATAATTAGCTAATATAAAAATATAAATTAGTACACCATTAGACATAAGGAAAGTAAATTAAATTTACAGTGAGAGATGATTACACACCAACTAGAATGAATAAAGTGAAAAATACTTAAAATGCCAAGTGCTGATAAGGCTACAGAATCTCATGCAAATCTGGTGGATTGCAAACTGGCACAGCTACTCTGTAAGAATGTTTGGCAGTTTATTATACTGTTAAATATACACTTACCCAGGAACCCATTCCTTGCAACTTATCAAAGCGATATGAAAACTTATGTCCATATAAAAGTCACACAAATAAAAGTATACAAATGCTTATAATAGTTCTATTCATATTTACCAACAACTGGAAATGACCTAAGTGTCCTTCAGTGGGTGATACAAACTTTGGTATATCCATATAATAGAATACTATTCTAGTGAAAGGGAATGGGTCATCGATTCACATAAGTTGCGTGCATTTCAAAATCATTATTATAAATAAAAGAAGTTGTTTCCAGGAAATCACAAACTATATGATTTAATTTATATGATATACCTGAATGAGAAAACTACAGTGAGAGACAACACGTCAACATTTATTAAGAATTAGGGGTATGTGGAACTTATCACTAAAAGGGATAGCAAAGAGGAGGTTTTATGGAATCAAATAACTGTTCTGTATCCTGACTGTGTTGGTGATTACATTAATCTATTCATGTGTTAAAATTCATGGAACACATATGAAAAAAGTAATTTATATTGTACATTAATTAAAAATAAACGTTAAATTATTAACTAATAATGATAATAGTAACAGAATAAAAATAATTTTCAGGAACATTTCTAGAATTCTTTTTCTCGACGTGAATAAAAAGTTTTGAGTGTCATTTAAAAATCTCTCCTGGATTATTAACATTTTTCTAAATATCATGGCATTATTTGTTTTGTGATAGAAAAAAGAAAAGGATTTTAATTTTCTCACTAATCAAGAAGGATGACAGTTCTAATGTTTTATGATTTCTTCCATCTGTGTACAAACATTGGTGATCAAGGTTCTGAGTATATAAACTGAAATAACAACTATAAAACAAACACAATTAATTTTATTCTTTATCTCTGATGTAATAATTTAAATGGCAAAGAGGAGAGAATAAAGTTTGTAACAATGGATTGAGTATATTTCCCACTAATCTTCTTTGTATTTATAGCTTTGCATTGCAATTTGGATTAAGTTACCTAATCTTTCTGAATCTTCTGTCAAAATGGTGATAAGCAATACTTGTCTGGGTTATACTGAGAATTTAATGAAAACACACATACAAACATACCTAGTCAGAATGTGAGTCTAAAAAAATACAAAAGAAGAAAGAAACAGAGCTAGTTCTTTCAAAAGATAAGCAAAATTGATAAACATTCAACCAGACTCAAAAGAAAAAAGAGAGATGACCTATTACATAAAATAAGAAATGAAAGAGAAGTGGCGACTGAAATGACAGAAATACAAAGAATTATAAGAAAATACTACAAACAATTATATGTATAAAAAAATGGGCAATCTGGAAGAAATGGATACATTCTTAGAAACATAAACTTATAAGACTGAATCAAGAAGAAACAGAAAATCTGTAATGGATATAACAGAAGGAGAAGAGAGGAAGAGGGGCACAGAGAGACTATTCAAACAAATAGTCCATGAGAACTTCCAAACCTACAGGAAAAATATTGGATCCTCAAATCCAAGAAGTAAACAGAACACCTAATTATATCAATCCAAAAAGGCCTTCTCTGAGGAACAGTATATTGAAACTATGAATAATTAATGACAAGAGAAAATTCTCAAGGCAGCCAGGGAAAAGAAGAAGGCACCCAATAAAGGAAAGTTGATAAGATTATCCTCATATTTTTGTTTTGCTTAGTTTGTTTTGTTTTCAGCAGAAACTCTACAAAGCTAGGAGAGAGTAGAATCAAATATTTAAACTATTTAAAGAAAGAAATTAGCAACAAAGAGTAATATGTTCCAGCAAAGGTATCCTTTTGATATGAAGGAGGAATAAAGGTCTTTGTAGATACACAGTAGCTGGGGGAATTTTCCACCACAGTGCATTACAAGAAATACTAAAGTGAGTTATTGTATATGAAAAAAAAAAGACAAAAAGGATACAAACCAGTGAGTAAGATGTTTAACTGATTGACCGAAGCAGGAAATGGCAACCCCTCTTCAGAATAGGTCAATATATAGTTAAATATATTATAAAGATTAGAAGAGGTAAAATAATACAAGAGAAAAACACAAAAAAGAAGACAATTGCTACTGCAACTCAAGTACAAACTCATAAATAGCGATAATTTGTGGCAACCAAAAAAATAAAAGGATGAGGTTAAAGATCTGAATTTGCAAAGGGGAATGGAAATAAGATGCATGCTGAAGAAAAAGACCTACTGTCTATATGACACTATATTTTACATAAATTTAATGGTAAACAATCATAAAAAATCCAGAAATGAGAGACATCACATAAAAAAAAGTTGAAACAAAGGGAAAAAAAAATCATAGAATACCACCAAACTAAAATACTAGACAGAAACACAAAAACAAACAAATAATGGAAACACTGAGTTACCAGAAAACAAAGATAAAATGACTACAGGAAATCCTCATATATCAATAATCTTCTAAAATGTAAATGGACTGAGTCACCAATAAAAAGGCACAGAGTAGCAGATGGGATCAAAACAAAACAAAACAAAATAAAGACCATATGCTGCCTTCAAGAGACACATCTCAGCTGCAAGGAAAAATATAGACTCAAAGTGGAAGGATGGAAAACTATACTCCAAGCAAATGGCATCCAGAGAACAATGGTTGTAGTCATACTTGTATCTGAGAAACAGACTTCAAGATAAAAAAGAAATGATAATAAAAGAATAACAAGAGACAATGATGGATCTTTTATAATGATAAAGGGCACAATGATGGATCTTTTATAATGATAAAGGGCACATCTCTACTGAAAAGAGATGGTTCTCAGGAAACACTAATGAAATTGACAAACACAGTGCTAGAGTCACTAAGAAAACAAGACATAACATTTATCAATATATATGTTCCTAATTAGAAAGCACCAAAATATATAAAGCAACTGCTAACAGAACTAAAAGGAGAAATTGACAAAAACAAATTATAACAGGGAACCAAAATACCTCATTGGTAGCTATGGATATCAAAACAGAACATGAATAAGGAAATATTTATCTTAAATGACACATTTGACCAAATGGACATAATCGACATTTGTAGTGCTTTTCATCCCAGATTATACATTCCTCTCTAGGGTACATGGTATATTCTCAAGGATAGACCATATGTTGGGACACAAATGAGCCTCAACAAATTTAAGAAGATTGAAATCACACCAAGTATATTCTCCGACCACAAAGCAAGTAAAACCACACATATGTGAAGATTAAACAACATGCTACTAAAAAACGACTGAGTCAAAGAAGAAATAAAAAGAGAGAGACAAAGGAGAATGACAAATGAGACAAATCAGAATGACAGTATGAAATATCAAAACACTTGGGGTGCAGCAAACGCGCTAATAAGAGGGAAGTTATTATCATGACAGGCCTATCTTAAGAAACAAGAAAAATCTCAAATAAACAACCTAACATTAAATCTTAAGAATTACAAATATAAGAACAAAAGAAGCCCAAACTTAGAAGAAGGAAGAAAATAATAAAAATTAGAGCAAAATTCAATGAAATAAAGAACAAAAGACAGTAGAAAAAAAAATAATGCAAAAAAGAGATGGTTCTCAGGAAACACTAATGAAATTGACAAACACAGTCCTAGAGTCACTAAGAAAAAAAGAGAAAAGGCATGTATAAACAAAATCAGAAATCTAAGAGGAGAAGTTAGGACAGATACCACAGAAATACAAAGGATCATACAAGAATACTATGAAAGAAAATATGCCACCAAGTTCAATAACCTAGAAGAAATAGATGAGTTCTTAGAAATATATAACCTTCCTAGACTGAATCATGAAGAACTGCAAAATCTAAATAGACTGATCAAAAAGGAAAGTGAAAGATTGTCAAAAACCTTCCACAGAGCAAAGGTTTAGTACCAGAAGAAGGCTTCACAAGTAAATTCTACCAAACATTCAGATATGATTCAAACTCTTCCAAAAAATTTAAGAAGAGGTAATACTTCCTAACTAATTTTGTGAAACCAACATTACTCTAATACCTGATAAGGATAACACAAAACAGAAAACTACAGAAAACTAAACATCATACTAGCAAATCAAATACAACAATACATTAAAAAGTTTACACAACAAGATGAGGTTGATTTTACTCCAGGAGCATACGGATGGTTCAACATATGCTACCTGATCAATGTCATATACTATATAAACACATTGAAGCATAAAAATCAACTGGTCATATCAATAGATGGAGAAAAATATTTTACAAGATACAACATTTATTTATAATTAAAACACTTAATAAAAATTATATAGATAGTACCTTAAAATAATAAAGGCCACATGACAATAAACCTTCAGCTAATAACATACTTAATGGTGAAAAACTGAAACCTATTCCTCTAATACCTGGGACAGGACACAGATGCCCCCTCTCACCACTGTTATTCAACATAGTATTGGAGTCCCAGCAATCAAGCAGGAGAAAGAAATAGAAGGCATTCCAATTGGAAATGAAGTCAAATTGTCACTTTTGGAAGATGCTATGATTTTTTTACATAGAAAACCGTAAAGACTTTACCTAAAAACTATTAGAAATATATATATATATTAAAAAAAACAACAAAAAGAAAAACAAATACATTAAAGTTGCAGGATACAATGTCAATGTACAAAAATCCATGGCATCCCTTTATATTAACAATGGAATTCCAGGAAAAGAAGTAAAAAAATAAATCTTTTGCAATTAGAACAAAAATAATAAAATACCTTGACCAAGTTAACAAAGAATGTGGAGGACCTATACACTGAAAATTACAAGACAGTACATTAAAAGATGGAAAAAAGACACAAAGAGGGGAGACGTCATCAAAATGACGACGTGAGATGAGCCTCTATAAATCTACACTGGAATTTACAACTAATTGAGCAATTATAACTCCACAAAATACTCCCTGCACAGCAGACAGGAAAGACAAAGAGGCTCACTACTGAATTCATTGAAAGGTGGGCAAATTGCATGAGCAGGGGGCGAGGTGTGAGGGGAGAAGTATGGAGACAGAGCCACGCGGGCACAGGACACAGACCTACCTCAGTGCTCCTAGCTCGCTGCATCCCAGAACTACCGCAGCTGCTGGAGAGGGAAGAACTCGAACTGCTAGGGCTCCGATTATGACCAAAAAGGCTGAGGACACAGCATATAACACGGCTGAACCCAACACTCATGGCAGAGACCTCGGAGAAAAGACTGAGGGAAGAAGGCTGAAAATGGTCGTTTAAGTGCTCAATGCTGAGCAGAGAATGGAAGCCATAGGCATCGAAACTAGCCGCTCCCTCCCTAACTTCCCAGAGCTCGCCCTGACCACACCTGCCGGGTGCTAGAAGCAGAATAGTAGTGGTGTTAGATCAAAACAATAGTATATTTGCTATTCTGAGAACTGTGGTCCTCAGACACAGATTCGCAGCCCAAATAGTTCCAGCAAAGGAGAGGGAGCTGTGGAAGCAGGACTGGCTGTGGTGGAGGGCACTGCCATTTCTCTGGGCCACCTCTCACAACTCACACCAGCCCTGACTCCACCTATCTGGGTGGAGCCCTGCAGGAGTAAACAGAACTGCTAAAGCACACGGTCTCTGAATCTGGTGCAGGAAGAGCTTTGGAACTTCAAAAGCTCTCCTCATACCCACACGTACACTGCGCCCTGTAACTCAGGCAAACAATAAAAAGATGTGAAGCCCGTCTCCCAGGGAATGCCCCCATTGGATGAGAAGCTGGAATAGTGCAGAGAAAACATAGCACTACAGTGTGAGAGAAAAAAAAAAGGCTGCAGTCGGAGAGAAAATAAAACATTCTACCAACAAGTACTGGAAAACAAAAGACCTCTTCCTATCAACCTGTTGCAGAAGCCACTCCTATAGATGTCTAGGAAGAGAAATAATGAATCATTAACAGCCATAAATAACCAAGGCAACAAGACAGCTCAGAAAGAAAGTGAAAAGTCTCCAGAAAAGGAACTTAAACATATGGAAATATGTGACTTAAATGACAGAAAATTCAAGATTGCAGTTCTGAAAAAACTCAATCAGATGCAAAAAAAACACAGAAAGGCAGTTTAATCAACTCAGAAACACAATCAAAGAACAACATGAACATTTTACGAAAGAGATTGAAATTTGAAAAAACAACAAAAAACAATAGAATTTCTGGATACTAAGAACTCAATACAGGAAATTAAGAATGAAATAGCCAGCTTAGGTACAAGAGTTGACCAGATGGAGAAAAGGATCAGTGACATTGAAGATAGAAACCTGAAAATGACACAGATGGAAGAAGAAAGAGACTTGAGGTTTAAAAGAAATTAAAGAACTCTTCAAGAACATTCTGACTCCATCAGAAAGAGCAATATAAGAATAATGGGCATACTAGAAGGAGAAGAAAGAGAGAAGGGAACAGAGAATATATTCAAACAAATTGTCGATGAGAACTTCCCAAACTTGTGGTCAGAACTGGATCCTCGAATCCAAGAAGGAAATAGAACACCTAATTACCTCAATCCCAACAGGCCTTCACCAAGTCACATTGTATTGAAGCTGTCTAAAGTCAACAACAAAGAAAGAATCCTCAAGGCAGGCAGGAAAAAGAAGACAGTAACCTACGAAGGAAAGCCCATTAGATTATCATCAGATTTTTCAGTAGAAACTCTACAAGCCAGGAGGGAGTGGAAATAATATTCAAACTATTGAAAGAGAAATTATGAGCCAAGAATAATATATCCAGCATCCAGCAAAGACATCCTTTAAATATAAAGGAGGGATAAAACCTTTCCAGACATACAGAAGCTGAGGGAATTTTCTAATACACAACCTGCACTACAAGAAATACTAAAGGAGGCTATTCAACCACCATCGACAGGGACAACTTGTGGCAACCGAAACATGAAATAAAGGAAGAGAGTAAAGGCCTGAACCGGAATACAGGAATGGAGAAAGAAACCGTGCTGAAGAAAATGGAACACTCTAAATATCAAACTTTCTTTTACATAAACTTAAGGGTAACCACTCAAAAAAAAAAAAAAATCCAGAACAGAAATATATACTGTAATAAAAGAAGAAACAGAGGGAAACATAATAGAATACCAACGACAAAAAGGCAAAGAAACCATAGAGACACAGCTTTAATGGGAAAACTAAACATAGAATGACAGGAAATCCTCACATATCAATAATCACCCTAAATGTAAATGGACTGAACTCACCAATAAAAAGGCACAGAGTAGCAGATTGGATTAAAAAAAAACCAAAAAACCTAAATCCAATCATATGCTGTCTCCAAGAGACACATCTCAGCTACAACAACAAGCATAGACTCAAGTGAAAGGGTGGAAATTGACACTCCAAGCAAACGGTACCCAGAGAAAATCAGGTGTAGTCATACTGATATTAGATGAAACAGACTTCAGGGTGAAAAAGGTAACAAGAGACAAACATGGACATTTCATAATGGTAAAGACGACTATACAACAAGAAGACATAACAGTCATCAATATTTATGCCCCCAATCAGGGCACAAAGAAATGTACCAAGCAACTACTAACAGAACTAAAGGGAGAAATTGACCAAAACACAATTATACTAGGGGACTTAAATACATCATTGATAGCTATAGATAGATCATCCAAACAGAAAATAAATAACGAAATAGCAGCCGTAAATGACACATTAGATGAAATGGACATAATTGACATACATAGAGTACTTCATCCTAAAACATCAGACTACACATTTTTCCCTAGTGCACATGGAACATTCTCAAGGATAGACCATATATTGGGACATAAAATCAGCCTCAGCAAATTTGAGAAGATTGAAATCATACCAAGCAAATTCTCTGATCACAAGGTTTTGAAATTGGATATCAATTGCAAAAAGAAAGCAGCAAAAAACACAAATCCATGGAGATTAAAGGACATACTTTTAAAGAACGACCTGGTCAAAGAAGAAATTAGAGAGGTCAAAAGATACATAGAAACAAATGACAATGAAAATACATAGTTACAAAAATGATGGGGATTCAGAGAAAGCAGTATTAAGAGGGAAATTTATATCATTACCGGCCTATCTCAAGAAATAAGAAAAATCCCAAATAAGTAACCTCATATTACACATTAAAGAACTAGAAAAAGAAGAACAAATGAAACCCAAGGTCAGCAGAAGAAAGGAAATAACAAAAATCAGAGCAGAACTAAATGAAATAGAGAACAAAAAGACAATAGAAAAGATTAATGTGAAAAACAGCTGGTTCTTTGAAAAGATTAGCAAAATTGACAAACCGTTGGCTAGGCTGACTAAAATAAAAAGAGAGAAGACACTAAATAACAAAATCAAAAACGAAAAAGGGGAATATATCACGGACACCACAGAAATACAAAAGATCATCCAAGAATACTATGAAGGACTATATGCCACCAAATTCAATAACCTAGAAGAAATGGACAAGTTCTTAGAAACATATAGCCCTCCAAGGCTGAACCATGAAGAAATGGAAAATCTAAACAGACTGATCACCAGTTAGGAAACTGAATCAGTCACCCAAAACCTTCCCAAAAGCAAAAGTCCAGTACCAGATGGCTTCACTAGCGAGTTCTACCAAACCTTCAAAGAGGATGTAATACCAATCCTGCTTAAACTCTTCCAAAAAATTGAAGAAGAGACAGTACTCCCTAACTCATTTTATGAGGCCAACATTACCCTGATACCAAAACCTGGTAAGGACAACACAAAAAAAGAAAACTACAGACCAATATTGCTGATGAATACAGATGCAAAAATCCTAAACAAAATTCTAGCAAATTGAATACAACAGTGCATTAAAAAGATTATTCATCACGACCTAGTGGGGTTCATCCCCGGGACACAAGGATGGATCAACATCTGCAAATCCATCAATGTGATACATCACATAAACAAAATACAGGAAAAATTCATATGATTATGTCAATTGATGCAGAAAAATCATTTGACAAGATACAACATCCATTTATGAATAAACACTTAATAAAATAGATATAGAAGGAAAATACCTTAAAATAATAAAGGCCATATATGACAACCCCTCAGCTAATCTCATAATTAATGGTGAAAAACTGAAGCCCTTTGCTCTACCTTCAGGAACACGAAGGGCTGTCCCCTATCACCTCTGCTTTTCAACATGTGTTGGAAGTCCTTGCCAGAGCAATCAGGCAAGAGAAAGAAATAAAAGGAGTCCAAATTGGGAATGAAGAAGTTAAATTGTCACTCTTTGCAGATGATATGATGCTATATATAGAAAACCCTAAAGACTCCACCAAAAAGCTGTTAGAAACAATCAATGAATACAGTAAAGTTGCTGGCTACAAAATCAACGTACAAAAGTCCATTGCATTCCTATATACTTACAATGAAATCTCAGAAAAAGAAATACAAAAAAACAATTCCTTTTGCAATTGCAGCAAAAGGAATAAAATACCTAGGAACAAACTTAACCAAGGATGTGAAAGACCTGTATGCTGAAAACTACAAGACTTTCTTCAAAGAAATTGGAGAAGACACAAAGAAATGGAAAAACTCATGAACTGTAATAATCAATATAGCTAAAATGGCCATATTACCCAAAGCAATATACAGATTTAATGCAATCCCCATCAAAATCCCAATGGCATTTAAAAAAAATATATATATATATATATATATATGTATATATATATATATATATATATATATATATATATATATTTAACAAAAAAATCATCAGACAAAAGATCTCGAATAGTCATAGCAACCTTAAGAAAAAAGAACGATGCTGGAGGTATCACACTCCCTGTCTTTAGCTTGTATTACGGGGCTACAATAATCAAAACACCATGGTATTGGCAGAAAAACAGACACTAGACAAATGGAATAGAATTGAAAACCCAGAAATAAAACCACATACATATAGACAGATAATTTTTGGCAAAAATGCAAAAAGCATACAATGGAGAAAAGACGGCCTCTTCAATAAATGGTGCTGGGAGAATTGGATAGCCACATGCAAAAAAAATGAAACTTGACTACTATCTGTCACCATGTACCAAAATTAATTCAAAATGGATCAAAGACTTAAGCATAAGACCTGACACAATAAATTGCATAGAAGAAAATATAGGTACTAAACTTATGGACCTTGGGTTCAAAGAGCATTTTATGAATTTGACTCCAAAGGCAAGGGAAGTAAAAGCTAAAATAAATGAATGGGACTATATGAAACTTAAAAGCTTCTGAACAACAAAAGAAACCATAGACAAAATAAAGAGGCAACCAACTGAATGGGAGAAGATTTTTGCAAACTGTGCCTACAATAAGGGACTAATATCCAAAATATACAAGGAACTCATGAAACTCAACAACAAAAAAAAACAAACAACCCAATTTGAAAATGGGCAGAGTACCTGAAGAGACATTTCTCCAAAGAGGACAAACAAATGGCAAATAGACATATGAAAAAATGTTCAACATTACTAATCATCAGAGAAATGCAAATGAAAACCACAATGAGATATCACCTCACCTCAGTCAGAATTGCTATCATCAACAAGACAAATAGTAACAAGTGTTGGAGAGGCTGTGGAGAAAAAGAAACCCTCATACACTGTTGGTGGAAATGCAGACTGGTGCAGCCGTTACAGAAGGCAGTGTGGAGGTTCCTCAAAAAATTTCGAATAGAATTACCATATGACCCAGCAATCCCTCTCCTAGGTATCTACCTAAAAAATCTTAAAACATTTATACATAAAGACACGTGTGCTTCAATGTTCATTGCAGCTTTGTTTACGGTGGACAAGACATGGAAACAAGGAAAATATTGTTTGATAGATGAATGGATGAAGAAGTTGTGGTATATATACACAATGGAATACTACTTGGTGGTAAGCAAAGGTGATATAGGAACATTTGTGACAACATGGATGGATCTTGAGAGTATAATGCTAAGCGAAATAATTCAGACCGAAAAAGCAGAGAAGCATGTGATTTCACTGATATGTGGTATATAAAGCAAAAACAACAAAAGAACAAGACAAACAAATGAAAACAAAAACTCATAGATGCAGACAATAGTTTAGTGGTTACCAGAGAGTAAGAGGGGTGGGGGGTGGGAGACGAGTGTAAGGGAGGTCAAATATATGGTGATGGAAGGAGAACTGACTCTATGGTGAACACAAAAGGCAATATATAGATGATGTGTTTATAGATGATGTTTCAGCAGTTTTGTTTACTCCTGCAGGTATCCAGCCAGATAGGTGGAGTCAGGGGTGTGGTGAGTTGTGAGAGGTGGCCCAGAGCAATGGCAGCGCCCACCACCACAGCTGGTCCTGCTGTAGAATACTGTAGCACTAGAACTGCCTCCTCAAGGGTTAAGAAGCCCTTTACTGTAGCACCAGGACTGCCTCCTCAAGGGTTAAGAAATTCTTTACTATAGCACTAGAACTGCCTCCTCAAGGGTTAAGAAACCCTTTATTGTAGCACTAGAACTGCCTCCTCAAGGGTTAAGAAACCCTTTACTGTAGCACCAGTACTGCCTCCTCAAGGGTCAAGAAGCCCTTTTCTGAACAGCCCCCAGACCAAAATACCTAGTCGTTAATCATAAACACCAAGTATTCCGAGGTCAGGAAGCTCTGTTGAGAAAAGTCTTATCTTGCAGCAAAAATGTAAGCAAGGACACAGGACCAAAAGTCTTGTAAATATCTTGCCTGCATGGAAAGTTACTGAGAGCCTTAAAATGTTATGCTATAAAAACCCCTAGCTTTGTGTGTTTGGGGTCCTTGTTGAAACCCGCTGCGTCGGGCAGATACTCGGACCCCAGCTAGCTGGAAATAAACCTCGCTGTGTGACTTGCATTATCGTGTGACTTCTGTTTGCTTGAGGAGGGGTTGACTCCGGACCCTAACACTGCTACCGCAGCTCCCTCACCTTTTCTGGAACTAGTTGGACTGCGAATCTGTGTCTGAGGACCACAGTTCTCAGAACAGCAAATATTCTGTTGTTTTGATCTAACACCAATACTGTTCCGCTTCTAGCACCGGGCAGGTGGGGGCAGGGCAAGCTCTAGAAGGGTAGGGAGGGGGAGGCTAGTCTCGGTGCCTAAGGCTTCCATTCTCTGCTTGGCAGTGAGCACTTAAACGACCATTTTCAGCCTTCTTCCCTCAGTCTTTTCTCGGAGGTCTATGCCATGAGCGTTCAGTTCAGCCATGTTATGTGCTGTCCCCTCAGCCCTGTGGGCCATAAACAGATCTGACCAGTCCGAGTTTTTCCCTCTCCTGAAGCTGCGGTAGTTCCCGGATGCAGCGAGCTCGGAGCACTGAGCTAGGTCTTCGTCCTGCGCCCGCGTGGTCCCGTCTCTGTGCTTCTCCCTTCCTTCCTCCCCCGCAAGCACAATTCGCCCACCTTTAGGTGAATTCAGTAGAGAGTCTCTTCATCTTGCCTGTCTGCTATGCTGGGAGTCCTTTGTGGAGGTATAGTTGTTCAATTTGTTTTAAATTCCAGGGGAAATTTACAGAGGCTCACCTCACGCCGCTATTTTGATGATCTCTCCCCTCTTTTTGTTTTCCAACTATAATGACTTCCTTTGTGTTTCTCAGTCATACCTGACCTTTTCTTTCTACTAGGCTTCTGGAATGCCTCCATGATTCCTATTCCAGGTGTTCCACTGGTTTTCGACCAACCCTTCTCAAGAGGTTTTCTGACACCTCTATTTAAACTGTATTCTTCCAGTTACTGTCAAATCACACTTTGTACACCATTCATATTGTTTAACTCCAACTGCAATTACCTAAGATTTTATTTTTATTTATTATATATACTTCATAGAAGAATGTGAGCTTCATAATGTCTATTATGAATTCTAGGATTTAGAGAAATGCCTAGCACATAGAAGACTGATACATCTAGCATTAATTTTCAGTTGGATTCTATTCACCTCTAATTTCTACCAGATAACTCAACAATGAATGACTCTGAGTATATAAGGAAAAAAAAAATGAATCCCTATTTTTAACAGTGTTTAAAATCTAACAAAAAAATTAAAAAATGTACTCATCAAAAGTTCCTCTGTAAATATCAAGACTATGGGGTCTGACAATTAAGTTCGCAAACTCATCCTAGAAAAGATGTTTCCTAACTCATTGCTGAATATCACTACAGTCACCAACTCCCTTTGGGAAGCTATTCACTTACACCAGTACCTAGTCCACCCATCAAAGTAATGTTAGAACTCTTTTTTTGTAATGACCATTGTAGTACCTTGAATGTCTGGAATGTCATCTAAATGTCTTTCTTTCAATATTTCCTTTATCTTTGGGTAAAGAAAAAAGTCATTGAGGGCCAAATCAGGTGAGTAGAGAAGGTGTTCCAATACAGTTATTTGTTTACTGACTAAAAACTCCCTCACAGACAGTGTCCTGTGAGCCGGTGCATTGTGGTGATGCAAGGCCCATGGATTGTTGGCAAAAAGTTCAGGTCATCTAATTTTTTCATGCAGCCTTTTCAACACTTCCAAATGGTAAATTTGGTTAACTGTTTATCCAGTTGGTACAAATGTATAATGAATTATCCCTCTGATATCAAAAAAATAAATAAACAAACAGATTAGCAACATCATTGCAACCAGTTCATGAACTAAAGTATTAGACCTTCGTATATTTCTAATTAAAATTGTGTCTAGTATGAATTTTTTCTATTTAATACATGCTAACTGACTTAAGTGTATTGGTTTTCTTTTCTTATAAACTAATATGCCCTACTCTATAAACTTAGTGTTTAAACACACTTAAATTCTCACTCTGGTAACATATTTTGCTTTGGAAATGAGGCAAAAAAATTCTAGAATTGGTGACATCATTCTTCTCAGAAATATTTGTTTTTAAAATATTTTGCTGATCATACTATATGTGGTTTAATTATAAAATTAACTCAGGATATTGACTTCACAGACAAAATATATCAAATTAATTATTTGGTTAGAATAAACTACCTTAATTTTTCTTCTTTAAGGGTTAAAATTTTAATAAATGGAATTTACCAAAAGGAACAAATTCTCTTGGATTTCTTTGTTTATAATCTTTTTTGTGAGCTTTCTAGAGACAAAGGTTTTCCCCTCCCTTTATTCTTAACTCCCAGATGAATCTGTCATCTTTTGTTTAAACAGGCAACAGTGAGGATTCTTAACAATACCTCTGACCCATGAGAAAGAGGATATATAGTCAACCATTAATTAGTCTTTTGAAATTAAGGTATATGGCACATTGAATACCATGCCTCTCTGCTCTACTGCACAGTATACCCACACCATGTTGTCCATTTATATTTCTGACGACTAGTGAAGAGCCAATACCCTTGAGGAACATCATAAGTTAGAAAGCTTGATTGATGTACATTAGGCAGTCAATGACTTGTTTTATCTGGAGTATTTCCCGTTTTGCATGAAGGAAAGATGGTCAAAATATGTATCAGACCTTGAATCAAATTAAAACCCAGAAGATTTCATTGAAATGCTGCTTTTTGTTTCATACATAAATTTACATAAAATTGAGTTACTTAAGATTTCATATCTGTTTCAATTTTCCTTCCATTTTAGACATTCTGAAATGAAATTGGTTTTATAGAATACTGCTTTAATTGTTTGAGGAGAATAATACCATCAAGTAGGCTATTTTCTAATTTAAGTTCAGAAGGCACTACTGTTCTTTGTGAATTTTCCTAGTTATAAATTTATAAATTATTCACATTCATATTAACTAAAAGAAACATAAACTGAAAGAGTTTTATCAAGAGACAGTAAAATGATGACTGGAATGCCTGCCTTTCTTTTAGTATTTCTACTAATCATTTGACCTTCAATGAAGAGAATTTCCCTTCCATAAAATCAGTCCATAAGAATTTATAATTATGATACTGAGCACCTTAAAGACAGATGTTTTTAGGTCACCTTTTTGGATTGTATTTTATCATGGCACAATTAAGCATTAAGACTATTCATCATATCAATACTTTGCTATATTAAGAAAAATCCAATTTATTAGATATATTTAAAAGTTTGGGACTAAGTTAGTTCTTAAATATATTTATAAAATGCCATGTTATCTCAACTTAATAGCGTACATCATAAAAATCTAGAGATGAAGTAGTTCTAGGAAAATTAACTGCTACTGATAAGTATAATATTTTTGATTTCTTAAATAATTCTTATATAGATAATCATAACTTTTGTCTTCAACAGTTTATGGAAATCTACTATATTACTCATATACGTATTTAGTTGAACTGTAAAAATATCCCTATTGGGGGTGATGTATAATGAATTCACTCTTTTTGTCTGTGGCCCATTTGCTGTTCTTCTCCTTCTCAAATATTAGATTAATTTCTGTCCAGTATTAGGAATTGACTGTTAAAAGGTCTCAGATATTTAATCAATTAGTTGTTTAATGTTTTTTCTTATCATGATCCCTAAATTAATTAATACAATACGCAGTACACAGTTTTCCTGTTTGTTTGGTAATACAATAGTCGCCTACATTAGACAGACATTTTCTTACCCCTATACTAATAAGACACTTCTGATACTTTCATTTTGATGTTTAGAGGTCCCTTAAATTCCTTTTGACAGATGGATACATGTCTTTTCTGTTAAAACATAACCTAAGGGAGCTAATGTACTTTTTTTTAATTATTCAAAAAGGTTAGTCTTATGAGCTGGTAGCTAGCTCATTATAAATTTCATTTCATTCTGTCCTTCAGTTGAACTGAATAAAAGATATTTGGGAAGCTGAATCTTAAAACGAAGAATAAGTTATCTTTTTAAGCAAATGGAATTCAAATCACAGTTTATTACAAACTCTGAAAGATAGTATAGCATCCATATTTTAATTTGCTAAATTTTTTATCAAATAAGTTTAAAAATTAAAAATATATCTTAATATATTATAATATAAAGCCTTCACCAGCTATGGCTTAGACAGTTAACATAATTATCCCAATAAAATGGGATTGGTGAAGCAAGAATAAAACAAAGTAAACAAAACCAAAAAGCCTGAGTTACGCTGTTTACCCGAAAATAAGACCTAGCTGGACAATCAGCTCTAATGCGTCTTTTGGAGCAAAAATTAATATAAGACCCGGTATTTTATATATTACATTATATTATATTATATTATATTATATTATATTATATTATATTATATTATATTATATTACATTACACTACATTACATTACATAAGACCCAGTCTTATAGTAAAATATGACCCGGTCTTATATGCATTTTTGCTCCAAAAGACACATTAGATATAATCCGGCTAGGTCTTATTTTCAGGGAAACATGGTACTTATATTTGAAGTATACAGGGCCCAATGCTGAAAGTTATGACTCTTGAGTACACACATCTCCTTTCTCAGAGACTAGAACTATGACCTTAAAATGAAATGATAGAGCATGTTATTCTATATTCTCATACATTGTGTCTTTCATTCGCCTAGATTTTGATGAACTGTAAAGCAGTTTTTCTGTCATATTTATCTTTGTAGTTCTGGGGCTTAACATAGTGCCTTGCTCTTTAAATGCTGAAAGGAAGAACAGAAGCTAGGAGGAAAGAAATATGTGTGAAAGAAGGAAGAGAGAGAAAAAGAGCAGGAAGAAATAAATTGCCACAGAAGCTTACCTACCTTACAAAGTTACTTTAATAATAAAATGACAAAATGAATGTGAAATGCCTGCAAAAATAAAACATTCTAATAAAATTTACTATATTTTTTTAATTGCTTCAGGACACTATTCATATATATCCTCTATAAAGTTGGTATTATTGCTTCCACTTTCCAGATGAGGACATTTAGTCACAAGTAAGAAAAATAAACTTCCCAAGTTTACAGAGCTATGAAGTGGCAGAGTTAAAAATTTAACACAGTCTGTCTAACTAAAGAACATATTATTTTGATACTTTCTCTAAAAATTATTGTTATTGTTTGATTTGATTCTGAGAAAATTATACATCCAAAGTAGTTTAAATAAAACTAAGTTTAAAGTGGATATTTGCTAAATTTATTTTGTTGTCCATCAGACTTTCTTTGATTCAACAAAAAAGAAAGGAGAGACAGATGATATATAGATGATAGATGATAAATAGACAGATAGATAGATGATTGATAGATAGATAGATAGATGACAGAGACATAGATAGATAGACAGACAGACAGACAGGCAGACAGACAGTAGATGATAGATAGATAGGTTGACCTTCATCCTAGATCAAATTCATCAATTGTCTGTAGTTTCAATTTTTTTTTTTTTTTGGATCATCACACTGTCCCAGATACCAAGCCTAAAGCATGAAATTTCTGACTTACTTAGTCTAGCATCAATTATGATTTTTTAAATACCTACAGCATGACTCAAATTAATTCATTTCATAGAGATCATTTCCAATGCAGCAAAGAATCATTTCATGATATCCTAAAGAAACTGGAAATAAATCTCCAACATTAGTTTAGCTCTCTTTAACTATTCTATGTCATGTTACTAAACATGGTTGTGTAGACTTGTCAAGGTATAAGATGAAAATCAGTGCTTAGTTCTCTACTCCCCAGCTTCCTCTGTGGAAAGGTGTGAATGTAGTCCATAGACAGTAGGGGGGAAAAAGCTATAGATTTTCTCTGTTACATTTTAATTGACAACTCAAAATTCTTACACTGTAGATTATCTACTTTCTGTTTTATATGTCAACATTTCCTCCGTAGTAGATCATTACCAGTCCAATCAAAGTATAAATAATAGCATAATAATTCTGTACATACACATATTTAAAAAATAAGAGATTCCAAGTAGAATTAAAGCACCCTTGTGTCCTTGCCCAATCAAATTCCTTTCTCTCTACCTGAAAAGGGACAATGTAACTAAATTTAAGACTTACATTTCCATCTTATAAAATAGATTTCCTTATATCCATAAAATGTGGTATATTTGAATTCTTTAAGATTTATATGAACTTTATTATATTGAATGTAGCCTTCTCCATTTTTTTCCATTTAACACTGTGAATGAATTCCATGTTTTTTCAAATTTCTCCCATTAAATAATGACATAAATTCCCAGAGAAAAAAACTTGGTAATCCCTAATTCTTCTTCAGCTACACATATGTCTCTTTCTTCTTATTTATCAAATCTTCTGTAAAGTGTTTTCTGTAGCTGCTGTCACCATACCCTTATCTACTGGTTACCTTACCTGAAGTTTTGCACTGGTCAGTTTTCACTAAGATTATCTATTCCTTTTGCTACATTCAACGCGTACATTTAGATATAATTTATTTGACATTTCCACATCATTCACAAATGATTATAACTGTTTTCTTCTTCATGCATTTTCTGCTGATCAGCTCCACACTATGGTTAATACAGATGCCTTGGATTTTGAACAGGATCTTTAATATTTGATTCTTAGCTGTTTTTGTGCTCCCTTTACTGATAATCACTGATTCCCTAGATTAGGCACCTTTTCTAGAAAGCTTCTTAGTAATTCCTGTGATGAAATAATGGTGGGCTTATGCTCAAATTCTCAAAACTCAATGTTTTTTATAATTTTTCCCACCAGTTAGATGGTCTTGCTCGCTCCTTAAAACAAGAGATCTTTAATAATTAATAATAACCTATTCAAATTGTCTTCCACTCAAAGAGATCTATCTAAGGGCCTACCATTAGAGAGCACTAGTAAGTTTTAAATTTGGAATGTAGATTCAACTGTTTCTCATCTTCTGAAAATCTTTGACCTGTATCTCATATATTGGGTGAAATAAATCTGTTAACCCAACCTCAACATACTAGCCTAGAAATCAATATAAGAGTTTAACAAAAACTATAGGGGCCAGATCTGAGGAAACTCAGCACCTCTGAGATGGCTTGGTGAACAGTGTTAAGGCAGCCAAGGGAAGGCAGCCAAGTTGCCAATGAAGCCAAGATAGTCACACAGCTTCTCTGTTTTGAAAAGTATAAACACTTGGTTAAAAAACCAGAGTCACCAGTACCATGGAAGGGTATGGGTTTATTCAAAATGAGAAACAACTATACTTCCATAAAAATGCAAAACTAGTTGGTGGTAGACTATAGATTGTATACTCCTTAATTGCTATGTGATCTTTGGAAAATTGCATATCTTCTTTGAGCCTCAGTATCATTAGTAAACTGAAAACGACAGTAGTACTTATTTTGTTGAGATATTGAGAGGGATTATTAATTTAAAGCATGTAAATGTTTAGTCCAATGCTTAAATCATAATGAACTAATACTCATTCTTATTTTAGTTTGGGAAGAACAGTGACCCAACTTGTTTGGCTAGAGAAATAATATATCTTGCTTTCCCACATTATTGCTTATCCTTTAAATAATCCAACAAAGTATGGATTATTGTCCTTTCTGTGCAGTGTTAAATATCTATGTGAATAAGAAGTGAAATATGAAAAACAAATTATTTATTCTCTTATACAAATAAAAACAGGCAGATAAATGCATTCTTTAAAACAGAGTAAATATAAACAAAAACTAAAATATGATCATAGTCTTCCTTATGTAAGGGATTACTGTGACCCTTATATTTATTTTATTTAAAAAATGTTATATTCCTTCCTCTTTGTAGGAATATCACGAAGTAAAAACAAATAAATGTATAAACACTGAACATTATAGGTTCTGTAACAGTTGGGGCTCAGGTTTCTTTAAAAAAGCAAAACAAAACAATAAAACCAACCAACGAAGAACAGATTAAAAAACAATAATAATAAAATAAAAAAGCAATCAATTTTCAATAGAGTACAAGCCCCCCAAAATTTGAATTGGAAACACCACAAAACTTCTCTGATTCATTTAGTTACATATATTGCTCATGGTTACCTTTGCATGTGTGACTTAGAACAAATAATATTTCAAGCAATTCAATCTGTTGCAGAAGGTTACTTTCTTAGATCTTTTTTTCATCTTTAATTCATTAAATAACCTCCTCATTATCGGGAATTTTCTCTGACATTTTCCCATTGATGAGCAATATCATTTATTATTCAGATAGATATACAGATAGAAATTCATTGAGATTATCTCTCTTCCATGTCTGATCTCAGTTGTCTTGATAATGGAAACGCATAGGAAAACAACCTGGCATTATGCCAATAAACAATCATTTCACATAATTTTATTAACAAATATACCTATTTAAAGAGTAACTTTCTAATATATTCACATTTTGATAATGTGTATATGAGATATATATATATATATATATATATATATATCTCACATACATATATATATGTATATATATATATATATATATATATATATATATATATATACATATATATATATTCTTTCTGAAAAAATACTCTAGGAAAAGATGAAACAGGATTTTATTGACTGGTTCTAAAAATATGTCTATTTAAAAGTAAGGACCATCTCAATAAGACCACAACTAGTTAGGCAAAGAAGTCATATATCTTACATTTTTAAAGTATACATACTGTAATGAGTACTCTCTATTATATATGTTTTTTACTAAACATTAAAACATTGACAAGAAAATTTATGTTTTATTCAATACTATGTGCCTAGAAAGCATATCTGACAGCTTTGTGACTAAGTTATATGCCTATTTATTTTCACTTTGATACATTCCAAATCAATTGGGCACTTCTAAAATAAAATCATAAAAATATTTAGTATATATAAAAATTTCAATAAGGAAATGGAGTGAAATAATACCAGAAAATGTAAATAAAAAGCATTCACAACAGTTGTCTTCTATGACAAAAAATGGATCAAATTTATTTCAAAAGACATTTTTTCTAGAGTTAGAAGATACATTTGTTATGTTGATTATTCTATAATGATTGAAAACGGAACATATTGGTAAATGTTCTTCATTTTAAGTTTTCAAAAAGTTCTACTTATAGAACATTTTTTTTTGTTTATAGTTGTTTATTTTTATCTTTTAATAGTTATAAAAGTAAAACACTAATAAATTACTTCCTGACAATAATTAAAGGGATGGGTGGAAGGCGGTTTATATTCTCTAGCTTTCTGCTGAAGAGACTGGATATGAAACAAATGTATACTTTGGACAGATCACTGGTTAACATATACTTTTACAATTTGTCTCTTTTCAGTTATCATTGTCAAAACGATATTATGGCATGGCTGTTTCTAGTATAGCAGCGATTATTTTGAAATGAATATATACACTAAATCATACGATTTTCTGGCAAAAAGCCCCTTCCATAAGTCCACAATTCACTTAGGGCCTTACCCTGAGATAGAAGGCGTTGCATTGTTGTTCTCATGATTATTCTCTTTCACTTCAGATCAGACCTCCTTTCTCTTCACTCACTGGTCTCATTTCACAGCCCTCAATATCCCCAAGCTGCTTCCAACTTGCAGTTATTACATTCATATTTCCTACGGTTTGAATATTTGTCCCTAATGCATTTGAATCTTTCTTCTTTTTTTCTTTAATTAAAGTTTATTGAGGTGACGATTGTTAGGAAAGTTCATTGGTTTCAGGTGTAGAATTCTGTAACACATCATCCCTATATATATTGTGAGCTCACCACCCAGAGTCAGTTCTCCTTCCAACACCATATATTTGACCCTATTTGTCCTCTCCTACCACCCTTCCACCCACCTTACCCTCAGGTAACTACTGAACTGTTGTCTGTGGCTATGAGGTTTTGTTTCTTCATTTGTTTGTCTTTTTCTGTTGTTGTGTTCAGTTTTATATACCACATATCAATGAAATCACATGGTTCTTGACTTCTTCTGTCTGACTTATTTCGCTTAGTATAATAATCTCAAGATCCATCCATGTTGTCACAAATGTTCCTATATCATCTTTTCTTACCACCGAATAGTATTCCTGTGTTCAATAGTATTACTGTGTATATATACGACAACTTCTTTATCCATTCATCTATAGAAGGACATTTTGGTTGTTTCCATGTCTTGGCCACCGTAAATAAAGCTGCAATGAACATTGGAGCACATATGTCTTTATGTATAAATGTTTTCAGATGTTTTGGGTAGAGAGACATTGCTGGGTCATATGGTAATTCTGTTCTTAATATTTTGAGGAACCTCCACACTGCCTTCCATAACGGCTGCACCAGTCTGCATTCCCACCAACAGTGTATTTCCACACAGCCTCTCCAACACTTGTTACTATTTGTCTTGTTGATGATAGCCATTCTGACTGGGGTGAGGTGATAGCTCATTGTGGTTTTTATTTGCATTTTCTGAGGATTAGTGATGTTGAACATTTTTTCATATGTCTGTATGTCATCTTTGGAGAAATGTCTATTCCGATCCTTTGCCCATTTTTTAATTGAACTGTTTGTTTTTCTGTTGTTGAGTTGTATGAATTCTTTACATATTTTGGATATTAGACCCTCAGTGGAGGCATTGTTTGCAACATCTTCTCCCATTTGGTTGGTTGCCACTTTATTTGGTCAATGGTTTCTTTTGCTGTGCAGGAGCTTTTTAGTTTGATATAGTCCCATTCATTTATTTTAGATTTTACTTCCCTTGTCTTTGAAATCAAATACGTAAAATCCTCTTTGAACCCAAGGTCCATAAGTTTAGTACCTATGTTTTCTTCTAGGCAGTTTATTGTGTCAGGTCTTATGTTTACGTCTTTGATCCACATTGTTAATTTTGGTGCATGGTGACAGACAGCAGTCTAGTGTCATTCTTTTGCACATGGCTTTCCAATTCTCCCAGAACCATTTGTTTAAGAGACTGTCTTTTATCCATTATATGTTTTTGACTTCTTTGTTGAAACTTATCTGTACTTATTTATGTGGGTTTATTTCTGGGTTTTGAATTCTATTCCATTGTTCTGTGTGTCATGGTTTTTCTGCCAATACCATGCTGTTTTGATTATTCTTTCCTGTAGTACAAGCTAAAGTCAGAGAGTGTGATACCTCCAGAACTGTTATTTTCTTCTCAGGATTGCTTTGGCTTTTTGGGGTCTTTTTGTGGAGGAACCTATCATTTTAAAATAATATTTCTCAAACTCAGATTCTGACCCATTAATGAATTATGACATAATTTTGGTGATTGCAACAAATACTTATATGACAATGGAAAATGGAATAGATAACATTAGAAAGTATTGTATATAATAGGGGTCCATAATATTTCATAAAACTTTTATATTATTTTTGTGCATATGTGCATATACTGGTCTATGATAAAAATATTTTATATATATTTTTGTGAGTCTCTGTCAAGAGTTTGAAAGCCACTGCTTTGGATTTAAAGCTACCTCGAGCAATTTTACAATATTGTAGTTTGAAATGTAGCCCCCAAAATACATTTAAAATATAAAAGTGTAGATAGCTTTTCATTACATATTTTGAAGCAATTGGCAGGCAACTCTTACCTGAGAAGACTAGCCTTGGAATGTCTAGGCATTTTCCAAAAAGCCAAGACCCAGTTATCCCAATAAATGGTAGGAGCCCAAATACTATCCGCCTGGGAGGGTCTGAGGTAGCTGTTTACTCTAGTCTACTCTGTAGTATCTAGTCTGTAATATTGTTATTGTTCCACTGGGGTGGGTTGTTGGAAGTACTGTGTTTCCCCTAAACAGACTAGGAGGATCCACTTTTCTAAGGTTTTGTCTATCAGTAAGATGGCATCACACTTCTCCTCCATTAGTGGTAAAGGTACCTGGCTTGGAGAGCTGGAGAACTCTAACCATTAATTCCACTCTTTGCTAGAGAACCTTCCCTTTCTTTCCCTCTGGGCTTTGGAAAGATGGAAAGCACATTAAAAGCTCTCAGTGTTATAGCCATACCGTGTGAGTCTGTGTTTCTGTGTGAAGGCCTACTCATTCTGAGGACAGTTCTGTCCCTGGAACTAGAAATTAATACATACTCAGAGTAATGCAATGTCACACTTTCAATCTGCTAATGAGCTTTGAACAGCAATGGAACATCTTTCTCCAGTTGATGGATGCCCCATTTAGAGGACATATGATATCCTCACCAGGTCTTGACTCAGATGGATGAACACACTTCAGAACCGAAAGAATTCCCAGGGCAAAAAAGGTCCCCTTATGTTTTTGGCTCTTGCCTCTTTAATTTGCCCCATTTCTCACTCACAGTCTATCTTCTCTCCCATTAAAGTGGCTGCCTATCTTAGTGGAATCTAACTTTGTGTGTCTCTTTTTTTGTCAGGGTATGTTTTTGTTTTGTTTTTCCTATAAAGCCCTGACCTAAATCCTTCACTCTTCTTTTATAAAGCTTTTATTTTCATCTTTCTACTGTAGAAAATCAACTAGATCATTTTATCACTGCCTCTCTCACTCAATCTCCATCAATCTTTTCTTGTAATTCAGGTTTTTATATATGTATACTCAAGTGATATTCAACAAAGGTGGGCTAATTCTTTACATGGGACTGTTTCTTCTGCATGGCCCATTTTTAAGAATATAAATTTTCAGACAACTTAAACAAGGTAGGTACATTAGTTGCCAACGTTAGAATCTCATTGTAAAATATTTTCTAGAGCTCAAATTTGGCATCAGGCCCTATTGAAGAGAAAGGACCTGATTATAAGTTGTCATGAAGACCCTGAGATTGTCCTTAAGAGCAGTGCTATGGGAGGATATGAAGCACAATCTGGGTCTTCCCAGTGTGCAATTCAATGGGGACAGTGAGATGGTCACCCAAAGCACTAGAATTGGTTCTGCCCAGTACCCCTCCTTGGGTTTAAATTTTTATAGAAGATAGGCCTCCTATATCTGAAGAAGGTCAAGGACAGGTACATTTTCAGAAAGTATCAGTGAAGAAGAAACAGTGGCGTCATCGTTATGGAGAAGTCAGTGGTGAGGATCCCAAGGAGGGTGGATCCTCAGGGATATGTTTGGGGTGGACGTTGTCCAGTGGTTCCTGTGCTGGTTGGGGTCCAGTCTAGGAACAGCACCAACGCTGCTTACAAGTCTGTCTCGTGGCTCCTGTTAATGTGTTGGGGAAGCATCCTTTAAACTTGACACTGAAGTGTCCACCCTGGAAAGTCACCTTGACAATGTGGTTTCTGTCCCTTTTTTGGGGGCTGTCGGATTGATGATTTTTTTTTCTTTTATTGTTTTTGCAAACAAAAGCATTCCTTAATTGTTAGTGGTAGGAATGTTGACCACGTAGCCTCCTACTTTCCAGGGTAAAAAATAAAGCTAAAAATAAGGACAAGCTGCCTTAGAGTGAGTGGGAGAATAAGAAGAAAGGGAGAGAGGAAAGAGTGACTTTGCGAGTGGAACAAAGGTTTATGCCCCATCATCCTGTACTGTGGCTCCCAGTTTGCTCAGCCTGCTCCAATCTGCACCCACTTGAGGCTACTCAGAGCACCATACAGCATGCTGATTCCTTATAACAAACGGGCACGGGGCTCTTGCTTGAGTGGGAAAATGATATCTGCAGGGAGATCATCAGGATTCGCGTCCCTGTCTTTGGGGAAGGTGAACATGGTGCCCTCCATCCATGCTTGATGTAGATATACAAGATCTTGTCCTTAGTGAGTGCCATTTGGCTATTAGGGTGGACGTGCTGGACAGATGTGCTGGACCACTGTTCACAGAAGGCGTGGAAGCCATAAGATGTGTAAATTTCATTAAAACACTTCAAGGAAAGCACTTTCACTTTCTTCCATTCCTTTTATATGGAAAGATATTTCCTTCCTCACCTAAAAAAAAAAAAAACCCAAAAACAACAACAAAAACACTTCCTGATATTGCCTTACTGAGAAATAGATAAACTCTAGTCGTAATGGACCCATGTACCTCCACAAGAATCCTTTTGCACCAACCTCTGTCGTTAGGGGGCACCCAACATCTTTCTTTTTAAAACTTTGTTATTACAGAAATGTTTAAACATGCACAAGAACAGGTAGATCAATATATCATCCCATGTACACTCACCCAACTTTCCCAATTATCATCTGCATGTGTGAACATCCCATTTTTTACACTACAATCAAGTGAGAAATCCCATCGAACTATCTTGTCTGCCACTCAATTATATACTCAGTGCCCATGAGTTCTCACATTTCTTTGATATTTCTCACCTGTGGAACACACTGTATACCACAGATGTAAACAGCTGTATACCACAGATGTATACAGTTTACATCTGTATACCACAGATGTAAACTAGTGACGAAAAAGCATGGAGCTCCTAGATGCTTTGGCAATCAGTCCTGTTCTGCCTTTTATTCAACCTGAGTGGTCATTTGAGTGAATTTCCCCTCAAGTCTACCCAAGAAGTAATCTTACAGAGCAAATCCAGTGCACAATATTGCTGTCTGTTAATCACACAGTAACTATACTAACATGTATTAATAAAAAGTATGCAAAAAGAAATCTATACAAGTTGATAGGACTTGCTTGGTATTGCTATACGTGTTTTAAAATTTAGAAGAACATTTTTTAAATGTCACACATTAAAATGAGCTATTGTGTTTCGAGTTAAACACAGCACTTCCCAAAATGCCATGAAAAGTAAAAGATTAGATGAGAACCTCAATAGCCATCAGGAAAATGTAAATCAAAACCACACACACACACACACACACACACACACACACACACACACACACACGACTAGAATCAAAAACTCAGATAATAAGTGTCACTGAGAACATGGAAAAAGTGGAACGCTCATACACTGCTGGTGGAAATGAGAAATAGCGCAGCCACTTGGGAAAAAGTCTGGTGCTTCCTCAAATTGTTCAACATAGAGTTACCATATGACCCAGCAATTACACTTCTAAGTAATTATTCGAGAGAAATGGTTTCCACATAAAACTTATAAACCAATATTCATACCAGTACTATCCATAGAATCAAAACGTGGAAATAACCCAAATGTCCATCAACCGAAGAATGGGTAAATAAACATGGTGTACCCATACAATGTGACATAGTGTGGCAATAAACAATACTGATGCATGCTACAACATGGATGAACCTTGAAAACATTATGCTAAGGGAATGAAGCCAGTCACACATGAGCACGCCTGATCCCATTCATATGAAATGTCCACATAAGGAAATCTACAGAGACAAAGTAGGTTAGCAACTGCTTAGGCCTGGGGAGAGGAGGGAAGAGGTGGACGGTAGGTAAAGGTCATGCGGTTTCTTTTTGAAGTCATGAATATTTTACCATCGAATGTGATGATGCACATGTCTGTGAATGTAAAACATACATGGAATTATACACTTTCAATGGGTGAATTGTGTGGCATGTGATGTATAATTTCAATAAAACTGTTAAAATAAGTAAAGGATTTAAAAAGAGTAAGTGCTCGAAAATGATAAGAAAGGGTGAGGATAGGAGAAAAGTCATAAACATGTTTTGGGAGAATGGAAATCGTGGAGGAGTGGTAAGTGACTGGCAAAGCAGAAAAAGTGCTGACAAAATAAATCACACCACAAAACCCCAGAAGGTGGACGATCTTGTACCAGGTAAGAAATAAATCAGGGGTTCCATGCTGTAAACATCTTCGATTTAGTGTTTGTTTCATATTGCATGTAATTTTAAAAAGCTTGTTAGGAGGGGAGGACTGCTCTCCAGCATTTTCTAATCTCCTGTGGCAACGTCAGAATGCTTCAGTGTGCAGAGGTCCTAGGTTTCGTTCTGGGACAGAAGCCGAGACAACTGTTTGCAAACTGTGTTGCATACTTCTGGGGTCTGAGTGTGGTGGAGAGGGAAGCTGTGGATTTCAAAGGCAGAAATCTCAAAGGTCAGGTAAATTAAAATAAAATAAAAAAAGACAGTGAAAGGGTCATTTTAAAAATGTATTTATTTCACATAAATAAACTTGAGGAAAAGTTGTACAGATGGTAAGACCATAAACCACTTATTCAGGTTCATCTAGTAATATTTTGACTCATTTACCATCTTTCTCCTGTCTCTCTGTCTCTGTTTCTGCCCCCTGCCCTCCCTCCTATATCTCCCTGTATATAAACAAATGCATAAATGCACAAAAATATCCATACATCCCTGAATATTTGAGATTATATTTCATGCATCATGCACTTTCCCCTGGAATATATATATATATATATATATATATATATATATATATATATATATATATATATATATATTTTGTATATTTCTTAGGACAAGGCAGTGTCCTGTATACAGTGCAGTTATTCTTGTTAGTCATTTTAACATTTGGCATAAGATCTGTAACTAATCTCCTATTCATATACTATCTTTGGCAATTTATTGAGTACTGTATGTTATAACGTTTTCATAAACCTACATTAAAGGAGCACATCTAGAATCACATATTGCATTTAATGATACTGGGTTTTTTTAGTCTCCTTTAAACTGAATCAGTTTCTCAACCCCCCCCCCTTTTTTTTCCCCATAACATGGCCATTTCTTTGTTGTTTTTCTTTTTGTGTTTATTTATTTTTCATTTATTTATTTATTTATTTATTTATTTATTTTTTAACAAGGCCATTTTTGGAGACTATATTCAAACTATATTCAGACTATATATCCATTTTTATACCCCATCTCACCTGGAAACTTCTTGGTGGAACTTATCATACTTAAACTTTAGATGATGTTTTTACCGTTGTGAGTCCTAGGGACCTTAGGGACAGTGAGGACCAGACTTGGCTGAAAAAAGACCAGAGATGCCGAGCTATGTGGAGGGATTGTTCTGAACAGACACACCTCCGGGAGTCACAGGCAGGCATGGAGAGGGGCTGGCCTTGAGGTGTACCTTCCTACTGAGGGGACTACGGTGAAACTGGGGAGGCTGGAGGAGAAGGCAAAGGCGGAGCTGTCATGATGGAAAACCTTCCTCATCCGGGAGGGAAAGGAGTGGGTGTCTGGGGCCAAGACTGTGTCATCAGACTCAGAGAGGGAACGCAGGCAAAGAAAGGGAGAAAATGATCCAGGGCTTCACTTTAGCAGTTCATAATCTAAATAATGAAGCTGCAGGGGTTATAAGTGTTAAGTGACTAGCTGGAATGGAGAGATGAAACAAGTACATATACGCCATCCATAAATTACTTTATTATTTAAAAAGGTATACAGGTCCAACAGAAATCTTGGTGAAATGATAGAAAATAGATGGGAAAAAAAGAAAACCTTTCACGGGAGAATAACCAAAAGTGTGATACAAAAAAGCCTAAAGGTATTGCTAAATATAATTACAATTGTGCTCATTAGAATTTATGCTAAAGAGAAGCCCCCTGTATAAAACACCAGGATGAGTTTGGCCCTGTGGGGTGTGGGCCAGCACAGCTACAATGTAAATATTTTCATGGAAGGACAGGTTTTGGGGGAGAGAATACAGATTGAACAGAAGGGCAGGATACTGAATATGTGGAAGGGACTGAGAACCTGAAAGGGATGTTGGGAGAAAAGATGACTAAAGATTTTAAAGTTATTGGCCGTGGGCCCATGGGGTTGCCAGGTCCCCATCTCCCTCCTTGTCATGCTTCCTGTTCCTTGCTACAGGCCACTCTGCTCTCTCATGCTCTTTGTAAATGTGGATTCTTTGGGGGAGATGTGGGGTTGGGGCTGCTGCTGAGTATATTCCTGGGTTCATACAGGTAAAAACACATCATGGAGAAGTGGAAGCTGCAGTTGAGGACAGAGTAAAATCCGGGAGTACAAATCCATGGGCACAGCAGGCTTTCAAAGAGTATGTGGGGTCCAAACGGAGATCACCAAGTAGTAAAAAGGTCTCAGGTATTATCTGGGTAACAGGCTGAATACATAGAAAATTTCACTGAGGCAAATAAAATATATAGTATGATGAATGGGTGGAGATGGACTTTGGCTGGAGGGAACTAAAGAGCCCTTGGTTACCAGAGGATAAGGGGGATGGGGGGAGGGAGATGAGGGTAAGGGGGATCAAATATATGGTGATGGAAGGAGAACTGACTCTGGGTAGTGAACACACAAGGGGATTTATAGATGATGAAATACAGAATTGTACACCTGAAATCTATGTAATTTCACTAAGACTTGTCACCCCAATAAATTAAAAAAAAAAGAGCCCTGGAGGGATGGACCCATCTACTGGGCTGGAGGGTGAAGGGAAGGAATCAGGGTTCATCTCTCTTGAGGTTTCCCCTTTCAAACCCTCAAGAACCTTTGGTGTCTGTGCCACAGCTCTGCGATATGGGCCTGGGACCTAGGCTAGAATGTGCACTCAGTGTACAGCTGTCTGTGGAATCAATGCCCTTCCCATGATGCACACCACCTCCTTTGTCTGAGGAGCTTCACTGCACCATGGCCGAGCTCCAGCTCACTTCCCAAGTATTCCCATCCTTGTCTTCTTGTGTGGGTTGGGGCCCTTCCTTCTGTCACTGAGCTACCTAAATGGGAATCCATGTTTCCCAGTATTTTGAAACACAGACATCAATCAGATAAGTAAATCAGAGTCCCTCAGAGATCTTAAATCTTTCTTTCCAAATAGATGAATTCAATGGTATCAATTTTTCTCTAAGTACTGCTTTAGCTGCATCTCACACATTTTAAGTTGTGTTTTTGTTGTCATTTAGTTTAAAATTCTGTCTTCTTTTGAGACTTCTCCCTAATCCTTGTTTTTGTGGTAAGTTGTTTTATCTCTATACATTTGGGGATTTTCCAGCTATCTAACTGAAATTGATTTCTAGTGTGATTCCATTGTAGTTTGATAATATGCTTTGTATACCTTCTATTCTTTTATATTTGTTATGGTGTGTTTTGTGGCCTTGAGTGGTCCATCTTGGTTGATATTCCATGTGAGCTAGAAAAGAATGTGAATTCTGTTGTTGCATGAAGTAGTCTATCAATGTTAATGAGATGAAGGTGACTGACTGATGGTGCTGTTTAGGTCATCTATATCCTTACTGATTACCTGCCTGCTGAATCGGCCCCTTTCTGATAGAGGGGTATTGAAATTTCCAATCACAATGGATTCATCTATTCCTCCTTGCAGTCGTAGGAGAATTTACCTCAAATGTTTTGAAACTCTGTTATGAGATGTGAAGGACTGCTGTGTCTTCTTGGAGAATTCAGACCTTTGTTGCTTCTGTAATGCCCCTCTTTGCCACTGATAATTTTCCCTTGTTCTGAAGTCTGCTTTGTCTGAAATTATCATAGTTAATCCTGCTTACTTTTGGTTAGTGTCAGCATGGTACAATTTGTCTTTGTCCCTTTACTTTTACTCTATCTGTAACTTTATATTTAGAGTGGGTGTTGTGTAGACAACATATAATTGGTTCTTGTTTTTATTATCTACTCTGACAGTCTCAGACTTTGAAGTGGTGAATTTAGCCCATTCACATTTACTGATTTTTTTCACCTATTTGGACTCGCATCTACCATGTCCATAACTGTTTACTTTTCATTTTGTGAGCTAAAAAAGAATGTGAATTCTGTTGATGCATGAAGTATTCTATATCAATTTATTTTTGTTCCCTCTTTTTTCTACCTTTTTTGGGGGTTAAACAAGCATTTCATATGATTCCATTTCTCTCTTCTCCTAGCATAACAATTATTCTTCTTAAACAATTATTTTGAAAGGTCAGGTTCTGCCTATTCTACTTGACTCTCCAAGGATGACTCTTCGTCTCCTTTCAAAGAGGTCCCAGGGTCATGGACTCGGAGGACATTTGTTGCTAAATACAGTCCCTCTCAGAAAACAAGAGCCATTAAAGGAAAGGCTCATGGAAAGGCAGTCAGAACCTGACTACTTTGGCTGTTGCTGGGAATGAAGCAGTGATAGACCTGAGCAATGAGTGTTGCCTAATGGGTGGCCACGTGAGATGTCGAGACTCAGAACTTTTGTCTACTGATGTTTTTAGAGTACTTTGACTTTCTATGACTCAGACTTTTCTTTGAGATAACTCTTTGAGATTGACCAGAGTTCCTCACATGGTGGTTTTGAGCATCACACGAGATAATACATATGAAGCCCTATGTGAATGAGAAAGCAACATTCATCTGAGTCTATTATTATCATGGATGATGTGACCTTGTAATCTAAATCTTAAGGCTCTCCAAGTCCATCTACTAAGAATACATCTAAAGACCATTCTAATTAGCCTCCTCCTCTAAGATCACTTTCCTTCTACCTTCATCACTCTCTTGGTGTCCCAGGTTGGAGAGCTTACCCGAGTGAAGTAGAGTTTACAGTAGGTAAGGAAGGTGTTTTCTCTTCTGCAAAGGTGAATAAACATTATATGTTTATCTTTAACCCACTTTGAGCACAACCTATGAATTCCTAGGGCCTCAATGAAGCCTGGGGTGGACATGGGAAGGAAAATATCCAGACTCAGATTGTGAAATTCTTTGGGAGAGGGATAAAAATGCACACTGTGCGATTAAGGCAGCAGGGGGATGTGTAAACACGGTATGCAGTGTGAGACTTTTCCTTTCCCGGACCTCCCCAGGTCCTATATATTTGTTGTGGTCCTGGATGTAGCTTCATACCTCCTGTCTCCTTTGACCCTCTGGGCCAGCATCATGATATCAGGTGATTTCAGTCAACTGTTATGTCCAGAGCTCTCATGTGAGTTAGGTAATAGTGGAACTACTGAGCAATTGGCTGCTGTTCCAGGAGGCCCTGGGAGAGGCTACTCCTTCTGTGTTCCATTGGGCTTCCACAGCTCCTGTGACTGAATCATTTTTCACTCTGTTTCCTGCCCTTTCAGTTGTCCCACCAAGAGGCCCAATCCCCGCCCTTTGGCCTGAGCCTTTCCCACCCCCACCCCCAATTCTCTTCCCTAATCCAATGAACCCATAGCTGACTTTCTTTCATCTTCACCAAAATGTCACATGCTGCCATCAGAACCTTTCCGTACATTGAAATCCAAATTCTCAGTGGACCAATCTGCACACCAATCCCTTCATTTGCTCCTCTCTCACCACAGGAACTCGGAGCCTGGATCCTCCTTTCCAGTCAGAGACCACTTTGTCCTGATTGCCATCTTTTCACTTGATCCTCCCTTTTCCCAGCATATCAACTCCTCACCATGTGACAACAAATCCCTCTGATTCATTTGCTTATCATCACAATCCATCAATGCTGTCCATTTCACCACCACCAGGGTACACTTATGTGTGACTCAATCTAAGTCAGTTTCCATCTTATTGAAGACTGTTTCAGAGGACTCATTTACACACAGACCTGGTGCATTGTCCACTTATATCCCAATAATCAGAGGCACTGACCATTCAAACCCGTCAATTTCAGACTAGTCCTGTTGGTGGCATATGCCAAGAGTGTTCCTCCCTCCATTATCACACTCTGATTTTCAGTGAGAGCATGTTTCTCTCCACATCACAGGGACCGCTCTCTGGGGAGACTCTGTTCCAAAGCACATGGAGGCCGATAGCCATTCTTTTTTTTTTTTTTTTTTTTCTTTTGGCCTTAATTTCCAGGACCACTTGGAGAGAAAAAAGAAGAAAAAAGAGAATACTTTTTGGATTTTAGAGAAGAAAGACAAGGAGGAGGGACCATTTTCAACACATATGTGACAGCATACCAACAGACATCTGCATGATTTTCATTGCAGTCACTTGAGATACAGGATACCACAGCTCACCAAACTGGCTGGAACATCGAAGACATACCAGAGCACATTGGCCAGAAACTCTTTTATGTCAAGTCTCTATGGGAAAACTTGCAGCAGAAACATAGTCAGTACTAGGATCTTCCTTCTTTGCACAGTGAGTCCCTAGTGGTCACTGTCCTGGTTTAAGGAAATAGCTCCCAATGAGAGCCTCACTGTATCTTATTTAATGTTATCTGTAATGCTTCTTCAGGGAAAATGCAGCATCAAGGATCTCCACCAATTCCTCATTCCCGTGTCCTTCCCCTACTCAATCAATGTACATCCTCCAAATTAGTCCTAAATCATGCACCCATACCACTCAGGTCTAGCCACAGGCCCACCTTCATTTCTGACTCACAATCTTTCCAACTTCTTCTCCATTCCAGATTAGGAATTGTGGAATGTCATCCTATAGAACCCAGAATAAGTTGGACTCTCACATCTTGACTGATTATCAGCCCTGGGAATGGCATGTGCTGCTGAAGCTAAAGGAAAGTTTTGGGAGTGTAGTCCCTATTCCCCAAAGCTCTCAAGAGGCCACTTAACCTCAAGTTCCCAACCTTCCATTGGTCAGCTTGTTGTTCCAGGCCTATGTCCCATCCCTATTTCATGATTCCTGACCATTATCATATCACCAGTGAACCCCAGGAAAAACTGTAGCTCCACATTCCAAGGAGGATAATCCCATGCTGCTGCCTGCATGCCTGTAGGAATCTAGACTTCGCAGCACTGATGGTACCTCAATGTACATTAACAGAAACATCTCAGCACAAAGGCCATCATGCTCACTTACAACTCTCTGAGCTTCAGGGCCAGAGTATCAAGGATCTATCAGGACTGAACTGAGTCTCCCAGGAAGGTCCCATGAGGGCATTTCAACAAAATTTCAGCTCAGGAATGATATGGGGACTCTTGGGAGTACCTTAGGGAAGAGCTCAGAAGCCAGCCTACAAGAGAGTCTCAGAATGCTACCTAGTGAATGGTCTGAGGGTTGCCTCAAACACAAAAAGTACTGTGTGTGTCACTGAAGAAATTACATAGGGAATGGATTATTAAATGTCTCAATGAATGACATAGACCAGAATCAGGAGAAAATCATTCTTAGATTACGTTTGAGTAAGCAGTTTTGGCCAGTCACTACACCTGGGATCCTTATAGGTGTGTATCATTCATGGCTGGCTGAAGACAACACATTGTTTCCTTCTGGGATTTTCCAGACCAATACGGAAAACAAAAATTAAACACACACACACACACACACACACACAATGATAGGTAGAGTATACTTCCAGATTATTATTCCAGAGCTTTCTTTTCCTGATCCCAACAACCAACAAGTGCTAGAATCCCATATAATAATGTTTCACATGAGTCGGAGGTGGCGCCTAGCCCTCAAGGTTGTTGAATCCATAAACTAAAGAAGCTAAAACATGGCCTCATCCCCAATGTCACTTTCCCTCCTCAGCCACTCCTATTTCTGGTATAGAGTCCAAAGCTGAGTTTTCCAAACACCTTGAGGGAAACTCTAATACTTCTCAGGGAAACAGGGCACAAACAACAAATCCAGTCCTCTGAATTAGCTAGATTATCTTCTCTTGGCATCTTCATCTGTGGGCAGTGTAGAACAGGGGGCCCGGAAACCATTACATGCTTATGTGGACCATACACTTGCAAAAGATGTCCAGATAACTGAAGATAGCAGACAGAATTTTCAGGCCCTCACACCCAGCACACAGGCAAATGAAGTAGGAATGAGACTGTACTAAACAATAGATGCATCCCAGAGGTGCCCAGAAAGCAAGCTGGGTCTGGACCTGAGCCAAGGGATGAGACTATGAGTGTGAGTGACAGAGCAGTAATGATTCAGGGCCAAAGGACAATGGAGAAGAATTTAGGACATTTTTGCATGTCCAACATGTCCATGGAGATTTTCAAGGCTAAGAAGCCGCCTGCGTTTAAATCACGATCTTGTAACATCTTGACTACGAGGGAGTTGAGAAACTCCCAAATGACAAATATGAATATGAGTAAAGGACAATAATCCTGACCACTGAATGCCCTTTACCAAAAATATCATTTCCACAAGATTCAAAACTGTCAGACCTGGAAAAACAAAGGTCCTTAGGGAATTGAAATTTGAACTGGAGAGCAGAGAGCAAAGCCAGGCTCAAGGCTGTGCACCTGACTTTTCCCTTACTTCAGACAGCTTGCCTTCTTGATTCTTACTTACTCAGTGCCACAGGGTCTCCAGTGCAGATATGTGTCCACTTGGAGGACAGCGGGGTCACTACAGAGCTGAGGCAGGAGCCCTGGGTCTCTAAGTATGTCTTATGGACGTGCCATGATAACCATGTACCACCAGCTGCAAAGAAAGTGAGACCTCTGGGCTCCAAAGTAGGAAAATGTTGAAGTGAGGATAAGAGAGAGCAACATCTAATGCCAGAAGGAAGAGCCATCATGTTGAGGACAGAGAACTGGAGAGCATTTCCCTGACTCCACCACAGCATGAACAGTTTCATCCTGATAGTTACTTCAGAAAAAAGATAATGCAATTTTTTCACTGTATCAGTTGCAAGAAAAAAAAAAAATCAAAGGACAGGAGTGTCACCATCAGAAAGTCCAGATGTTGCCAACCTTTGCACACCACCGAGATCCAGATGGAAGTATAGCTCTCTTTGTGAGTTGTGGGCCTCCTGAAGCTCACAAGCACATGCCAAGCATTGGAAAGATCCTAGAGGATAAACTGGCATGTGGATACGGACTTGAGGCCTGGGAGGTAAGTCAGCAGAAGGAGGAACTGCCAGCCCAGGTAGAGCCTGACAAGGAACATCCCTCCATCTATGAAGCTCTCTGTGACCCCTGGCTAAAGGATGGGGCAAGTGCCCAGTCTGGCATGCAAGAAGCCATCTCTGCTGACCAGAGCTGTCTTACAGATGTTGTAAGGAACACAGTCAGAATCAGACATCCGCAGAAAGCTGTGGCCTTCAATGACCAGCAATTATGCCTGAGTCATCACACTTCCCCACCATCCGGGGACCCTGTGCCCCATGAAGACCTACCTGCATAAATCAAGTATTCCAGTTCTCTCCAGCCACACTCACTCCTGATGAAGGCACCGTGTTCAGAGATTTGACGGTCCTATTTAAACAAAAAATGTTTCCCCTGCACTTCCAGAGAGAAAACATTTCTCCAAAGAAATCATTCAGTCATTGTTGAGAAAACATCACAATTTTCAAGACAACCCATTCTCTGATGAGAACAATCTTTCAATTTCAATCCTAATCCTAGCACAATCAATAATATTGTATACTTCTCAATAAACGTTCATTCTAATGGAGACTTGTGTTCTCTGTGCACTGCATTTGGATTGTGGGCTTTCAATATTCCGTGACTTGTGCTTAGGGAAAGGAAGGAGTTAATTCAGCTCTTACACATTTCCTCTTTCAATTTCTAAAAGATGGCCAGTCCCTTGTAGAGAGCCTGACAGTGGCCTTCTCAGTTTTATCCTGGGGTCCTTTCTTTGACCCTGCTCCGATGTCCTATAGTTAAAACACTTTGTTTTTCCATAAAATTACAAAACATTTACACTACAGATTTTCAGGCCATTTCTAACTGAGAAAAACCCTTGAAGCCCAGAAGTTGGCTCAAAGTCTCTTTTTATCTGTTCCCTCACTCTTCACAACTATATAACAGCGTAGGGTAGGATGAGGTACTCTGGCATCATACAGCCAGAATTCTCCCTTGTTGCCTCCAGACAGTTTTGGAACAGGAAGTGGGAAAGGAGAGTGTGTAGGCCCTTAGCTTAGTGGCAGGGAAAACCCTCCATCTTGAACATGTTGATTACAAATATATATCACCTGTTCCTCAGAGCTATTCTCTCCCTAGAAAGTTTGGATAGACACGTTCCCCTCTCCTTATCTCACTCTAATGAAAATGGGTAGCAGTTCACCCTTTCACCCTCCTCTACCCTTCATGGATCAGGAGGCAGGACAGAACATGCAGCTCTGAAAGGACCTGGGATGCAAATAATTTCCTGAAAACAGTGGCTTACTTTCATTTAGAAAAATCTGCTGATTCTATAGTATCTCATAGGTGGGCGATCATTAATTAGGGTGTGTATGGATGGCTTTTGTGATTGTGGACACTGGGTTGACCAGGGCAGCGCCTAAGAAGTGGGTGGATCCAGCTGGAGAATCTGGTACAAGTGTGGTGTTAATACGTCCAGAAGGCACATTCTGAGTTAGGCAAGGAGGTCTTCCTGCTTGTGAGAGCAACTCACACAGTGGGAAGCTGATCCTCAGGGTAATCTCTTCAGGATTTCTAGCTTGATAACATGATTGTAAGAGCAAAAGATCACCTGGCCATCCCTTGTAAGAATGGTCACCAGGCAGCCACTCAGAATTTGGAGAAAAGGAGACAGACAGTAAGGAAAGTGTAATAGAGGAATGCATCTGGAACGAAGAACAAAATGAGGAGGAGAACGACCTCATCATTACTACTGGTGACCCCATTCTGGCCATGCATTCCACCTGACACTTACCTTGGCCTCACCTCCTGGACACAAGTTACGTTTTGGTAGAGCACAATGACACCTCAGCATAAGAGTTTGTGGGATCATCACTGAGCGAAGAAGATATCTCTAGGGACATTGTCAGAGAGCTTCTCCTCTTATTTGGTGCCTGTCTTCCCAGCCATGTTCCATCTTACACCAAAGTTACAGTCATTTTGAGGTGCTTTTGTTATCTTTTGGTATGTAACTGGTACCCCAAAATGAGTGCCTTAAAAAAGCACATATTTATTATCTCACAGTTTTTGTGGGTCAGGAATCCAGGCAGAGCATATTTGAGTTATCTGCATCAGAGTCTCTCACAAACTGCAATTATGGTGTCAGCAGGGGCTGTGGTTTCGTCAGAAGGCTCAGCTGGTGAAGAACCCACTTGCACAAATAAACTAAGTCTCAGATCTCATCTATTGTGTAAGGAGATCCTAATGCGAACTAATAGAGTTTGTCCTGAGAACTGGAAAGAACAAGTGAAAATCATGAAATAGAGTTAAGAGCCGATGTTAATGAGGGGGCTGAGGCCCTTGATACAGTTAGTGAATGCGCCTCACCAACCCCTAGAGAGCCAAGTGCTGTGGACGTACCTGCACAGGTCAGAGGGACAGTGACATGTTAAGGTGCCCCTTGTCCACACACTAAATTAAGAAGTCGTCATCTCTGATTCTCTGCAGGACCAGTGATTCAAATCAGGATATTCACAGTCGTATGTTGTTGTTTTCAGAGGACCCTATAAGAGCTTTATCTTCCTTGGGACCTATCATGAATGTAGTAGGAGTGGTTCCTGGGAACTCCAGGTAAAGGCCCATGAAGGCATTAGTGTCAGTGGACAGAGAGGGTAGAGGCAGAGCACTTGTCATGTCCTGCAAGATCCAGGACAGCAGCATGTGAGCCTCTCCAGCTGACCAGCTTTATACAGGTAAGAAAATCTCAGGTAACTGCCTGGATGACAGGTATTGCAAGACTCTTGCAATTACTCCAGAACTACTGTGTGCCGTGGTTCTGTGTTAAGAAGGAACTATCTCTATGTTTATCTTCATAAGAGGTGGAAGAGAATCCTTTTTGTGACTGTTTCTCCTATTAGAAAATATTATTTAGTGAATCTGAATAACAGAGAAGTAGAGAGAAGAAACTTCAAGACAATTACTGTTAACTTTTTGATGCATCTCTTTCCAGATTTTGCTATGCCTATATTAACATTGCTTAAATAAAATGCACTTTAAAAGAAAAGCACACACTATCATAAGTATTTTTATGTCATTATAAACTTTCATAAGGAGCATTTTTAATGATGACATCGTAAAACTGGTAGAATATTACATTCTACTTTTTTTTTTGACATTTGGGTAGTTTCTAATTTTTTTTTTTTAATTTCAATATTTTGCTTACCATATTTGCCAAACGCCATAAAGCTTTTCCTAGATGTCTACTGAAGTCAAGATTTTGTTGTGGACAGAATGCTTTTCTTTTTCTCCAGTCCTCCTTAGATGAGTTATCCCCCGTATGGTTAGTTATTTAAGGGCTAGTCCTGAGTTTCAAGCCAACAAAACCGAATACTTGCTAAACTTTCTCAACACACAATCTCCCAAACTTAACCAATTATCTGTTCTTCCCTCAACTTTCTCTTCCTCTTATCTTCCCAATATCAATTAGTAGCACCTGGACACAAGAGCCATTCTATACTCCTCCCTTTTCATTTTCCACATAGCTTGTCATCTTCTCCACGATGACATGGACAAATATGCTGGGCAGAGAAATCTTAAAGTTCTCATCGTTCACTACAAGCCCCCAAAACAAATTGTAAGATCTTTTAGATCAGGAGAGCTATTTTTGAAATAAATTTTTAATTATATTAAATAATATGTGTTCACATTATCTGAGTCAAAATTAAAACATTCTCATTAAGATTAAATATACCAGACATATATAGACGACTAACAGACATATGAAAAATGTTCGCCATTACTGATCATCAGGAAAATGCAAATCAAAACCATAATGAGATATCACCTCACATCTGTTAGAACGGCTATTATGAAAAAGTCAACAAATAAAAAAAAGTCAACAAAAAAGTTGGCAACAATGTGGAGAAAGGGGAACATTTGTGAAAACTGGTGGGATGTAAATTGGGTTATCCACTATGGAAAACAGTATGGAGATTCCTCAAAAAGTTAAAAATACCATATGACTCAGACATTCCACTTCTGGATGTTTATCCACAGAAAATGCAAACACTAATTCAAAAATAAATATGCAGCCCTATGTTTATTGCAGCGTTACTTACAATAGTTAAGATATGACAGCAACCTAAGTGTCCGTTGATAGAGGAATAGATAAGGAAGAAGTCATATATATATATATATATATATACATATATATATATATATACACACACACACATATATATACATATATATATATATATATATATATATATTTATATATGTAATATAATATTATACCCCCTAAAACAGAATAAAATCTTTCCATTTGAGACAACATGGATGAACCTACAGGGTATGATAAGTCAGACAGAGAAAGACAAATACCATATGATTTCACATAAATGTGAAATCAAAACCAAATAAATAAACAAACAAAACAGAAACAACTCAGATACAGAGAATAAATTAATTATTGGTTGCTAGATGGGAGGGGCTTGGGAGTGGGGTGGGTGAAAAAGGTGAAAGAGATTAAGAAGTACAAATGGGAAGTTATAAAACTAATTGCAGGGATGTAAAGTACAGCATAGCGGATACAGTCAATACCATTGTAATAACTATGAATGGTGTCAAGTAGGTACTAACTTATCAGAGTGATCACTCCGTAAGGTACATAAGTGTCTAACCACTATGTTATATACCTGGAGCTAATATAATACTGTATGTCAACTATAATTGAAAAATTAAGATAATTACAAAATTAATATGAAAATAAAGACTCTCACTGATAATGCCTTCCTAGGAGGTAAACACTATCATCAGTATACCTGTTTGGGATACATTCTGTGCTTTGCATTGACCTAGAATTTGTATAGTTCATTTACTGATTTTACATAAGATGGTATCATGTTGTGCATGCACATTGTCTGCAGCATGCTTCTTGTATTCCACAGATATCTTGTCAACCTACCTATAACAGAACATGTAAATGGATCTGATGCATTTTAACCGCTGTATAGTATTTCTTTAAATGGATAGTCAAAAGTCTAGATCCAGATGTCTTCACTAGTGAATTCTATCATATATTCAAAGATGTCTAATGTCTGTTTTCCTCAACCTGTTACAAAAAATTGAAGAGGCAATACTGCCTAACTCAATAAATGAGACCAATATTACCCTGATACAAAAACCTGGTAAGGATAACATAAAAAATAAAACTACAGACCAATATCTTTGATGAATACAGACAAAAAAAAATTCTAAACAAAATACTAGCAAATTGAATACAACAATACATTAAAAAGATTAAACAACAAAATCAAATTGAGTTTGCTCCAGGGGCACAAGGTTGGTTCAACATACACAAATCAATTAATGTGATAAACCATGTAAACAAAATAACAGACAAAAATCAATGATCATATCAATAGTTTCAGAAAAAGCATTTGGCAGGACACAATATCCATTTATGATTAAAACACTTAATAAAATGGGTATAGAAGGAAAGTATCTCAACATAATAAAGGCCAAACCCTCATAAAACAGCATACTTATTGTTGAAAAAAAATGGAACTTTTCCTCTAAAACCAATAACAAGACAAGGATACCCTCTCACAACACATAGTATTGGAAATCCTACCCAGAACAATCAGGCAAGAGAACAACAACAACAAAAACAACAACAAAAAAAAAAAAAAAAAAGCATCCAAAATGGGAATGAGGAAGTCAAGTTGTCAGTTTTGGCAGATGACATTATTCTTTGTATAGAAAACCCTAAAGATTCCACCAAAATCTGTTAGAAACAATAACCAAATACAATGAAGTTGCAGGATACAAAATCCATTGCATTCCTATATATTAAAAATAAAATATCAGGAAAAAAAAGTAATGAAAAATATTCTTTTTGCAATTGCAATAAAATGGCATATATACTGAAAACTTTGAAACATTATTAAAATTAACTGAAGAAGACAAAAAAAATTGAAAGATATTCTGTGTTCATAGATTGGAAGAAGCAGCATAGTTAAAATGGCCATATTATCCAAAGCAGTATACAGATTTTATGCAATGCTCATTAAAATCCCAGTGGCATTTTTAAAAGAAATAGATACAAAAATTCATCAGATTTGTATGGAAAAATCCCAGATAGCCCTAGTCATCCTAAGAAAAAAGAACAAGAACAGAGGAGTTATACACCCTTACTTCAAATTATAACATAAAGTGACAGTATACAAAATAGCATGGTATTGGCATAAAAGTGGACACGTAGACCAATGGAATACAACTGAGAACACATAAATATACCCTCACACATATGGGCAGTTAATTTTCAACAAAGGAGACAAAAACATACAAC